>NC_067229.1:32900000-33500000 GCF_019924925.1 Ctenopharyngodon idella | reverse complement strand
TTTTCCTCACAGGACATGCATTCCAGTCGTCTCCCATTCATTCTCTCTCTGCGTGTGTGTGTATGTGTGTGTGAGAGAGAGAGAGATAGAGGGGTGGGGTCCCTCTTAGTAAGAATGCCAATGGATGCAGCTGCTTGTTTGACCCCTGTAGTGTCAGGTTATTCCTGGAACAGCTGTCAGATTGTGTCTGGGTGAATGGTCGAAAGGAAACTACTGGAATAGAATAAGAAGTGCTTGTCTTTTGTGCTTTTGTGCTCTTATGCAAAGTAGCTCTTTGCTGTTGGTAAACAAGCCATGTGCAGGCCTCGTAACATATCTTAAAGGGATAGTTCGTCACAAAAAAGGAAAATTCTGTCATCATTCACTCCCAATGCTGTTCCAAAACTGAATGACTGTTTCTTCTGTGGAATGCAGAGAAGATATTTTGGGAAATGTCTCAGTTTTTTGTGGGCACCAATGTTATTTGGGTCTCCAACGTTCTTCATAATATCTTCTTTTGTGTATCTTAATTTTTTAGGTCAACTATACCTTTAAGCAATATTCAAAATATCTATGTGGCTAGTACTTGCATCTGTGTTGTGAGTTGGACTAAACAAAACCTGAATACTCTTTTATTACCATTTTGGCCTCATATAAATCAGCCTCCATGTTATCCATCAGGCTTTGAATAAGTTTTTGCATTCAGGGTCACATATTTTGCAAATTTGCAAATAAAAGTCAGTATTTGCATTCACATTGTAGTTGCGCCCAGCTGTGTTAGAAGAGGTTTAGGCATATGTGATCATAATCGTATATTCTGTGTAAAACATTTTACTCTGTTAAATTGTCTTTTTTATGACTAATAGCATTGTTTGGCTTGAAATAAATAGTTTTAAATATGAGGCTCTGAATATCTGAGAGTCCACCACAGTCTGCTCTTTCATTCCTTTGCAGTTTTATTGTGAGGACAGTTGGGGGCACTCCAATATCATAGTATGTCTATCTACGGCTGTTAAAGGTGTGTTTGTCTTATGTCTCCTGTTTGTCTCTGTTTGTCAGTAAAGACCTTGGTAAAAGAGTCCTGCGGTTTTTTTAGAGTCTGTAAACCCTCTTATCAGTGTAGGCCACTGCCAGTTGTGGGATGTGGGAGGATGGGAGCAAGATTAGGACAACTATACTGGGATGGATTGAAGTGTTTTGGGTATGAGGCGAAGGCTGCTTGTTCAGTTTATCTGCTTAGGCCCAAAAGAGAGAAACTGTACATCTCAAAGCTTCTTAGAGCAAGTTACAATTCAGACTGGTAAAGACTGATTGTGTGTGAGAGGAGAGAGCAGAAAGGGGGAAGCATGAAAGCATCTAATCCACTTATTCTGCTGGAGATGTGGGACTACACTGGTAATCTGGGACTCTGTATGAGAGCTTTGTCTGAGTGTGTGAAGAACAAGAGGGTCTCATGTTTCTCTGCTCTGAATGGCTCTGCAGAGACACTGCAGTGTCCTTTATGTAATACCACATGTCCTTTATCTCTCTCTTTGCTTCCATCCATCTTCATTTTCCTCACAATAAAAGTGATTGTACATTTAAACTACATGTTAAAATGCTGGTTCCAGAGTTTTATGTATTTATTTTAGTAAAATGTCTGTTATCCTCAAGTTCACACAGGTGTAAATTCATCACATTAAAACCATAATAATGTTAATAATTATAATACCAGTAATAATATTTTAAACAACTTTTTTGGTGAACTGTTTCTTGACAAAGATGTCTTTCTTTAAACTTTCTTTAAAAACAAATGTGACCCTGGACCACAAAATCAGTCATAAGTTGCACGGGTATATTTGTAGCAATAGCCAACATTACATTGTATGGGTCAAAATTATCGATTTTTCTTTTATGGCAAAAATCATTAGGATATTAAGTAAAGATCATGTTCCATGAAGATATTTTGTAAATTTCCTACCGTATATATCAAAAAATGATTTTTGTGAGTGGATATGCATTGCTAAGGACTTTATTTGGACAACTTTAAAGGTGATTTTCTCAATATTTTGATTTTTTTTTTTTTTTGCACCCTCAGATTCCAGATTTTCAAATAGTTGTATCTCGGCCAAATATTGTCCTATCCTAGCAAACATCATACATCAAGGTAAAGCTTATTTATTCAGCTTTTAGATGATGTATAAATCCCAATTTTGAGAAAAAAAAAAAAATAAAAAAAAATAAAAAGGCCCTTATGACTGGTTTTGTGGTCCAGGGACACAAATGCAACTTTCCGTCTCATGCAATGACATTTATACTTTTTGTAAGTCTCTAAATAATTTTTGAGGCTACCTTATTTTATATTGAGATATTAACTAATGCATGCATGTTTGTGTATATTTAAAAAAAAAAAAAAAAAAAAAAAAAAAAAGTTTTGCACATAAACAACACAGCCTTGCTGCTTCTACAGTCTGCCAGCTTTGCGTTCTAAAGCCCCATGAGTGTTTTTCTGTGTGACTGAGCACATCTGTTTCTAATCAAGCTGTCGTACCCCACATTCCTGTGTGAGAGTTATGACTTTTAGTCTCCCACACTTTCATAAACAAAAAATCGCATGCAACCTGACTTTGTATGATGAATTCAAGTTGCTTATAATGTAACCTAAGGAATGTTTCCTTTGTTGTTTTTTCCATTTGTTCAGGGTGTTTTGTAATACATGGTAACCAGAGGAAATCCTGGGGTGAACTTTTTTTCCCCAGTTGATGAGTCAGTTTTTCAATCCTCTTCATGATTACTGGCCAGTGAAGAAAACAGAAAAGAGGAGAAAGGGAAATGCTGTTGAGTAACCTGTGCTGTTGTTAATTTTTATGCCTTTAACATTGTAGGCCATTTTGATGTAGTTTCCTGTCTTGACCAGTAGAGGTTAGTATTGTTTTGTGAAGAGCAGAAATTAGCGGTTATTATAGTATGGTTGTGTATGCGTGTTTGCGCATGTGTGTTAGTAGGTCAGCTGTAGTAATGCGGTGTGTCCTGTAGTAGTCAGTATTGCTGGAGAAGTTGCGCTAGGAGCTGTGTCACTGTAAATGAAGATTTTCACGATTTTAGCCAGGTGGTGCTCATGTTGTTGCTTGAAGTTAAAACTTAATCAGTCAGGTTTAAAACATCTAACCTGTTCAGATATCAGATATTATTTTCCCTTCCTTCGGAAGTTATAAATTGTAAGTGTTCCTCTGTTCTTCTATTTACTTTTGGTTTATACAAATATGTAAAGCTAGATTCATTGACTTCAAATACTATATCTATCTATATAAAATATTAAATATAGGCTATTTGTTTGGCAATGTTATGTTTTTAGCACAAAAACAAAATAAAACAAAATAAATAATAAATAAATAAATAAAGGTGTTAAAACAGATCAACACTGTATGTATTTGTGCTTCACATGGAGCCTGATTCTTGAATATAAGAAGTATGCCCACTAGATGGGGTATAGGACCTATACTGCTGTAAGAAATTGCTTATGTCATTGGGAAGAGACCATCAGAAAAATGCAATGGGGATGTTTTGCCTGAAAGTGTGTCAGTAGGGGAATTATGTCAGTGTAGGACAGCGGTAGAAAGCGAGCTGCCTGTGAGAGAAAGGGGAGAGGGAGCTCTTGCTTCAAATTTGATTGTGATGCAGGGCAGGAACATTGTTTGTTTGTCCTGTTTCCAGGTTGTGAGGCCAAAGCATATATATTGCTGTTTAAGTCATGGCTTTAAGCACATGGGATATGAATGTAATATAATAATTTTATGTGTATGTCTCCATAAAAGCTTTTGAATATGAATCATTTTGGTGAAAATTTCAAAAGCTAGATGAAAGCCTGCACTGTTTTGCTGTCTTTTGTTCTGAAACATTCATAATCCTGTGACTCTACAGGGATTTACATTTTACTGTTAGTGTTTTTTTAATTTATATATATATATATATATATATATATGTGTATGTATATATGTATATGTATGGAATATCTTTATTTGAATATATAATATAGCATGGATGAAGATCAATAGGTATAGGAGGTTAGGGATGTGCCATCTGTTTTCATTACAGTATTAGAGTGTCTCCTTGCAGTCACATGATCACTAATCATCATGTTTGTGTTTGTGGTCTCCCTAAGATATCTGGATGGCAGACATGATGGGGTGAACGGGCCTGATGAGCCAGATTGGAGTCTTTATCAGATTACAGACCCTATTAAACGATCTGCACAGAAGCCGTGCCGGATGAGTGTGTCATCTGACTGCAACATTGGCTGTGATCGTATCTCAACCTTGCTAGAGGTCAGCGTATTAGAGATTTCGGTAACTCTTTACTATAAGGTCTCATTTGTTAACTTAGTTAATGCATTAACCAATATGAACTAACAATAAGCAATATATTCTTACAGCATTTATTAATCTTTGTTAATGTTAGTTAATAAAAAAGTTCATGTTCCTATTCACAGTGCATTAACTAATGTTAACACATAAAAAATTTTAACTTAATGTATTAAATGCTGAGATTAACGTTGTAACAAGCCTTTAAGAATGAGGAGAAGTCAGGGCCGGTTTAAGGTGGACTCGGGTCCTCGTTATTAAAGGGTTAGTTCACCCAAAAATGAAAATTATCCTATGATTTGCTCCCCCTCAAGCTACTCTAGGTGTATATGACTTTCTTCTTTCAGTCAAACACAATCAGAGTTATATTAAACGGCTCCAGGGGATTAATAAAGGCTTTTGGAAGAATAAATATCCATATTTATAATTTTATAGACTATAATCACTAGCTTCCGGTAACGTCCGTCCGTGTGTTCAGGAAAGGATCAAGTTCCGGTGTAGCGTAAACTTAGGTGAGAGTAGACTCCTCTCACAGTTCAAACATAGGGCTGGGCAACAAACTCAAGCTCCTCCGACATTTCTCTTTAAAAATTCTCGTTTTAGAGTTTTAATTCATGACCGGTGTTTTGTTTTGCTCTATCTTCTGTGCTTCCATGTTCGTCAGTGCGTCTTGCATCAAATCAAAGTTCACTCTTCCACTGGAATCAACTTCTGTACGGAAGACAGTGATTCTAGTTTATAAAGTTTTTTTTCTTACAAAAACACATCGCTTCACTTCACAAAGCCTTTATTAACCCCCTGGAGCCGTATGGATTACTTTTATTATGGATGGATGTGCTTTTTTTTGGACTTCAAAGTCTCAGTTACTATTCACTCCCATTATAAAGCTTGGAAGAACCAGAATATTTTATAATATTACTCCGATTGTGTTTGACTGAAAGAAGAAAGTCATATACACCTAGGATGGCTTGAGGGTGAGTAAATTATGGGATCATTTCCATTTTTAGGTGAACTAACCCTTTAACACCACACTTGTGGGTATACTCAAAACAGAAACAAAAACACTATATGCACTTCTCAACAATAAATCACTTTCTTCAGTTGTTAGCTTCTCATATAAGTTCTGCGTGTGTCCGAGTCCACCAGTCTCTCTCTCCTTTTGGTCCATTGGTCTCCTGACCTGTTCTCCCATTGCCAATTGAACCACGCCCTCTCACCACAAACATGAACTAAGATTAATAAATGCTTTAGAAGTATTTTTTAATAGATGTAGCTAACTAATGTTAACAAATGAAACCTTATTGAAAAGTATTAACAAGATTTCTTCAAATTGAAACAGACTATTGTGCTTGTTAGATAAAAATGATTACTACTACTAATAATAGTTGTAGCAATTTTCAGTGCATAAACACTCTTTTAGTCTTTAATAGAGTTAGGGCAGTTTTTTCCCAAAACCATAGATGATATAGATACTGTAGATAATAAATAAAGTCTCTCTGAAGATATTCATTTAAAATGTTTGGCAGTACTCCTGTGCACTCTTTATCAGTCAGCATTTGTGGACACTGGCTTGTTTTGCACATGAACAAAGTGCTATTCTTGGGTTAAATAGATGTCATCTTTGGCAGGATCTGAATAATGGTCACATTCAAAGCTACAGGCTGAAATACTAATGTATTCCAAACTGCATCCTCCTCCTGGACACACTTCCCTTCCCTCACAAAATCCAGATCCCTTTCTGTCTCCCCCCTCAGCTTTGTATTAGAGAACAAAGGCTGAGCGTGTGCCACTGTAAAGAGCCATGCCTGCTGTGCTCTGTGTTGGAATGGAGCCTGTGTGTGTGTGCGGTCCTGGTAAACCCTACATTATGGGGACAAAATGTCCCCACAAAGATGGCAATGTCCGAAATCCTTGTCCTTGAGGGGACGTTTTTTGGTCCCTGTGAAGAAAACGGCTTCTAACATCAGAAAGTTTTCTGTGGTGGGTAGGGTTAGGAGATATAATATAGTTTGTACTGTATAAAAATCATGTCCCATAAAACATGAAAACCCAACTCTGTGTGTGTCTGTGTGTGTGTCTGTGTGTGTGTCTGTGTGTGTGTCTGTGTGTGTGTCTGTGTGTGTGTCTGTGTGTGTGTCTGTGTGTGTGTCTGTGTGTGTGTCTGTGTGTCTGTGTGTGTGTGTGTGTGTGTGTGTGTGTGTGTCTGTGTGTGCGCGCGTCTGTGCGTGCGTGCGCGCGGTCGTTGTGTGCCAATAGGTCATATAGCAAAATGCCATCAGTTTCTAAATAAAGGGACATCTGCACAGCCATCTCTCTCTCTCTCTCTCTCTCTCTCTCTCTCTCTCTCTCTCTCTCTCACTCACTCACTCACTCACTCACTCACTCACACACACACACACACACACACACACACACACACACACACACACACACACACAGACACACACAGAGTTGGGTTTTCATGTTTTATGGGACATGATTTTTATACAGTACAAACTATATTTTATCTCCTAACCCTACCCACCACAGAAAAGTGTGAGAGAGAGACAGAGAGACAGAGAGACAGAGAGATGGCTGTGCAGATGTCCCTTTATTTAGAAACTGATGGCATTTTGCTATATGACCTATTGGCACACAACGACCGCGCGCACGCACAGACACACGTTTATTTTTGTGAATTGTGGGGACATTCCATAGGCGTAATGGTTTTTATACTGTACAAACCGTATTTTCTATCGCCCTACACCAACCCTACACCTAAACCTACCATCACAGAAAACTGTGCACCTTTTTACTTTCTCAAAAAAACCTCATTCTGTATAATTTTGAAAAATGGGGACATGGGGCAATGTCCTCATAAGTCACCCTCTCCTTGTAATATCTATGTCATACCCATGTCATTATACAAATTTGTGTCCTGATATGTCACAAACACACACACACACACACACACAAAGAAAACATTTACCATCACAATAGCAGTGTGCAGTTCACACCCACACACACTTAATAATTCAACATTCTGCAGAAAGGAGCTGCCTTTACTCTGGTACTGAACTTGGAGGAGTAACACTTTAGAGTAGACCCAGAAGTAGTTTAATCTCAAACTTATCTGCTTCAAATTAAAGTAGTTTAAAAGTCTGATTCTGCACTCTTTCTACTTAACATAAATTTACACGGTTACAACCCACCCCACTTCTGGATAAGTTGTAACAATTTAATAATTAAACAATTCAAGAAATATTTTACTGTAGTATTTTCTTTTTTTACTTTACAAATTTACTTAATCATTTTATAGCAATATCCACATTCACATTATTTTCATGTTTTTAATTCATGCCAATCATGAACATTAATGCAACCCCCCTCCCCACACAACACATACAATTTATTTTTTATTTTATTTATTTTTGTAAGTTTGTGCATACACCCCCCTGTATTATATTTAAAATCTCTTTAACTTTGTGACCTGGTTTTATATGTCTATCTTCAGGGCAGAGTTATTTAAGTTTTATTCCCCAGGTATCCAGGCATTATACTGGGCCATTTGTGCAAAATTCAATTAGTGTTTTGCTTTTTTTCTGCTTGCGCCTCAACACAATGTTCCTCACAGGAACGGGGGTGTAAATGGAACTTGAACGCAGTCAAATCCCAGAATAGAAACTCTAGAAGTGACCTTAGAAGTTTACAGACATTAAATTTACTCTGTTATCCTTCTGCAGTAGACACAGCCTACATAGTGCCTTAGGCAAGATGTCCATTTCACTGAAGAACACCGCAGATAGAGGTACAGAGAGAATTAATGTTCAGGATCGCAGGGTCTTTGTCCTGGTTCACTCAGGCTGTGTTTAGGAACAGATGGACCATTAGTGCACTCAGGCTTTACATCTGCACACTTCAAACTTGGACTAAATATAGTCAGTGGATTATAGGTGACGTCACATCTCTTATATGACCAGTGTGACCTGTAAAATTGTGCATGAGACCACCACACGCATGTGCAAAGCCACTGTAAACGCATACATGCAAGCCTTGTGCAGATACCTTTTTTATGGTGTATTGAAACGGCAATGCTTCCAAGCGCCACTAGTTGGCAGTACTAGTGATTGCCTTTTTACACACCTCCTAGCTCTTTTTCCTTTTGTCCTTCGATTCGCTCGTCTCCTCATCTGACATGTTGTTTTTTCATCTGTAGCCTTTTTCCTCTTCTCACACTTTGTCTCCTTAACTGACGTCTCTGTATTTTCCCTTTTTTTGGTTATTCTGTAATCATTTTTATGATTTAAATTTTTTATACTGTTATGTGACTCTTGTTCTTCACATATATCTGACCTAAATCAGACATCTGCTCCATCAGCTTTGGCTGCGTGACAGAATTTCGTCACACAGCCAGCAAACTGTTCACCTTGGCAGTCAGGCATGTCACTGCAGTTTTCCTTTCCAATCTCCCCACTGAACACTGTTAGCTATAACGCTCTCAGTCGGCTGTCAATCGTCGTCTCTTTTACCCCTTCCTAACCACCATACCATCCGGTTCGCACATGGACACACAGGATGGCATGTCAAGGGTTAAAGACCCCACCCTTTCAGAATCTCACTGTGACCTATATAATCCAAAATGGCTGCTACGGAGCTTCATATATGAAAATGTATCTCACCCCTCCCTTTCTTGTTTTCCATCCATCTCCTTCTGTTTCTCCTTCTCTCTCTTTTCTAATTCTGTGTCTGCATTCGTTTATTACTGGGATTTGACTTGAAATCTGTATCCAATAATTTGAGGTACTTTACATGTGATGCTTTCATATTTTCAAGTGGACGAGCAATTTTTTTTTTTCTCCATGTAGCTGTGCTGGGTGAGCGTTTTCATTTAGATGGATATATGAAGATGCTGTCAGCTGATCTGAAGTCCTGTGGTCTCCGTCAGGAGCATGGTGTTAACAGCAGGCGTATTCGCTTAATGTGGGTGTGTGGTTCTAGTGTGTGATCAGTGTGTCTCACCGTGTGTTTCTCTGCAGGGATGAGCTCTGTTAATCCTTCGTCTCTGAGCTTAACACAGATCAGATCAGCAGTTTGGGTTATTTGTTTTTTTTTTCTGGCACGTGCGGTTGGAAGTTCAGCCTCACAGTGGCAAAATGTGTGTCAGGGAGCTATAACCAAAAATAACCCACACTGTTAACCTCCATTGTTTGAGCGAATGTTCTATTTATTTATGGATTGGATGTATTTGCCTTCTGTTTGCATGGAAGTCACTGGACAAACTGCATTTTATTCCTTATGAAACTTCAGTCAATCTTAGTGTAACATCTAGAAAGTAGGCATCATTAGTCTCATCTCTGCCTGGATGGAAATTTTTGGAATGGGAATAGAAGATTATCTCATATTTATTCTGAATCTATAGCACAGTTTTACAGCAAACTTAGAGTTGAGTGACTTCTAGGGAAATGGTTAGTTATGGCTGTGCTTTGATATATGAATACATATATTTTATTAAAGGATTAGTTCCCTTTAAATGAAAATTACCCCAAAATTTACTCACCCTCAAGCCATCCTACTTGTACATGACTTTCTTTTTTCTGATGAACACAATTGGAGTTATATTAATAAATATCCTGACACATCCAAGCTTTATAATGGCAGTGAACAGGACCAACGAGTATGAAACTCAAGAAAGTGCATCCATCCATCATAAACTTACTCCACACGGCTCCTGGGGTTAATAAAGCCCTTCTGAAGCAAAGCGATGCATTTGTGTAAGAAAAATATCCATATTTAACAAGTTATAAAGTAAAATATTTAGCTTCCGCCAGACCGCCTTAGGATGTAGGATGTAGTCTAAGCGCTTTGAACTGCGGGAGGCATTACACTTTCTTTGTAAGTTGAATACGGAAGGCAGTCTGGAAGCTAGATATTTTACTAACTTGAGAGGAAGATGAATGTATAACTGGGCGTCTAAAGATATATATTTTTAAATAGCTAATATCTAATTTCTTTGTTTGCTGGTAGAGCTGCAAACTCTTCAGCAGAACTGCACAGTGGGTATACAGTAGGTATCAGATGTCAGATCGATGTGATCGTTTTTAAATTTGTTGTAGCTCAGAAACAGGTCAATCAGATAACTTGCTCTTCACAGGCTCACAGAGACTGCAAGTACTTAGTTAGCTAGTACTGTGATCCTAAAACATTATATAATGTAGATGATTGAGTCTTAATTAATTCATATTGGTACAAACCCAATTTTCAGACAACTTAATCCCTTCTTTGTGCTTCAGGTTGGCTTATAGCTGTTGAATATTAAGATTTGATATTTGAATGGCTACAAAAACATGCTTTTTTTTTTTTTTTCCCACGTAGCCACCCCCTTAGAAAACAAAACGGTTCATTACATGCCTGGGGTCACAGCCAGATCAGACTGTCTCCTCTAAACTGCCAGCCCACTGCTTCAGTCATCACTTGAACGCATTATTCTGCCTGAGGGCACAGAGAGCCAATCAGCTATGAGAACTAGATGTAGCTGCTGTCTGACTGGAAGAGGGGTGTGGGAGTCTCCAGGTAAAACAACTCACCCTTGTGAGGAAAAAAAAAAAAAAAAAAACATCCCTACCACTGTTGTCCCCCTTTTGTTGAAGTCAGCTACATAGAAAATGTAACTAGATAGATAAAGAGATACATAGATATACATAGACAGATAGATACATAGATACACAGATAGATGTTGTTTAATCTTTTCTGATAAGCATAGAAAGTCTGGTCGTCTGAAGTGACGTCTTCATCCCTGTTAAATTACAGTCACCCTCATTAGCCTTTATGAGAGCAATCTCAAACATACGCTGCAGATTACATGGCTGTGTGTAAAACGTGTACAGTGTGGAATCACACTTCCATGGCTGTTTAGAGCAGAACCAGAGAGAGAGCCGTCTTATCTCATCACCCTGCCCTTCATCTGTCAGTCTGTCACAACTCAATTAGCTTCAGGCTAACCCCTCAAAATGGCGTCCGTCACCTCATCATCACCTCATGTTCACATTCGAATATGGAGAAGTGGATGTGATCACGGTGGTTATTTATGCATAGAATGACTGCGAAATACTCACTCTAAATGAACCTCAACACTTACAACACTTTTCAGGTCTACTAAAGATGTTAACTGTATTGTAGCTAAATGAATAGAAATACAGTTTAGCATACTTTTTAAAACGAGTTCATATTATGGAAAAAATATGGTTTAAAAGATTATAAAAGTGTACTCTTTTTAAGTGTCCCTTTCTATCATTATACTTTGGTTATACATTGGACTTTTGGTTGTCAAATGTTTATATGATAAACTACACCTACATTTACTCTGCTAGGACTTGCATCTAAAAATTCATTTTGAGACCAGTGGGGTAGTTGAAGAAATAGTTATAAATTTGATGTTATTTGATTCATAAGTATAGTGTAAGTGTCCAAATACTTTGAGGGCAACTGTATTAAGGCTGAAAATGAATCATTGGTTATGTGGGCAGTGAATTTCCAATAATAGGTGACATTACGGTTCCTGTTTGTTGTGTAAGGAATTACCACCTTACTTCCTACACATAATTCATGCGTAAATCTCTCCAGGAAAAAAAAAAACACCCACTTTCTGCTAATCGAATGTTGAGGGGGTGTGTGGTTTAGTGTGTGAATCTGGGACAGTTTTCATGGTCATAGTCAGTGCTGATTGGTAAGATGGTGGAGTGGGTCACTGCATGAGGTCACATCCTCCTAAAGCCTTCAGGATGTTACTGTAGTTCTGTCTGATCAAGCTGTGCGTATTAGATCGACTCGCTGACTGACAGAACTAGATTACAGTATATTGTCTCTCCCTTTTTCTTTGCCAGCTTGTATCGACTGTGACATCAGACCAGTCAGTGGCTCGACCCACAATCAGAAGCCAGGGGGGCCATAATCAGGCTACATAAAGAAATAGGGGAGGGTAAGCTCTGCACAAACAACAACACATTTGACCGACTGAACAGTTAACTGCCTCTTAAGCCCTTCCCACACTCGCCCCCTCACCCTCTCACAGCTGTTTATGCCACTATTATAAAAAAAAATAAATAAAAAAAAACACTATAGCACACACATCCAAAACAGCCAGAGAATGACACACTATATATAAATTTGATTGAATTGAGCAGCATGGAAATGTATTAGACATGTTTATCATGTTTCCTACTTTTTAGTGTGAGTTTAATCAGATATTTAATGTTATTAAAAGATTAAATGGTAACTTTTTACAATAAGGTTTAATTAGTTATTAGGTTTAATTAGCATTTATTAGGTGTGTGTGTGTGTGTGTGTGTGTATGTATATATATGTGTATATATATGTATATATGTATGTATATGTATATATATGTGTATATATATAATGTGTATATATATATATATATATATATATATATATGTGTGTATATATAATGTATATATGTATGTATATATGTATGTATATATATATATATATATATATATTATACCTAATAAATGCTAAAATGCTAAAAAAACGATGTTCATAGTTAGTATGTATGTGTGTGTGTGTATCTGTTGCATCTATATCTATAATGTTACAGATAGAACCTTATTGTGAAGTGTTACCAATTAAATAAGCCATTAAACATTTCATTGAAAAGAATCAATTAAAAATATGAGCACTTCTTGCATTGTCGTTATAAGTGATGCAGATAAAAATAACATTGCTGTCTTATTGCAAACCATTTCCTTCCTCTGTTCACCCTACAAAATGTCGTCATCCCTTCTTTGTCTGTTGCCATGGTTACCTTGCTCCTTGTTCATGATGAGGTTCCTCTCCCCCAGCCTGTGTGTGCATGTGTGTACATGTGTGTACTTGCTGCAGGCATCTCTCCATGTGTGCTATCATACATACTTTGATATCTGCTAGAAAGACAAACAAAAGAATTAAAATAAAAACATGGAAGGAACCAGGCAGGATTGATTCAGAAGGAATAAGAACAGACTGACTAAAAGGGGGATGGGGGAGACTGACAGTAATCTTCTTACACTGATGCCACACTGTGTGATAGTTTTGGCACAGAGCTAAAAGAAAGACGATACACTGAACGGATGAAAGACTCAGTGGGTTGCGTACAATTATTTTCAGTACATTTCCTACTCCACTGACCTGCAAAACGCTCACAGCTGCTGTTCAGGTGGGTTAAGGTTGGACTATAAGCCTGCGGTAGTGAAATGCAGACTGGCATGTAGGTTTAGGGATGCAAGGTTGCTATGGAAACGGTCACGGTGGATGGAAGTGAGGGGACAGACCGGTTTTATGAACCCACGCTCTGCGGAGCCTCTGCGGTCTATGAATATTATATAGGACAAAGACTCACTCCACTGACAAGAATCTATAAATATAGACAGCCTTTGAAAGAAACAATGTATAGCAGGGAGAGAGAAAGAAACAAGAAAGAGAGAGGAAGATGCTGGTGGGGGTTTAGTGGGAAAAGCTGACGTCATGTTGCATCCCTTTGGTAAGCGTTAAGTGGGGCAATGAAGCATTGCTTTTCTTAGAAGAAAATCATAAATCTTTCACACTCTTTGCAATCTGCTGCAGGCCTAAAGCAAGGAAAGGACTGTTTTCTGGGGAGTTTTGTTATTTTAGTTACAATCTTTAGTGCTATTGTGGTGATTTTCTGTGGTTGTATTTGATTCTGTTATTTTTCTCCTGAATTAACACATTGGACACAATTATCACACAACATTATCACATTTCCTTTTACATTACGCATGCACAAACCTGAGATGAAGAGAAAAACAGTCACTCTGTCTCCCTTCTTTTAGGGTCTCAAAATGTCGTTTTTGGATGCTCAAAATCCCTGTGTTGGTGGGAGGGCTCGGCTGACGGCCTTGTTTCCATGACAACGGCAGCTGCAGAGGGTTTTTTTTTTTTTGAGGCTGTCGACTCTATATTCACTGTGTCGAGCAGGGAGGGGGGAGGAAGCGAGTGGAGGGGTGGGGTGCGGGTGCTTGTTCGCCTGGCAGATGGAGTCCTTTTATTCCTTGCTTGCGTTTTCTCACTGAATGACTTCACTGCTGTCTCACAAAGCAAAGAGAAGCAGCAAATCTGTGTCCAGAAACACCAAACCATCCGTCATGAGGTTTTGTGAGCAAATTAGTGCACAGAAAAGCCAGGTCTTTTGAAAAATACATTAGTGTCTCCTGACAGTGAGCAAGTTATTTTTGCTGTATGCATGATTTGAAAGAACCAACCTGCTGGGTATGAAGGACATTATTGGTCAGCTGACCTTTTACTGATAATTGTCCGCAGTGTTTTAAGAGGAACTGACCTTTCCCTGATGGAATGACCAGTGGCACTGTGTAATGGCAGCTGAAAAGACCATCTGCCCTGCTAGTGTGCAGCGATGCTTCTGTTTGTGTGGGGCATTTACTGGCAAGTCCACGTGGTTTGCAGGCTCTGATCAATGACCTTGTTTATGCTGGTTAACAGGCAGCTCTGATTGAACCGCCTAAACGGGTCCATTGAATGTTGCCATATAGTAAAATCAGAGATGAGGAGCTTTTTGGTTGTCGTGATCTTATATATATATATATATATATATATATTTTTTTTTTTTTTTTTTTTGGTGATGTAAAACAAAAGCAAGGTAAAATAGATAGTATATCTATAACTATTTGGGGTCATTAATTTGATAAGGATGCATTAAATAGATCAAATTGATATTTATAGTAGGTTTCTGTGTTTATAAATTTCTAATTTAAATATAATTTAATGTTACAAAGGATTTTTATCTCAAATAAATGCTGTTCTTTTGAACTTTCTATACACAAAGAATCCTAAAAAGCCATATATATATATATGGCTTTTTTTTTTATAAGTGTTATTTATATATATATATATATATATATATATATATAACACTGGTGAGGTCAAAACATGGTCAGGTCAAAGTGTCTGAATAAAAGTCAGGTCAAAGTGTCTGAATAATTTTTGGTTCCAAATTTTTATCGATTTTACTGGTAGTCCACTGTATGAAGAATTTTTGGGTATAATATGTCACAGTTTACTTTATTTTTCTATCCTCACTATAGTGTCCTGCACCCACTAGTATAAATATATCAAAAATATCAAAAATGTCTGTGTGTGTGTGTGTGTGTGTGTATGTGTATGTATATATATATATATATATATATATATATATATATAATAATTATACAGTGCTTAACAATGTAAGGTTTGTGCCACAGCTGCCCTAAACTAACAGTCTGGGTGATTACCAAAATTATTTTTTTATATTTCTGTAATGGTTAATTCACACCAGTATGTGTAAGCTCTTTAGTCACAGTAGTGTTTCTAATGCTAAAATATAATTATTGTTGGGATTTAATGAATTCAAAGATAGATCACACAAAAGTTTCATCAAAAGCAAGTTTTTTGAGACAACTAGAAACTATTTGGAAGTCAATAACAACAGAGATTGTGGAAAAGTACATTTAAAAAAAAAAAAAAAAAAAAAAAATCAAGGCCAAAGGAGGCGATACCCAAATTTATTATGTTATGTTATATTATGTCATATTATATTATATTATATTATATTATATTATATTATATTATATTATATTATATTATATTATATTATATTATATTATATTATAGTGTGCATGTATGTTTGTTTGTTTGAGTTTTTTGTGTAAAATATGTTGTTTGCTCTCTGACAGCAGCGGTGGTAGGTCTTTCATGCAGCCCTGTGTGTGATTTTGTTGACTTGCTGATTGGCTGCATAATCTCCATGGCAGGGAGGAAATGGAGAGTTTAGCACTGAAGCAGCTGCTGTCTTGGAGAGTTGCCCGTCTGAAGCAGTGTGTTAATGCTGTCATGTCCCAGTACAGCATCTTAGACAGATTGTGTAGGGATAGCTTCCTATATATCTATAAAACCTTCATTTGGATAGCGTATAAAATGATGCTAGATAGCATGTGCTTAGAACTTACAGTTCATAGAAAATGACCTCTAATCCAGCTGCAGTCCCACTTCCCTTGCTGAGTTTCTCAGGCTTCATTTGCAGTGGTTTATTTAAGGTTCAAATTGTGCCCTTTGATGCAACAGTAGAGATATCTAAGAATTGTAATTTTTTTTTTTAAGAAAACCCACATTATTATTTTGTATATTTCACTGTTGAACACTTTGTTTGGCCCCTATGAGGTCATTGATTTGTACAGCTTGCTGTGTGTATGGATGCTGTATTGTGCACATTTCACCTGACTGATTCTGCTGTTTCTCAGAATATTGGAGTCCTTCTCTCATCACCAAGGCAACCGCTGCAGTTGTGCAAGGTATCGGCCATTTTGTGGGGGAGAGGAAACAGCTTTGCTGAGAGCAGGTCTGCTTTAATAAAATGGAGGGTTAAGCCTTTAAAGTTACTCATCTAATTTGACCATGTTCTCGACTGTGCTCGATACAATCTATAATGTGATTGTGTAAGTGAATCCAAGAACACATGACCTTCAGTATAAACTGCTCTCTGGACTGTAGTCAGCTTTTCTAGTTACATCAATACAACCACTATAACATAGAAACTAACAGTTTTTTTATGTGACGGACACTTCGCCCATGACATTTCGATGCTGTTATATAATAGCCGGTGAGTCAGTGAATACATGACTGTGATTTCTGAAGATGAAAATGAGAGCAGCAATTTTTCCCACAATTCATTTAGACAAAACAGCAATTAAACTAAATGCCCCCGAACGTACGAATAGCAGATTGGGTTAATGGTTTTTAAAGTAATTATATATTTCAAATGTTTTGTGCTTGCTTTAATATAAGCAGGTGTTTGGGATCTTGCGTAAGCTTCAGAATATATCAAGCTGTTTGATTCATCTTTTGTTTATCCAATTTTCTGGACTTTCTCCAGTGATTCCTTTATGGTCACGGTGAGGAGTCGTGTTTCTCTCCCATTTGGAGTGCCTCCATACACGTATGTCTCTGCTATATATGGATTCACGAGAACAGAGCTGATGTCCTACTTCCGAAATCTCTGCAGAGCTCCCTCCTCCTGACGCCAGCAATCTTCTTCTTCTTTCTGAACTGAATCAATAATAGTTCTTAAATTGGGTCATGTGCACTGAAGTTGCAGATATGAACATTTGGAATTCTTTTTGGGCATCAGTGAAGCACATCCTGGGAAAATCTCATTGTTAATGCATTATATTGCTCTGGGGTTGGTAAGATTTTTTTTAATGTTTTTGAAAGGAGTCTCTTCTGCTCATCAAGGCTGCATTTATTTGATCAAAAATACAGTAAAAACAAAAATATTCCTTGCTGAATAAAAGTATTAATTTCTTTCAAAAAATCTTACCGACCCCAAACTTTTGAACTGTACACCTCGTTTACATGTCCACTGACAAAAAAAAAATACAGCTCAGCCATGACTGTGAGTTCTGACAAAATTTTATTTCAAATGTAAGTGTTCCAATAATAAAGTAAAACATAAATCAACAGTGATATAAATATTAGCTTGTAAAATAAAAAGGGTAACATGAGGTGCTAAGCATTTCTTAAAAGGAACCACAGTCAAATACAGAAAGGTAGCCAAGCAGCAGACAGACATTTATATATATAGATAGATATTCATAGTCAAACAGACAGGAGTGGCATTCCAGTATCATTACCGACTGATTGGAATTACAAGCACAGAAAAGTACAGTAAGATGTGGGGTGGGGTGGTACTCTAATGACAGTAAGTATCGTCTGTTATCTTTCAAAATTTTAGGTGATTGGAGAAAAGGAAAGAAAGTGTAATCAAAGGGGAAAAACACAAAAATATGCACATAGTCCACAAGCCTTAAGCTACGATTGCGTGTCTTCAGAAGTTTCGTAGTATGTACAGTTTGGTTAGTCAATGATCTTGAAGGTTTTCTTCCTACATCACTACACTGGTTCTTTTTTTTTTCTATTGTCTTTTTTGTTGCGCTTTTTTTTTTTTTTTTTTTTTTAAAATACTGAAACATTCCTGTAACAGCCAGCCCTTGTGGCTCTAATGTTTGTACAGACAGGTTACACATTTTTATATACACTGTGGTGGTGGTTGGTGCAGAATAAAGGACGGAATCCTTCCATCTAAGATCCATTCAAGTACAGTGTTGCGCTTAAGTTAGTCATTAGTCTTTCCACATATTCAATGTTTCTTTCTTTTCGGTTCACTTCATCTTTTCAAACTCTTAGCACATTCACTTTGACCTAAATCAATCTCCGATCTTGACCTTACAAAGGCTGAGATTATCTTTTCTGAGCTTTAAAAACACTGTTTACATTACTTGCAATTCCAAAGGATTCTTATACCACACTAACAGGAAATAATAGCAAAGAATAGTCAAACGGTGTTAACCTAACATTCAGCTCTGCTTAACTGGCTATTAAGAAGTTAATGAGAAGACTGAATCTATCTTTAAATACCATGCCAACAGTTCAGTGTCTCACCATCTGGTTTTAGACAAATGTAAATCTATTCTCTTATTCCAAAAACAGTTTAAATATACTTTAACGTGTCCCCTTGTTTTACAGTATCCTCTTTGCGATGCATAGTTCAGCTCAACACTCATTTTTTCAGTCAAGGTGAGAGTTGTGGTACATTGTTAAAAAGCCTAACAGCGTTTCATTTTGTAACCACAAGAAGCATCTACTTAGCTCTGAAAAGAACACAAAAAGCCCAAAACATGACATTTGGAAAAATAAAAATAAAAATAAAAGAAGAAATGTATGTTTTCTTCTTGTTTTAGTAATGCTATTTACAGGACAGAGTTATCTGTCGAAGAACGAGCTTCAGGAATCTGAACACACCTCCTCTTGTTCAGTCGTTTACTGTTCCATTACAGCGACAGGACAGGGAATGCTTGTTTTTTGGGGGGTTATTGAGTAATATATCATAATAGAGTTCAAAATCCAATAAATTAAAAAGGGTAAACCTAAAACAAACAAACAAAAGCCTCACAGACATAAACATTAAATCTAAATCTTTAACCAAACCTGTGGACACGCTTTGTGAGGAGAGATGCTCAGATCCTGGCAACATATTTCTGCATCTCTGATAGTGCTTCCATGTGTCTTACTTCTTGTCTTTCTTGGTGGGCTTCTTCTTGCTGGCGGGTGTCTGAGCTGCTTTGGGGACTTCGGCAGGGGGAAGGGCCTGGGGAGGGGGAAGGGCCTGCTGGGGTACCTGTTGCTGAGGGTTGGCCGTGAGGGTGGCGGTACTGCCCGGGATGTAGACATTCTGGCGGTAGTCTGGGCCGTACTGTGGATTGTAGCGAGGGCCGAGAGTTGCAGTGGCTTCACTTACTTCTGAGAGCAACGGTAGGGTGAGAAAGAAAGAAAAACAGCAAGAACAAACAGAAGGAGGTATAGAAGAAGAAGAGGAGAGAGAGATGGGAAAGGTTATAGATGGGTTGGTTCAGCACAGAGCTCATAATTCAGTCACTCAGGAACCGCATTGCAGCTCCCTCAGTGACCTGCTTCTGCCTGCCCATCCCCCATGCCTTATGAATGCAGTAACATCGACACATTACATACTCAGCAACACGCTTACAGGAACAGAACACGTGTACTGTATATACAAGAATAGCACACTAAATAACACTATTTTCACAGTTCTTGTAAAATGTGTCATAAATGGAAGTGGCATTGTCCTCTAATGGCAGTGAGGCTTTTGTTCCCACAGCTTAAATCTGATTCCCCCCACAAATTCACAAGTCAAAACTGTGGTCAATTTAACCTAGACCCACTCTTGTGAAAAAGTAAGTACTTAATTGGCTTGAATGTGCACTTGTACTCTTAAAGGTATATATGATAATATGAATGAAATAAAAGGCCACTTAAATGTACTTAAAGAGAGTAAACATTCACAATAGTTTCTAAACTCTTTTAAAAACTGCACTTTGTAATAATGTCAAATTAAAAGTTTTACTTTAAAGTACATTTTAAGTACATACATCATGCTTTAAAAAAAGGACACTTTATTTTCTATTCACATGAAAATGCGTATCAATAGTACGCGCATATAATCTTGTGGAATATATACGCTAAAATGAGTTTTTGCGTGCATATGATACGCAGTTTTTCGTGTGCATATGATACGCACTTTATGACGTATAATACGTACAAACCCCACACCACTAATCCTACCCAAGACTACCAAGCGTATTATATGCATGCCATAAAGTGCGTTTCATATGCACACGAAAAACTGCTTATCATATGCACGCCAAAACTCATTTTTGCGTATATATTCCATGAGATCACACGCGCGTGCTATTGATACGGATTCTGAAATTATATATAATGTACTTAAAGGTGGACTCAGTAGAATTTGAAAAACACTGTTTGGAAGTTAGTCGGGCCGACACCAACAACAAACGTCTAACCAGTCAGCATTAGGGGGGCGTATGACGGTCGAGGAGAGAGAAGGAGCAAGAGGGAGATTTGAAAATAAGAAAGAAAGAAAGAAAGAAAAAAAACTGCAGAATGAGAGATGGGACACAATTCAAAAGCTCAAAAGAATATCATTGGAATTAAGGTTTATGACTGGGCAAGTGCTTTAGGACCGTGTTTATATTAGAAAAGCTTTCCAGCACCTGAGAGAGCTAAGGCCTGAAAACAGAGTTTTGAGTTTTGGAGGCGGAGCAATGAAGAGAGGGGTGGGTTTGTTTGGGTTGATTTCAAATATCAACAATGTCCAACAGTGTTTTTCAAAATCTACTTACTGCACCTTTAAGTCCTACTTAAGAGGGACAAAAAAGCAATGACTGCATTTAATATAAATATAAATTTTAATATGTTTTTATTTATTTGCAATTTACAATGCAATTAAGTGTCTGAAAAATGTACTTTTTTCACAAGGGCATGTCCAACAGATATTCATTAAAATCTGTAAAAGTGTATTGTATTATTAAATATATGTATGTAACTTACTAATACATTTACATGGCCTTACAAGTTTGATTTTAGTCGGACTAAAACAATTAGTCTTTTTCAAATATCATGAAAGTGTTTTATTCTGACTAAAATCATACCAGCCCGGTGTGAATTTGAACAGATAATGTGATTGTAGCTCGGCTTCATCTGTGAACGTATAGTTGATGACACTCTTGAGATTCTGTTTTATAGAAAGACTGCATTCATCTTGGCTAGAGAAGAACATCAGCACAGTGTTGTTGTTTTGACTGCAGCTGTTGAGAGGGAGAAAGTCTCCTTTGTCTCTTTACACTCAATTAGTTCGACTCTATAACAGTCAATAAATTGTGAAATCCATTGTACCCTAGAAGCCGCACTCTCTCTTTTCTTTCTTCTCTCGCTCAACCTCTCCCTTCCCTTACATCATCCAGTTACTAACGGTCTTCAGAGTCTGACCTTGAGGACTGATGGATCAAATACAGTATATGTGGATAGCTTCCCTCCTTTATAGACCAGCATATGCTGTGTTTTGGATGCTGGTGGGCTAATTTGCCCCCGGCGGGTTGCTTAATTAGCTTACCAAGCAAGATTATCATGAAAATTTAGCTTGTAAAGCTGATCAGCCAGAAGGATATTTTCTTCTTACAAGCTAAGTTTTGCTGGTTTAAAAGTTAAATTACATATGTGAAATATAGCAAAGGCTAAATGTGCTAATGCTTTCTCCCCATATTTTGCTGTCTTTCTAATGCAGTTTTATAAGAGAGGGAGTTATAAGTGAGATTGAGATTCACCGTTCGCTGCCGCCATCAGAGCCTGGAGCTGTTCAGCTTCGGTAGGGGGGTTGGGCCACGGTCCTGTTCCTGCTATCACACCAGCGCCGGCACCTGCCTCGTCAGGACGCACTCCAGCCCTACACAACAGAGAACAGGGTTAGTGACTCGACATGTGCTCAGACACATTCATGGTGTTTTTTTTCTCACATTTTACCTCTTGCACACACATATGAGAACAGCAGCCACCAAGTTTGCTAGAATAAACGCACCCGGTTCATTAGCTGAGACAGCCATTTTGTGTGACAGGGCAGGACAGTGCAGTGCAGTCAGAAAATGGAGGCTAAAGTCGACCGAGCAGAGGTAAGCATAATGTAAACAGACAGATGAGCTGATCAGAATACATTTTTTTTTTTGTCTGTTTACACCATGTGGCATGACAACACATACACTTTGCCCTTTGATCAAATAACAAGAAGCTTCATTTAAAGGGATAGCTCACCCCAAAAATATTTTTTCTCATTTAATGAACCTCATGTTTTTCCAAACCTGTAGGACTTTTTTTCTTCTGTGAAACACAAGAGAAGATATTTTGAGAAGTCGCAGGGTGTTTTTGTCCATACAGTGGAAGTCAGTGGGGTCCAGTCAGTGTTTGAAATCTTGTTTTGTGTTCCGCAGAAGAAAAAAAAAAAAAAAAAGTCATACAGGTTTGGAACGACATGAGGGTGAGTAAATGATGATAAAACTTTCATTTTTGGGTGAACTATACCTTTAAGTATATTTCTGGTTATCACAGGCTGCTCAGTTTCAAAAAGTCATATGAATAAAAAGCTGATTTTTACTCTCTCTGCCCACACAAACAGATTGATAGCGTAGTCCGTACATGAGGACAGAAATATTTCTCTACTCTTTAGGGACAGACTTCACAGACTTGGCTCTACAAAGCCAAAATAAACCAAATTAGAACAAACAAGTTTACTAAGCACAGGTAAACACAGTGCAACGACAACCTGCAGAGCAAGATGCAACGAACAGCTATCAGCGATACACATACATCCAAAAGCCTTATCCTTGAATGAATCGAACTGCATGTAATTTGCGTTTACATTTATATGTGTAGGAACAGACTGGACAGCATGTCGCTGGAAGCTGCAGGACACATAATCTGAAGGACCTAAACACAACATTCCACTAGAAGGCCACACGCCAGGTGAAGCCAAACGCTACCACACACTAGCTTTCTCTTCGCCTTCACTCTACCTGGACTTCTCGTATGGAGTCCATCTCTGCTGCAGGGTGTGGAACCTGTGTGTACTGAAACATAAGCACAGGAGCATGCAGCCGTCACTC
This sequence comes from Ctenopharyngodon idella, assembly GCF_019924925.1. Lineage (NCBI taxonomy): Eukaryota > Metazoa > Chordata > Actinopteri > Cypriniformes > Xenocyprididae > Ctenopharyngodon > Ctenopharyngodon idella. The sequence continues at coordinate 33,476,617 of NC_067229.1, read as the reverse complement.
AATCACCCCACGCCCAGTGAGGACGAGACTGACCAGAGCACATGGATGGCCGTTTTCTTGAAGTTAAAACCTAATATACTTCAAAGATGTTGTGTCTCACAGATAGTTGGTTAACCTTTGTACACTCCAAAAAATGCTGGATTAAAAACAACCCAAGTTGGGTTTAAAATGGACAAACTCAGTGATTGGGTTGTTTTAACCCAGCGAATGGGTTAAATGTTTGCCCAACCTGCTGGGTAGTTTTATTTAACTCAACTATTGTTTAAAAATTAATGTATTGCTTGCTTAAAATGAACCCACAATATTCTGGGCAAACATGTAACCCAACCTCTGGGTTAAAACAACCCAATCGCTGGGTTTGACCATTTTCAATCTAACTTGGGTTGTTTTTAACCCAGCATGTTTTAGAGTTTATATTTTTATCTGATGTTTACTCTCATGATATATTTGGTGTTTTTACAAGATTTTTTCCACGTGGTTTCTTTTGCAGAGTTTTATTTTTGCAGGATTTTATTCCGATAATTCTTTTGGGTTTTCTTACAGGATTTCTCTACAGTAATTGTTTTTTTTGTTTTTTTTGGAAAAGTATGGTGAATTTATGGAAAAGTGGTAAATTTTCTTTAGGATCTATAATATTCATAATGGCAGTATTTTGGACTAAATATAGAGATGAAAACGATGTGATAACGAATGAAAATTTAATAAATCATTTCATGTTTTTCTGTTTGTTTATTTTTGTCTGAGTATTTTTTTCCTTAACTCTTCTTGCTGACTAATTTCAGAAGATGGCGGCCATTAAAAATCTGGGCGCTCAAATGTTTACGGGTAATCCCTGATTTTGCTCTGTTATTATGCTCCGTTATCTCATTCCAATCAGACAGATTAAATTAAAATTATTACAAAACAGAGAACGTAATACCACGTGGATAATCTCAAATGTATTTTTAGGTTTTGCGAGACAAGTAAATTGAATCCAACACTCACCCGCTTGGTCCGGGCCTCTGGTTCGGAGGAAATCGCCAGTCAGAGTTAGGTGGCTTTTGCTGAAAATGAGAAGAAAAGATATTTTGTCAAAATCTATTGTTTGGCACAGAGATTCATATGCACTAGTAGTCCGTTATGGAGAGCAGGTCCCTCCATCCTGTCATAAGAGGTTGTAGTTCTGAAACACAAATTTGTATTATCCACATCCGAGTACAATTTGATGCACGTCTTCTGTTTCTCCTCAGGACTGTTTGAAACTGCACCTTTGCCAGAACAGAAAGAAAAATCTGAGGGGAGCAGTGAGAAACAGAGCAACAAAGAAGAACATAGGGTGGAAAATAGATTGAGGGAGAGTGTGTGTGAATAATTGAAACTTCGATCATGTTGCTGTCATGCATGAGTGCGTGTACATGAGGAAAATACACACAAGTCTGTATCAAACAAAATATGAGCTCACCTCTGGGTGGATTATGGCTAAAATTATGAAATATGCCCAAAAAAAAAAGGGGGGGGGGGCATATTTCATAATTTTGTCTTTTTTTATTTTTTTTTTTAATTTCCTTATTATCCCACACAATTCTACTGCATTTCCCCACACCGAGTTGAGCCATTATGTTGCAGGAGACTATTCAAGGCATGTGCAATGTCACACTGTTATGATCCTCTAAACTCTAGTGCAGATTACACAAAGACAGGCAGCCATTTTGGACTGCATAGCATGCATACAGCTTCATCCAACTGCTTCTATTTCTAAATTATAAGGATTACAAAAGTCAGCTTCATCTGGCTAGAATGTTCGACTATTTTTAATCATAACTCTTCTCAGATTCATATTGTTGAATTATCTGCTGTGTCACTGGGCCTGGAAATAGCTCCAATCATGACCTGATTATTAATACACTTAGCATTACAGAGCTTAGCCCAAAAAGTGAGTCATAGTGACTGAAGCCTGCGTCATTAGTAATTAATGGACATAAACAGCATGATGGAACTTTGTATTGTCAAAGAATCTTGAAAAAATAAAAATATTTCCACAAAAATATTAAGCCAGAACTGTTTTTAACATTGATAATAAGAAATGTTTCTTGAGTACTGTAATTAGCATATTAGAATTATTTCTAAAGGATCATGTGACACTGAAGACTGGAGTAATGATGCTGAAAATTCAGCTTTGCCATCACATGGTTATATTTAAAAATATTTTAAAATAGAACACAAATGCAGTCTTGGTGAGCATAAGTGACTTCTTTCAAAAACATTAAAAAGCTTACCAACCCCAAACTTTTAAACGCTAATGCATAATGTTTCCTGAAACTCTCACCTTCATGAGTGAGTGAGCGAAGAGTCTTTTTGACAGTCGCATGCTTAGAGTGCTCTGTGGGGCCTTAACAAACACAAAGTCGCTTCTGCTGGAGATGGTGGAGAAACCAGGTGCATATGTATGTTTGTGGAAATCCCGAGAGGCCCCCACGACCTCCATGTATCTAACAGGACCGTCAGTATTTAGCTGCAGGTGGAGGTCATTGTGTTGGTGCTCACGAGGTGCGTGCTTGAAACCAAGTTTTTGCATGAGGCACATGATGTAACCACGGTGGCCGAGCCAGCGCACTGCTATAACAACGATAGCCAGGAATGAAACAGCAATAATGAAGGATAAAGTGATTATAAGATACAAAGTGAGGTCAGGCCCTGTTGGTCTTTTGGAGGTAGAGCTCCTGCGTTCAGAAGAGACGTCTGAGGCTTTTTCAGCCAGGGTGATGTTAACTACCACGCTAGCGGAGAGAGAAGGCCTTCCGTTATCTTTTACAATCACAGTCAGACTAAAGACAGATTTATTGTCCTCTGCTATAAGTTCACGGGCTATACGCAGCTCTCCAGTATGTGCGCCTATGTGAAACATTTCAGCATCAGGGCCTGAGATTCTGTAGAATAACCAGGCATTGTGGCCACTATCACCATCTACAAATGCGATGCGATTGACAAGGTATCCGATACCGGCTGTGCTAGGTACTAAAAACTGTAATGTTTGATCAGATGGGGGTGCAGGGTATATAAGGACAGGAGGGTGATCGTTCTGATCTTTAATAAACACATGCACTGTGGTGTTGGAGCTTTGAGCTGGAGTTCCTCTATCAAGAACCTGCACCACGAATTGAAACGCATTCAGTTGCTCATAGTCAAACTTTCTCATGGCATATATCTGCCCACTATCTGGGTTTATATATACATATGAAGACGCAGACATACCGAGAGCCTCGCTCTCCAGAATTGAGAAAGAAACTGTAGAATTCTCACCCACATCTGGGTCTGATGCAGACACGGACAGAAGGGGAGCATTTGGGGCATTGTTTTCGGCTATGTCTACAGAGTAAGAAGGCTGTGAAAAGACTGGGGGGTTATCATTAACATCTGAAAGACGTAACACAAAAGATTCCTGTGAGGAACGAGGCGGGGAACCAGAGTCTGTGGCGATCACAGTGATGGTGTATTCAGCCAAAGCCTCTCTGTCCAGCTGGCCATCAGTCATTAAAGTGAAAAGCCCCTTATATGGTGAACTCATCTTGAAAGGCATTCCATAAGGGATGTCCACACTCACTTCACCATTTTTCCCTGTGTCTTCATCTCTAACTTTGATGAGGGCGATGACAGTGCCTGAACTCACATCTTCAGAGATTACAGGAGAAACCACATTAATGCTGATAACAGGAGTGTTGTCATTCACGTCAATAATCTCGATTTTGATGTTGCACGAGCCCTCCATGGGGGGTGTTCCTTTGTCCCTAGCAAGAATAGTGACGTCATACACGTTAGAGAGCTCGTGATCGACTAGTCCTGTAACTCTAATTTCGCCCGTCATAGAATCCACGCTAAAGAGTTTCAAAACATTATCAGGGGTGTATTTATCGAACATGTAAGATATTTCACCATTTTGACCGTGATCGGCATCGGAGGCATTAAGAGTTGTAACTAATGTTCTATGAGGTGAATTTTCTAAAAGCGTGACTCTTTTTGTAGGATTATGAAAGTGTGGAGCATTGTCATTGACATCTAAAATATTTATAAAAATGGCAGTATTTCCGGACTTTTCTGCACTTCCACCATCAACTGCAGTTAAAATCAACTTAAATTCACTCATCTTTTCTCTGTCAAGAGGCTTGTTTAAGGCTAAAATTGGGATTTTACTTCCATCACTTTTAGTCTCTACTTTTAGAATAAAACAATCGTTTTGACTAAGAAAATAAGCGCGTAGTGAGTTCACACCAACGTCAGGGTCATGCGCACTTTCTAAACGAAACATTGTGCCGGGCGCAGCCGCTTCTGAAACTTCCAAAGAAGTGTTTCGGCTTTGGAAATGTGGCGCGTTGTCGTTAACATCCACAATTTCTATCGTAACGCTGTGCATTTCCAATGGATTTTGAAGTGAAATCTGAATCCTAATATGACAATGTAAACTTCCTCCGCACATACTCTCTCTGTCCACTGTTTGCTTGACCACCAATGCTCCAGATGTCAGGTCTACGTCAAAATATTTATCATTAAATTCCGAGATTATTTGCATCTGTCTTAGAAGTATCACTTGAGCGTCCATTCCTAAATCTTTAGTCAAGTGTCCAACAATAGTTCCTGGTTTAGATTCCTCCGCTGTGGAATATAAAAGTTCCGAAGCGTGCGTTGCCACACACAAAGCATTAAGAACAATCCAAATTGCAGCCCAGTCCAAAGATCTCTGAAAAAGCTCTTTACTCTCCATTTTTAATTGAGTATTTTCACTAGTAGCTATTGACTTCTTCGAGATTTTAATTTATGCATATCCTAGACTGCGCAAGACATTGCCAAGTATGATAGAAATTTTTTGTATCCATGATCTCCACCATTGGCTGTAAGTTTCTAAAATAACAATACAGCTCTTGAGAGCAACAAGTGTGCGGGTCATGGAGAAAAGTTAAAATGGGTGGGGTTAAAATCGTGCGTTTCTATTGGAGGAAAGTTACTTCGCACAGACAAAAGCAAGCATGATGCTGTCCAAGGTGCTGAAAGCACCGTCCCTATTTTACCGTTACGTAAACATAATGTACCATGAATGTATAAACATAATGTTTGAAACGAGTTTGCCTCACCTGTTGGCTCTCAAACGTCCACGCGCTGTCTGGTAATGACGCATCAAGCACGTTTAGAGTGTCTGTAAAGTTTGTGGTGCTGCTGGGCTTAACGAGGGTGAGATCACTGAATTCTGACATTGGAGAGAGATAGGAGCCAAAGGACTGACTCTGAGACATCATGTCTCCTCCCAGAACCTCCACATACTTAATGGGCCCGTCAGTGTTGAGCTGGATCTGCAGGTTTCTGTTGGGGTTCTTGTATTCAGAATCAGTTCTCCTGATACAGCAGCTTGAGCCACCTCTACTGCCTCGCGCACATTTCACCAATAAGATGAAAAATGTCACCAAAGACAATAAAGACACAGCAGCTAAGGAGATGATCAGATATAAAGTAATTTTTCCACTTTTTTTGCTAGGCTCTACGTTTTTCTTATAATAGTCAGAGATGGGCTCATGAAACCCATCCTCTATTAGCATATCCACCGTAACCGTAGTAGAAAGCTCCGGGCCTCCATTATCCTTTATCTCTATCATCAGTCTCTGAGAGGAGTCATCCTGCTCTGAAACAGCGCGTTTAGTCCTCACCTCTCCCGTATGCAAATTCACACTGAACAGTGACACGTCCGTGGCCTCCGCGAGCCTGTAGAAGAGCCAGGCGTTATGACCCGAGTCCGCGTCCACTGCTGTTACCTTAGTAACGAGATGTCCTGCTTTAGCAGAACGGGGCATCCTCTGATGAGAGACAGACCCCATGAGTGCGGACGGGTAAATGACAGAGGGAACATTGTCGTTCTGGTCCAAAATAAACACATACACTGTGGCGTTGCTGCTTAGAGATGGAGAGCCATGATCTTTAGCCTGAACGATGACCTCAAACACTTTTATTTTTTCGAAGTCAAACGAATGCATGCTAAATATGCTTCCATTGTCAGAGTTTATGTACATATACGATGATATTGGAGTATCCCAAACTTTAGGGTTCTCAATGGAGTATGAGATTTTGCCATTTACGCCGACATCAACGTCTTGGGCGGATACTGAACAGATAATAGAGCCTGGAGTGTTATTCTCTGTTATGTACACATAATACACGCTATCAGAGAACTTCGGGGAATTATCGTTAACATCAAGAATTTTAACTGGAATTATTGTTTTGCTACTTAAAGGCGGAGAGCCTGAGTCAAATGCAGTGATTTCCACGTTATACTCCGGGAACGATTCGCGGTCTAAAACACCATTTGTAACCAACGAATATTCATTTGAGAAAGATGGTTTTAAAATAAATGGAAGGTCAGACTGTGTCTGTAGTCTGACTTTTCCATTTTCACCAGAGTCAATGTCCCGTGCGCTTATTAACGCTACAACTGTCCCGCTTGGCGCGTCCTCGCGCACAGGACTAGGTTTAGACGTAAGCAGTATCTGCGGTGGATTGTCGTTAATATCCGAGACTTCTATTTTTACCGTGCAATGGCCCTCCATTTCGGGGACACCTCTGTCTCTGGCACGTATCTCAATGTTGTACATAGGAGTGATTTCATAGTCCAATTCCCCGTTCAGAAAAATTTCCCCGGTTTTCTCATCGATGTGAAACAATGAGCGCAAAGCATCAGATGTGTGCTCTCCTAAGGAATATTTTATCTCTCCATTTTGACCTTCGTCCAAGTCTTTTGCTTCAACTTTTAGAAATGTCGTACCTTGTTTAGTGTTTTCAGCAATAGCTATTTTGTAAACATTTTTCTCAAATACTGGATTGTTGTCGTTGTTATCCAGCACTGTGACATTAATTTGGGACGTTCCAGATCTAACCGGGTTCCCTCCGTCTAAGGCAGTTAACATTAACTGATGCATCGGTTTCTTCTCGCGATCCAAAGGTTTCTCCAGAACTAATTCTGGTACCTTTCGACCATCACCAAGATCTTTTATTTTTAAACTGAAACATTCGTCTTTACTCAACGTGTACGATTTCAAAGAGTTACTGCCTACATCTGGGTCTACTGCGCTCTCCAAAGGAAAGCGCACGCCAGGAACAGTGGATTCTGCTATTTTTAAAACGCGGTCCGTCAACTGAAAATGCGGGTAATTGTCATTAATATCCTGTATGTCGACTTCCACTCTGTAAAGTTGTAAAGGGTCCTCGATAACGATTTGAAGAGGCAACAGACAATTTGCGTTTTCTCCACAAAGGATTTCTCTGTCGATTCTTTCATTAACCACTATCTCTCCTCTGCGTAAATCCAAGCTGAAATACTGCTTACCTGATTCAGAGGCTATTCGCAATTTACGGTCATACAACTCAGATATTTTCAAACCTAAATCTTTTGCAATATTTCCAACCACAGCGCCCACATTTAATTCCTCTGGAATTGAGTAGCGAGTCTGTCCTTCTGTCGTACTCCACAAAAGAAGAAAGAGAAAAAAGAAGAGCAAATAATGTCTCCGCCATCTGAATGCCACCTTCTTTGGCATTTTGATATAAAATCCAGACGATTCGCCGTGCTAATAAAAACTAGGGATCCCACCACGACGACAATTTAGCTTGACCATTTTGCCTCAAAAATATGTTAAAATCCATTTTATCGGAGCGATTAGAGCATCCCTCGCCTCCGCTTGCACTGAACGTTGTAATGTCAGTGGGGGAGGGAGTAGATCTCTTTGTACAATTCTGCATGTGATTGGTGTAGGCATAAAGCGCAATAACCAATAGCAAGAGAACTGCCTCTTAAAGGCACAACATCAGCACCGGCTGTCAAACTCACAACAAAGAACCTTACAATGGAAGAGTATGATGCATCATGCGTCACCATAGTTTTATTTATGCTGTCTGTACAAATGAAATATTTCTAAATCAATTATTTAAAGCTACTATTTAATTATTTGGGATTATTATTATTATTATTATTATTATTATTATTATTATTATCATCATCATCATCATCATCATCATCATCATGCATTAATGTTCAAATGTCAGCATGTTTTATATCTAGAGGACGTTTAATATATATATATATAATTGTATGTGTGTGTGTGTGTGTGTGTGTTGGTAATGACTTTCAGGTGGGGTTATAATCGTGCGTTTCTACTGGAGGACATTTATTCTCTCAGACAAAAGCACATATGACGCTGTCCTAGGTGCTGAAAGCAGCGTCCCTGTATCACTGTTACGTAAGCATAATATATAGTGAATGTATAAACATTAACTTGTTTAAATGACATTAACTTGTTTGAAACGAGTTTGTCTCACCTGTTGGCTCTCAAACGTCCAAGCACTGTCTGGTAATGACGCATCAAGCACGTTTAGAGTGTCTGTAAAGTTTGTGGTGCTGCTGGGCTTAACGAGGGTGAGATCACTGAATTCTGACATTGGAGAGAGATAGGAGCCAAAGGACTGACTCTGAGACATCATGTCTCCTCCCAGAACCTCCACATACTTAATGGGCCCGTCAGTGTTGAGCTGGATCTGCAGGTTTCTGTTGGGGTTCTTGTATTCAGAATCAGTTCTCCTGAAACAGCAGCTTGAGCCGCCTCTACTGCCTCGCGCACATTTCACCAATAAGATGAAAAATGTCATCAGACACAACAAGGACACAGAAGCCAAAGAGATGATCAGATATAAAGTAATTTTGCCACTTTTCTTGTTGGGCTCGATAGTTTTTTCACGATAGTCTGAGATGGGCTCATGAAACCCGTCCTCTATCAATATATCCACTGTGACTGTGGTGGACTGGATCGGTTCTCCATTATCCTTTATCTCTATCATCAGTCTCTGAGAGGAGTCATCCTGCTCTGAAACAGCGCGTTTAGTCCTCACCTCTCCCGTATGCAAATTCACACTTAACAGTGACGCGTCCGTGGCCTCCGCGAGCCTGTAGAAGAGCCAGGCGTTATGACCCGAGTCCGCGTCCACTGCTGTTACCTTAGTAACGAGATGTCCTGCTTTTGCAGAACGGGGCATCCTCTGATGAGAGACAGACCCCATGGATGTGGACGGGTAAATGACAGCAGGTGCGTTATCGTTCCGGTCCAGAATAAACACATGAACTGTGGCATTACTGCTCAGAGATGGAGAGCCATGATCTTTAGCCTGAACTATAACACTGAAAAGTTTTACCTTTTCATAATCAAAAGTGCTCATGCAGTAAATTGTTCCATTCTCAGAATTAATATAAAAGTAAGATGATACTGGTACATGATTGGAGCTTGAATCCAGAATTGTATAAGTGAGGAGAGCGTTTTTATCCTGATCAATATCAGAAGCAGATACAGAAAACAGTGAAGTGCCTGCTAGATTATTTTCGTTTATGTAAACATTATATGAGGACTGTGAGAATACTGGAGGGTTGTCATTCACGTCAAATACTTTCACAGTTACCGTTTTCACAGTTTTTAAGGGTGGTACACCGGAATCCATGGCCAGTATTTCTACATTATATTCTGAATGAACCTCACGGTCTAATAATGAATCAGTTATCAGTGAATAATGATTATGAAAAGGTTTCAATTTAAATGGAACATCCGGAGGGACAGTTAGCTCAACTTTGCCATTATTACCGGAGTCCAAATCTTTGACGGTAATCAGAGCCACCACAGTTCCCACCGTTGCATTTTCAGGAACAGGGCTCGGTAAAGATGTCAGTATAATCTCTGGAGGATTGTCATTCTCATCTATGATATCTATCTGAACTGATGACTGTCCCTCGAGCTCTGGATTTCCTTTGTCTTTAGCGCAGACATCAAATGTATACGACTTTTTAGTCTCGTAATCTAGTTTTCCAACGACTGTGATTTCGCCGGTTTCAGCGTTCACACTAAAAACATTTCTTACATGTTCAGGCGTGTGCGCACCGAATGCATACTGTATTTCACCATTAGGACCTTCATCCAAATCGGTCGCTTTTATTTTAAGCACACTTGAGCCAACTATGGCTCTTTCTAAAACAGATGCTTTGTATGCAGCAACTTCAAATTTTGGTTCGTTGTCATTTATATCTTGAACAATTATTTGCAATACAGACGTGCCAGATTTGACCGGATTACCGCCATCTAGAGCTGTTAATATTAGCTTGTGTATAGACTGTTTCTCTCTATCTAAAGGTTTTTCAACCACAAGTTCAGGTACTATTCTTCCATCTTTTAGAGTTTTAACATTAACACGGAAATAATTGTTATTGCTCAGTGTGTAAGACTTTAAGCTATTGCTGCCAACATCGAGGTCCTCGGCACTTTCAAGGGTAAATCGTGCGCCGGAAGCAATCAGTTCAGATATTTTTAATGTGGCATCTTTAGTATGGAAGTTTGGAGCATTATCGTTTATATCTTGTATTTCTATCTCTACACTATGTAACTGTAATGGATTCTCAATAACGATCTGCAGTGGCATCAGACAACTGGCGCTTTGTCCACAGAGCGTCTCTCTGTCTATTCTGCCATTAACTACCAGATCACCCTTCCCTGAATCCACACTGAAATACTGTTTATTTGATTCAGATGCTAACCGCAACTTACGCTCGGCGATATCTGAGATGTCAAACCCAAGATCCTTCGCGATATTCCCAACGATAGATCCTTCCTTTAACTCTTCAGGTATTGTGTAACGAATCTGAGCTCCAACTGTATTCCACAATAGAGAGAAAGCGAACAGCCAAAGCGCTGCCCATTTCCATCCCCCGATCCTTTTGTGCCTCATGTCTTTGTACTTGATATTCCCATTAACAAATCGTTATTCTATATCCACAGCAAAACGGAATGATATTCTTCATTTTTAAATTCGTCTACTCAACGCATCCTCATTGTGGTGATCAGCCTCATAAAGCGTTCATGTTTCCTCTCGCTCTACAGCTCTCATCATTGTACTCCTCCTCTGGCTGGGGGAGGGAGTAGATCCCTTTGTGCGGTCTGAAGCACGATTGGTACAGAGCTCAGCGCTCACTCATCCAATAGATGATTTGCTGTTTCTTAAAGGCATAACCAGCCATCTGTTGTTTGTTTTACGGCATCTAGTTAAGATCTGTGCTCTAAAATATTTCAGACCTATTTCTTATACTCTTAGGCGGGCAAATGTTTCTGTAACAAAAAAGATGTTCAAGTAACAAGGTTTGAGCATTTTTTTTTCTTGCCAATTGACCCTTTTTACATTTCTGAGTTTGTAACGCGGAAAAAAAATATAACAAGGTAGACTTCTATAGTGGTACACCGGAGACCATCGCAAATGTTTCTGTTCCCATTTGTTCCAACCACAAAATAATAAATAAATAAATACCCACTTTATTACTTTTCCACGACTTATCAAAAGAGGAGAAATATAGAGAGAGCTGGATAACCGCAGTCAAAAGAAAAGCATGTCAAAATTACATTCAGACCCACGGCGGGTTTAATAGAAAATTCCTTACATTTTTTAAATCAGTGCACAACCTAGATAGCACACGTATATTGCTATCAATGTACTTTTTTAAATAATGAAAATATATTTAAAAAACGTTGCTACGTTTATGTGAAAATGCGTCATCTGTGAAAGAGGTCAATTGGCGTTTATTTATAATTTCGCATATAGGCCTAGCTTTTTAGTTGTGCATTTATATAAAATGCCGTCCCGCTGTCCAGAAGAGTGGTGCTGAAGATTAAAACATTAGCGCTCTCTCTCATATACACAGACACACTAACAAACTTGTGCAATATTACATAGTATGAAGTGTAACTCCAACAATATATCAATCTTAAAATTACAAGCTAGTGGCATAAACGTATATTACGTTTACGCACTATTTCAAAGAATAAAACTATCGCATGAAATTCTCCAATGATGCTTAGTTATTGTTCTTTCTCACCTGTTGGCTCTCGAACGTCCACGCGCTGTCTGGTAATGACGCATCAAGCACGTTTAGTGTATCTGTAAAGTTTGTGGTGCTGCTGGGCTTAACGAGGGTGAGATCACTGAATTCTGACATTGGAGAGAGATAGGAGCCAAAGGACTGACTCTGAGACATCATGTCTCCTCCCAGAACCTCCACATACTTAATGGGCCCGTCAGTGTTGAGCTGGATCTGCAGGTTTCTGTTGGGGTTCTTGTATCCAGAATCAGTTCTCCTGATACAGCAGCTTGAGCCACCTCTACTGCCTCGCGCACATTTCACCAATAAGATAAAAAACGTCATCAGACACAACAAGGACACAGAAGCCAAAGAGATGATCAGATATAATGTGATTTTGCCATTTTTCTTGTTAGGCTCGATAGTTTTTTCACGATAGTCTGAGATGGGCTCATGAAACCCGTCCTCTATCAATATATCCACTGTGACTGTGGTGGACTGGATCGGTTCTCCATTATCCTTTATCTCTATCATCAGTCTCTGAGAGGAGTCATCCTGCTCTGAAACAGCGCGTTTAGTCCTCACCTCTCCCGTATGTAAATTCACACTTAACAGTGACGCGTCCGTGGCCTCCGCGAGCCTGTAGAAGAGCCAGGCGTTATGACCCGAGTCCGCGTCCACTGCTGTTACCTTAGTAACGAGATGTCCTGCTTTAGCAGAACGGGGCATCCTCTGATGAGAGACAGACCCCATGGATGTGGACGGGTAAATGACAGCAGGTGTATTATCGTTCCGGTCCAGAATAAACACATGAACAGTGGCGTTACTGCTCAGAGATGGAGAGCCATGATCTTTAGCCTGAACTACAATGCTGATTAGTTTCAGTTTCTCATAATCAAATGAGCTCATGCTGTAAATAGTTCCGTTCTCAGAGTTGATATAAAAATAAGACGATGCTGGAACATGATTTGAACTTAAATCCAGAACTGAATAAGTGAGTAGAGCGTTCTTGTCTCGGTCAATATCATTCGCAGACACAGAAAACAATGAAACACCTGCCAGATTATTTTCGTTTATGTAAACATTATATGAGGATTGTGAGAATACTGGGGGGTTGTCATTTACGTCAATTACTTTAACATTTAATGTCTTCACAGTTTTTAAGGGTGGTACACCGGAGTCCATGGCGTGTATTTCTACATTATATTCAGAATGAACCTCACGATCTAATAATGAGTCAGTTATCAACGAATAGTGATTATCGAAAGAAGGTTTAACTTTAAAAGGAACATCCGGAGAGACAATTAGTTCAACTTTGCCATTATTACCGGAGTCCAAATCTTTGACGGTAATCAGAGCCACCACAGTTCCCACCGTTGCATTTTCAGGAACAGGGCTCGGTAAAGATGTCAGTATAATCTCTGGAGGATTGTCATTCTCATCTATGATATCTATCTGAACCGATGACTGTCCCTCGAGCTCTGGATTTCCTTTGTCTTTAGCGCAGACATCAAACGTATACGTTTTTTTAGTCTCGTAATCTAGTTTTCCAGTTACTGTTATTTCGCCGGTTTCAGCGTTCACACTAAAAACATTTCTTACAAGTTCAGGCGTGTGCGCACCGAATGAATACTGTATTTCACCATTAGGACCTTCATCCAAATCAGTGGCTTTTATTTCGATCACACTTGAACCATCAATGGCGCTTTCTAGAACAGATGCTTTGTATGCAGTAACTTCAAATGTTGGTTCGTTGTCATTTATATCCTGAACTATTATTTGCAATAAAGATGTGCCAGATTTTACTGGATTACCGCCATCCAGAGCTGTTAATATTAGCTTGTGTATAGACTGTTTCTCTCTATCTAAAGGTTTTTCAACCACAAGTTCAGGTACTATTCTCCCATCTTTCAAAGTTTTAACATTAATACGGAAATAATTGTTATTGCTCAGTGAATAAGTCTTTAAGCTATTGCTGCCAACATCGAGGTCCTCGGCACTTTCAAGGGTAAATCGTGCGCCTGGAGCGGTCAGTTCATATATTTTTAATGTGGCATCTTTTGTATGAAAGTTTGGTGCATTATCGTTTATATCTTGTATTTCTATTTCAACTTTATGTAACTGTAATGGATTCTCAATAACGATCTGCAGTGGCATCAGACAACTGGCGCTTTGTCCACAGAGCGTCTCTCTGTCTATTCTGCCATTAACTACCAGATCACCCTTCCCTGAATCCACACTGAAATACTGTTTATTTGATTCAGATGCTAACCGCAACTTACGCTCGGCGATATCTGAGATGTCAAACCCAAGATCCTTCGCGATATTCCCAACGATAGATCCTTCCTTTAACTCTTCAGGTATTGTGTAGCGAATCTGAGCTCCAACTGTATTCCACAATAGAGAGAAAGCGAACAGCCAAAGCGCTGCCCATTTCCATTCTCTGATCCTCCTGTGCCTCATTTCTCTGTTGCGCTTGATATTCCCATCAACAAATCTTTATATTATATCCATAGAAAATCAGAATGTCATTCTCCATTTTCAAATAATTACATCTACTCAACGCATCCTTATTGTGGTGATCAGCCTCATAAAGCGTTCATGTTTCCTCTCGCTCTACAGCTCTCATCATTGTACTCCTCCTCTGGCTGGGGGAGGGAGTAGATCCCTTTGTGCGGTCTGAAGCACGATTGGTACAGAGCTCAGCGCTCACTCATCCAATAGATGCATTGGTGTTTTTTAAAGCCATAACCAGCCCTTTGTGGTGTTACGGCATCTAGTGGAGAACTGTGCTCTAAAATGTGCAGTGCAGCTAGTCTCAGGCTAATTATTCAGCAACTTAGACTTGAAAATGTTTCTGTACACAAAGCGATGTTAAAATAACCAATGAGCAAGTATAATGTATTTGTTCGTCAAATTCAGTGGAAAATAATTATTATAGCAAATGTTTTTCATGTGGTATTGAAAGCTGTTAGGTCTTCTTTTGACTTTTCAATGATGAACAAATACAGTGTCCCATTAAATGTTGTTTTATTTTATTTTATGAATGATGCAACAATGCCTTCTAAAACTACACAGCGTCTCATCGGAGCTGTCCAGTCCAAAGTGCTGAACACAGGCAAAACTTTCGTTATTATCTCTGAGCGTTTCTACATAATAAATATGGAGCAAACAAGTTGTTAAACATGGAAACTGCGCGTCAGTAAAAGTTGTTTAACATTGTATAAACTGCAAATGATAGCGTTGCTGAATTGTGGTTTTAGAAATATTGATGCTAAAGGCCAAATGGATCAATAAATATTAAAGCGCTGTAGTGAACTAGGCAACTCCAATAGGCAACTGATATTGTGAAACATGTACATGTATCGTTTTACATGTGATTTGCTTTTTACCGGCAGTCAAGCTTTTTCAGACTTTATAAATGTCTTAAAATTTCCAAGTGGTGGTTAAAATGGTGATGCTCAAATAATCCAGAGTAGCGATCTCTGAGCCAAGCTCCCCCAACAACCACACACCCACCCACCCACACAGGTTTGTTTTGCTATCAAAGTGAGGACATTCCATAGGTGTAATGGTTTTTATACTGTACAAACTGTACATTCTATCCCCCTACACTACCCCTACCCCTAAACCTACCCATCACAGAAAACATTCTGCATTTTTAAATTTTAATAAAACATTGTTTAGTATGCTTTTAAAACTATTTTAAATATGAGGACTCATGAAATGTCCTCATATTTCACGTTTACGTAGTAATACCGGTGTAAAACTCATGTCATTATACAAATTTGCGTCCTCAAAAATCACAAAAACGTGCCCGCACACACACGCACACACACCCGCACACACACCCACACACACACACACACACACACACACACACACACACACACACACACACAAAACGCTAAAAGTGTAATATATCCGAAATTATATATTTATGCACTGTTTCGAAGAATAAAATAATCACATACAATTATCTATTGATTCTGAGGTAATCAATTATTCTGCGTCTCACCTGTTGGCTCTCGAACGTCCACGCGCTGTCTGGTAATGACGCATCAAGCACGTTTAGAGTGTCTGTAAAGTTTGTGGTGCTGCTGGGCTTAACGAGGGTGAGATCACTGAATTCTGACATTGGAGAGAGATAGGAGCCAAAGGACTGACTCTGAGACATCATGTCTCCTCCCAGAACCTCCACATACTTAATGGGCCCGTCAGTGTTGAGCTGGATCTGCAGGTTTCTGTTGGGGTTCTTGTATTCAGAATCAGTTCTCCTGATACAGCAGCTTGAGCCACCTCTACTGCCTCGCGCACATTTTACCAGTAGGATGAAAAATGTCATTAGACACAACAAGGACACAGAAGCCAAAGAGATGATCAGATATAATGTTATTTTGCCATTTTTCTTGTTGGGCTCGATAGTTTTCTCACGATAGTCTGAGATGGGCTCATGAAACCCGTCCTCTATCAATATATCCACTGTGACTGTGGTGGACTGGATCGGTTCTCCATTATCCTTTATCTCTATCATCAGTCTCTGAGAGGAGTCATCCTGCTCTGAAACAGCGCGTTTAGTCCTCACCTCTCCCGTATGCAAATTCACACTGAACAGTGACACGTCCGTGGCCTCCGCGAGCCTGTAGAAGAGCCAGGCGTTATGACCCGAGTCCGCGTCCACTGCTGTTACCTTAGTAACGAGATGTCCTGCTTTAGCAGAACGGGGCATCCTCTGATGAGAGACAGACCCCATGGATGTGGACGGGTAAATGACAGCAGGTGCGTTATCGTTCCGGTCCAGAATAAACACATGAACAGTGGCGTTACTGCTCAGAGATGGAGAACCATGATCTTTAGCCTGAACTACAATGCTGATTAATTTCGTTTTCTCATAATCGAATGAGCTCATGCTGTAAATAGTTCCGTTCTCAGAGTTGATATAAAAATAAGATGATGCCGGAACGTGATTTGAACTTAAATCCAAAATCGAGTAAGTGAGGAGAGCGTTTTTATTTTGGTCAATGTCAGACGCAGACACAGAAAACAATGAAACACCTGCCAGATTATTTTCGTTTATGTAAACATTATACGAAGACTGTGAAAATATTGGTTGGTTGTCATTTACGTCAAGCACTTTTACATTTACAGTCTTTACAGTTTTTAAGGGTGGTACACCAGAGTCTATGGCCAGTATTTCTACATTATATTCAGAATGAACCTCACGGTCTAAGAAAGAATCAGTTATCAGTGAATAATGGCTATCAAAAGTTGGTTTTAATTTAAATGGAACATCGGGGGAGACAATTGGCTCAACTTTGCCGTTATTACCGGAATCCAAATCTTTGACGGTAATCAGAGCCACCACAGTTCCCACCGTTGCATTTTCAGGAACAGGGCTCGGTAAAGATGTCAGTATAATCTCTGGAGGATTGTCATTCTCATCTATGATATCTATCTGAACCGATGACTGTCCTTCGAGCTGTGGATTTCCTCTGTCTTTAGCGCAGACATCAAAGGTATATGATTTGGTAGTCTCGTAATCTAGTTTTCCAGTTACTGTTATTTCACCGGTTTCAGCGTTCACACTAAAAACATTTCTTACGAGTTCAGGCGTGTGCGCACCGAATGAATACTGTATTTCACCATTAGGACCTTCATCCAAATCAGTGGCTTTTATTTTGATCACACTTGAACTATCAGCGGCGCTTTCTAGAACAGATGCTTTGTATGCAGAAACTTCAAATGTTGGTTCGTTGTCATTAAAATCCTGTACAATTATTTGCAGTAAAGATGTACCAGATTTGACCGGATTACCGCCATCCAGAGCTGTTAATATTAGCTTGTGAACTGCCTGTTTCTCTCTATCTAGTGATTTATCAAGCACAAGCTCTGGTATTTGCCTTCCATTTTTAAGTGTCTTTAAATTTAAACGGAAGAAATTGTTATTGCTCAGTGAATAGGACTTTAAGCTATTGCTGCCAACATCGAGGTCCTCGGCACTTTCAAGGGTAAATCGAGTTCCTGGGGCAGTCAATTCAGAAATGTTTAATACGCCATCTTTATTGTGGAAGTTAGGTGCATTGTCATTAATGTCTTGTATTTCTATCTCTACCTTGTGCATCTGTAATGGATTCTCAATAACGATCTGCAGTGGCATCAGACAACTGGCGCTTTGTCCACAGAGCGTCTCTCTGTCTATTCTGCCATTAACTACCAGATCACCCTTCCCTGAATCCACACTGAAATACTGTCTATTTGATTCAGATGCTAACCGCAACTTACGCTCGGCGATATCTGAGATGTCAAACCCAAGATCCTTCGCGATATTCCCAACGATAGATCCTTCCTTTAACTCTTCAGGTATTGTGTAGCGAATCTGAGCTCCAACTGTATTCCACAATAGAGAGAAAGCGAACAGCCAAAGCGCTGCCCATTTCCATTCTCTGATCCTCCTGTGCCTCATTTCTCTGTTGCGCTTGATATTCCCATCAACAAATCTTTATATTATATCCATAGAAAATCAGAATGTCATTCTCCATTTTCGAATAATTACATCTACTCAACGCATCCTTATTGTGGTGATCAGCCTCATAAAGCGTTCATGTTTCCTCTCGCTCTACAGCTCTCATCATTGTACTCCTCCTCTGGCTGGGGGAGGGAGTAGATCCCTTTGTGCGGTCTGAAGCACGATTGGTACAGAGCTCAGCGCTCACTCATCCAGTAGTTGGTTTGCTGTTTCTTAAAGGCATAACCAGCCCTGTGTAGTGTGTGTTACGACATCTAGTGGAGAATTGTGCTCGAAAATATGCAATGCAGCTAATCTGAGAGTTATTTCGTGTCTAGATGGGCAAATGTTGTTGTACACAAAAATATCGTTAAAATAACATGGTGAGCATTTGAGCATAACAGCTAGAGTAGAGAAAGAGTAATTTAGTTCTTAAAATTAAGTAGTAAATAATTATTACGGCACAATTTATTTGTTAATATATTGTATATTGTTTGTTTGTAATAAATTATGCAACAATGTCTTCCAAACCAGCACGCATAATGTAGCACCTAAAACTGTGCAGCGTAACATCGTTACGGGAGCTGTCCAGTCCAAAGTGCTGAACAAACAGTCCAAAACCTTCGCCATTATCTATCATAGTTAAAGCATTAATGCATTGATTATCATAATTAATGCATTAATGCATAATCTTGATGAAAATGTTTCATAATGGCAGTGCCATAACGAAACATGCAATTATATCTTTTATTTATTTATTTATTTATTTTTTGCCGACTGTCACGTTTTATCAAACTTGTTACTAATTTTCCTCTGCGTTTCTTCTAAATCCTAAAAAAAAACCTACAGAAATAATAGCTGATGCTGACCTCTGTCCAAAATGGTTATGCTCAAATAAACCAGGTAGCGGTCTTTAAGCCAACCGCTCCGCCCGTCACACACACACACACACACACACACACACACACACACACACACACACACACACACACACTATCAAGCATGTGCACCATCATGTGTATATGTTAAATTGTGGTTATGCACTGATTAGAAGAAAAAAAATATCACATACAATTATTTATTGATTCTGAAGTAATTAATTATTCTGCGTCTCACCTGTTGGCTCTCGAACGTCCACGCGCTGTCTGGTAATGACGCATCAAGCACGTTTAGTGTATCTGTAAAGTTTGTGGTGCTGCTGGGCTTAACGAGGGTGAGATCACTGAATTCTGACATTGGAGAGAGATAGGAGCCAAAGGACTGACTCTGAGACATCATGTCTCCTCCCAGAACCTCCACATACTTAATGGGCCCGTCAGTGTTGAGCTGGATCTGCAGGTTTCTGTTGGGGTTCTTGTATTCAGAATCAGTTCTCCTGAAACAGCAGCTTGAGCCACCTCTACTGCCTCGCGCACATTTCACCAATAAGATGAAAAACGTCATCAGACACAACAAGGACACAGAAGCCAAAGAGATGATCAGATATAATGTAATTTTACCGCTTTTCTTGTTGGGCTCGATAGTTTTCTCACGATAGTCTGAGATGGGCTCATGAAACCCGTCCTCTATCAATATATCCACTGTGACTGTGGTGGACTGGATCGGTTCTCCATTATCCTTTATCTCTATCATCAGTCTCTGAGAGGAGTCATCCTGCTCTGAAACAGCGCGTTTAGTCCTCACCTCTCCCGTATGCAAATTCACACTGAAAAGTGACGCGTCCGTGGCCTCCGCGAGCCTGTAGAAGAGCCAGGCGTTATGACCCGAGTCCGCGTCCACTGCTGTTACCTTAGTAACGAGATGTCCAGCTTTAGCAGAACGGGGCATCCTCTGATGAGAGACAGACCCCATGAGTGCGGACGGGTAAATGACAGCAGGTGTGTTATCGTTCTGGTCCAAAATAAACACATGAACTGTGGCGTTACTGCTCAGAGATGGAGAGCCATGATCTTTAGCCTGAACTATAACACTGAACAGTTTTGTTTTCTCATAATCAAATGAGCTCATGCTGTAAATAGTTCCGTTCTCAGAGTTGATATAAAAATAAGATGATGCTGGAACGTGATTTGAGCTTAAATCTAGAATTGAGTAACTCAGTATTGCGTTCTTATCTTGGTCAATATCAGATGCAGATACAGAAAACAATGAAGCACCTGGTGGGCTATTTTCCTTTATGTACACTGTATACGAGGACTGTGAGAATACTGGAAGGTTGTCATTCACATCAAGTACTTTTACATTTAAAGTTTTCGTGGATTTTAAAGATGGTACACCAGAGTCTGTTGCTACTAATTCTATGTCATATTCTGAATTAGCTTCACGGTCCAAGAGGGAGTCAGTTACCAAAGAATAGTGATTGTCAAATGCTGGTTTTAGTTTAAAAGGAAAACGAGTGGAGATGGTAAGATTTACTTTGCCGTTATCACCAGAATCCATGTCTTTTACGTTGATTAAAGCTACAACTGTACCGACTGATGCATTCTCTGACACTGGGCTAGGTAAAGATGTCAGAATGATTTCGGGAATATTGTCATTCTCATCAATGATGTGTAGCCTCACTGAAGAACGGCCCTCCTGTTCTGGGCTCCCTTTGTCTTTTGCGCAGACATCAAATGTGTATATTTTTGTTAACTCGTAATCTAATTTACCAATCACTGTAATATCTCCGGTTTCAACATTGATACTGAAAAATTTTCTCACGAGATCTGGCGTATGTGCACCGAAGAAATACTGTATTTCGCCGTTTAGACCTTCATCTAAGTCAGTGGCTTTTACAGTTAATACGCTTGAACCAAATGTCGCACTCTCCTGCACAGATGATTTATATTGCGATTGTTCAAATTTCGGCTCATTGTCATTAATATCTTGAACGATTACTTGTATCATAATAGTTCCAGATTTGACAGGATCTCCACCGTCTAATGCTGTTAAAATTAGCTTATGTACAGACTGTTTCTCTCTGTCAAGTGGTTTATCAATTATTAACTCTGGTACTTTCTTACCATCTTCAAGTGTTTTCACATTTAAACGGAAAAAGGCGTTATTACTCAAAGTATAAGATCTGAGACTATTACTACCGACATCTAAATCCTCGGCACTTTCAAATGGAAATGTTGCGCCCACAGCTACTGATTCAGCTATTTTCAAAACATTATCTTTTGTATGAAAATTCGGTGCATTGTCATTTATATCTTGTATTTCTATATTCACACGATATAACTGCAATGGATTCTCTATAACCAGTTGTAACGGCATCAGACAACTGGCGCTTTGTTCACAGAGCGCCTCTCTGTCTATTCTACCATTGACTATCAACTCACCGTTCCCTGTATCCACATTAAAATATTGCGTAGTAGAATCAGAGGCTATCCGTAACTTACGATTAGCGATGTCTGAAATGTCCAGACCAATGTCATTTGCAATATTTCCAACAACAGACCCTTCCTTTAGTTCCTCGGGTATAGTGTAGCGAATTTGAGCTCCAATTGTATTCCATAATAGAGCGAAAACAAACAGCCAACGCGCTGCCTGTTTCCACACTCGGATGCTTCTCATTTCCACAGTGATTTGAACCTCTCCATCAATAAATACTTAGCATATATCCAGAAAATAACGTCATTCTTCGTCTTTTATTAAGATCGCAAATCCATTTTGATCGAGGGGACGGTTTTGTAGTGATCAGCGTCATAACCGCGAGTATATTCTCCTTCTCTACAGCTCACTCATTGTAGCCCTTTCCTGCTATGGGAGGGAGTAGATCCCTTTGTATAGTCTGGCAGCTCATTGGCGCTGAGCTCAGTGCGCTGCTGTCCAATAAAGGACAGAGTCTCTCTTAAAGGCGAACATGCCCTTATTTTCATGAAAATGCTATATGCTGTTAGTTCTGTATTGTCACAAAAAGAAAACGCCTATAAAGGTATAATGAAATGCACGAATGTGCTGCATAGACAAAATAATGTCTTTTTAACATGAAAAAAATATACACGTGTTTCCTTTTACATTTAATGTTTACAATATAAGCAAATGTTACTCTTTTTATATAGAAGGTGTTGTTATGCATCCACAAAATGGTGTTGTGAAAAAAAAAAAAAAAAAACTAAAAAAAAAAAAAAAAAAAATTTACCTATATTAAATCGATTACTAATACCTCTAAATTAACTAGCTGCAGTCACTGATGACCAATAAGAAACTCAAAACAACGTACTAAATTTGGGCAAATTATCAACGTTATGCTCGTGTCGCTGTCCACAGCTGTGGTTCTGAAATTTGCGCAATCAACTGTTTTTAGTACGCTTTAACCCAAACGCGCTTAAAAACACACACTTGTCTATTTTTAACATGAAAAAATAAAATAAAAATAAAAAATGTAACAATGTAATTTAGAGAGACATTTGTATTTAGATACAAAACTGACAGCTCTGAATGTAGCAAAATAATTATTTTTCTCACCTGTTGGCTCTCGAACGTCCACGCGCTGTCTGGTAATGACGCATCAAGCACGTTTAGTGTATCTGTAAAGTTTGTGGTGCTGCTGGGCTTAACGAAGGTGAGATCACTGAATTCTGACATTGGAGAGAGATAGGAGCCAAAGGACTGACTCTGAGACATCATGTCTCCTCCCAGAACCTCCACATACTTAATGGGCCCGTCAGTGTTGAGCTGGATCTGCAGGTTTCTGTTGGGGTTCTTGTATTCAGAATCAGTTCTCCTGATACAGCAGCATGAGCCACCTCTACTGCCTCGCGCACATTTCACCAGTAGGATGAAAAATGTCATCAGACACAACAAGGACACAGAAGCCAAAGAGATGATCAGGTATAAAGTAATTTTACCGCTTTTCTTGTCGGGCTCGATAGTTTTTTCACGATAGTCTGAGATGGGCTCATGAAACCCGTCCTCTATCAATATATCCACTGTGACTGTGGTGGACTGGATCGGTTCTCCATTATCCTTTATCTCTATCATCAGTCTCTGAGAGGAGTCATCCTGCTCTGAAACAGCGCGTTTAGTCCTCACCTCTCCCGTATGTAAATTCACACTGAACAGTGACGCGTGCGTGGCCTCCGCGAGCCTGTAGAAGAGCCAGGCGTTATGACCCGAGTCCGCGTCCACTGCCGTTACCTTAGTAACGAGATGTCCTGCTTTTGCAGAACGGGGCATCCTCTGATGAGAGACAGACCCCATGGATGTGGACGGGTAAATGACAGCAGGTGCGTTATCGTTCCGGTCCAGAATAAACACATGAACAGTGGCGTTACTGCTCAGAGATGGAGAGCCATGATCTTTAGCCTGAACTGCAATGCTGATTAGTTTCGTTTTCTCATAATCAAATGAGCTCATGCTGTAAATAGTTCCGTTCTCAGAATTAATATAAAAATAAGATGATGCTGGCGCTGGGTTTGAACTTAAATCCAAAACTGAATACGCGAGTAGAGCGTTTTTATCTTGGTCAATGTCAGATGCAGATACAGAAAACAATGAAACACCTGCAAAGTTATTTTCCTGTATATAAACATTATATGAGTTCTGCGAGAATACTGGAGGGTTGTCATTCACGTCAAGTACTTTAACATTTACAGCCTTTAACGTCTTTAAGGGTGGTACACCAGAGTCGGTCGCTACTATTTCTATGTTATATTCTGCATTTACCTCACGATCTAAAGATGAGTCTGTTACCAGTGAATAATGATTATCAAAAGACGGTTTCAATGTGAATGGAACCCCAGGGGATATATTTACGTTTACTCTGCCATTAACATCAGAATCTAAATCATTTACGTTAATTAAAGCTACAACTGTTCCGACAGAGGCATTTTCAGGCACAGGGCTGGGTGATGATGTTAAAATAATTTCTGGAGGGTTGTCATTTTCATCAATTATGTCTATTTGAATCGATGAATGACCCAATAGTTCTGGATTCCCTTTGTCTTTTGCACTGACGTCAAATCTGTATGATTTAGCAGATTCGTAGTCGATATTTCCTACAACTGTCATTTCCCCTGTGTCCGGTTTCAAAGCAAAACATTTTCTCACAGGTTCAGGTGTATGTACACCTAAAAAATATTGTATCTCGCCATTGTCACCTTCATCTAAATCCGTGGCTTTTATAGTTAACACAGTCGAACCAACGGGAGCACCTTCGCGTAAGGATGCTTTGTAAGCTGGCAAGTCAAATTTTGGAGCATTGTCATTACTATCCAGAACATTGATATGTATTAAAGTAGTCCCAGATTTTGCAGGCTCACCGCCATCTACAGCAGTTAAAATTAGTTTGTGGACAGATTTTTTCTCTCTATCCAGTGGTTTATCAACTACAAGCTCTGGTACTTTCCTACCATCCCCAAGTGTTTTCACATTTAATCGAAAACATTCATTGTTGCTTAGCGAATAAGATTTCAAACTATTCCTCCCAACATCCAAATCCTCGGCACTCTCAAGCGGAAATCGGTCTCCCGGAGAGATGGATTCAGCAATTTCCAAAATACCGTCTGATGTGTGAAAAATCGGTGCGTTATCATTTATATCTTGTATCTCTATTTCAACTCTATGCAGTTGTAACGGGTTTTCTATAATAACCTGTAATGGCAAAATGCAGCTTGCGCTTTGAGGGCACAGACTTTCTCTGTCAATTCTGCTGTTCACGACCAACTCACCCTTTTCTGAATCAACGCTGAAATACTGTCTGCTGTTTTCAGAAGCTATCCGTAAATTGCGATTTGCTATATCCGAGACATCAAGACCAAGATCTTTAGCGATATTTCCAATAGCTGATCCCTCTTGTAGTTCTTCTGGTATAGTGTATCGAGTCAGAGCTCCGACTGTATTCCACAAAAGAGAGACACCGAGTAGCCAACGCGCAGCCCATTTCGATTCTCCATTCGTCCCGCGTCTCATTTTCACCATATATTTTCCCATTTCGGTTACATATTCCTATATTATAAACAATTTAACAAAGAATAGCTCTTCATTTTGTGGTAATAAAATCCCATGAAGGTGTCCGTTTTGTTGTAATCGGCTTCATAGCAGCATGTGAAGCTACCTCCCTCTCTCTTCAGCTCTCTTCATTGTTCTGCTGCTCTGACTGGGGGATATAGTAGATCACCTTGTACGTTCTAGTATGTGATTGGTGCAGAGCTCTCTCACGTCACGCTGTCTCCCCCTTTAACTGTCACCCTCCCACCAGCGGGACGTTTGCCATTATGTATTTAAAACAACAATATCTTAGTCTAAACCTAAGGTAATATTGAAAAACTATATATCGTTTGAAAGCTTACAAACTCTAGTTTTCATATTTGGTGTCTGATTTTCAATGCAAATGATAGAGGAACAGTAATTTATTAATTTGCAACAAAAATATGTTCAGATTCATAAGGCGAGTTCAGACCTTTGCTTCGAAATAGCAATGCACATGAAAAAGCAGGAAATATTCGTAGAAACCTCAGTTTGTCTTTCCATGTCTGAAAATGTTTTAAATATAAAGAAAAAAAAAAAAACAAAAAAAAAAAAAAAAGTGCTAATATGGTCACTAATGGAGCCTGGATGTCATCTAGTGGAACAGTTTGGTACTGCATCCAAACAAAATCTTACTGAAAGCTCATTTTTTGAGATATCAACCAAACATTTAGAACACAACTTGTTCAGATTTTTGGCTTTGGTTTTATTGTAGTTTTAGAGTCATGAAATTAAACTTCTATAACTTTTTTTTTTTTTTTTTACTTCTAAGTGTCTATAAGTCTGTGCTCCAAAGTATACAAGATTTATAACAATTTAAGTTGGAAATGTCATTTTGGGGTCTGTGCCCCAAGAATAGGACTGACAGTTAAATATATGTTAGTTAAACATAACCTAACCATTTTTATTTACCAGTACAGTGTCTTTTGTGTAGAGTATGCATTTTCTTTTTCTTTTTTCTTTTCTTTTTTTTTTTTTGAAAGAAAAGCACAATTCCAAATAAAAAATGATTGAATATAAGATGCAGATGTATCTTCAGTGTATCTTCTACAGCCTTCTCAGACTTGCACTTGTTTTAAGCTATTTTTAAGAACTGATGATAGATAGATAGATAGATAGATAGATAGATAGATAGATAGATAGATAGATAGATAGATATGATGCACACATGTGCATGAGTCGCAATATAGACATAGTGGTCGCTGTCCAGAATATTGGTGCTGAAACATACCAGTTTGTGTCTACGTCTCCTCCACTCTCTCAAAAACACACACTAATTTCATCATATCATAGCAAAACATTAGCATGATATTATATGCACACGTTCCACTCACAAGTATAAACACTCTAGGACCTGAAATGACCTAAATGTGCGGTACTGTCAAATGATAATATTTGCATTAAAGATTATGTTCTTATACGTTTTGTCTCACCTGTTGGCTCTCGAACGTCCACGCGCTGTCTGGTAATGACGCATCAAGCACGTTTAGTGTATCTGTAAAGTTTGTGGTGCTGCTGGGCTTAACGAGGGTGAGATCACTGAATTCTGACATTGGAGAGAGATAGGAGCCAAAGGACTGACTCTGAGACATCATGTCTCCTCCCAGAACCTCCACATACTTAATGGGCCCGTCAGTGTTGAGCTGGATCTGCAGGTTTCTGTTGGGGTTTTTGTATCCAGAATCGGTTCGCCTGATACAGCAACTTGAGTTTCCGATGCTGTTTCTAACGCATTTTACAATCAACGTGAACAATGTCAACAAAGATAAAACTGACACGGTGCCCAAAGAGATGATCAAATACAAAGTGATTTTTCCGCTTTTCTTGTTGTTGCTGTTTTCTGTAGTTTTCATACTATAGTCTGAGATGGGCTCATGGGCGCCTTCCTCTATCAGTATATCCACTGTGACTGTGGTGGACTGGATCGGTTCTCCATTATCCTTTATCTCTATCATCAGTCTCTGAGAGGAGTCCTCCTGCTCTGAAACAGCGCGTTTAGTCCTCACCTCTCCCGTATGTAAATTCACACTGAACAGTGACGCGTCCGTGGCCTCCGCGAGCCTGTAGAAGAGCCAGGCGTTATGACCCGAGTCCGCGTCCACTGCTGTTACCTTAGTAACGAGATGTCCTGCTTTAGCAGAACGGGGCATCCTCTGATGAGAAACAGACCCCATGGATGTGGACGGGTAAATGACAGCAGGTGCGTTATCGTTCTGGTCCAGAATAAACACATGAACTGTTGCGTTACTGCTCAGAGATGGAGAGCCATTATCTTTGGCAAGCACGATTATATGAAAGACCTTCATATTCTCATAGTCAAAAGAATGCATGCTAAATATACTACCATTTTCTGAGTTTATGTATACGTATGAAGAGACAGATACGTCTCGAGTATTAGTATCGAGAACTGAATAGACAAGTTTGGCATTTTCTCCTGTATCTAGATCTGATGCTGTGACTGATGCTAAAATTGATCCCGGGGCGCTGTTTTCTTTAATATAAACCGAGTACACGCGTTCAGAGAAAACAGGAGGATTATCATTGACATCTAGTATATTAACTGTAATGAGTTTGCTAGATAGCAGTGGAGGTGATCCAGAGTCTGACGCTTTGAGCTCAATATCATATCTAGGGAACTTTTCTCGATCTAATTGTGAATCTGTCACTAGTGCGTAATGGTTTGAAAATGTTGGCTTTAATTTAAAAGGAGTATCAGGTGAAATGCCGAGCGTTACGTTCCCGTTTACCCCCGAATCCAAATCTTTAACATTTATTAACGCTACCATAGTCCCAGCGAGCGCATCTTCTCGCACAGGTTTGGGTGAGGACGTGATGGTGATCTCAGGTGCATTATCATTTATATCTAAAACATTCACCTGGACTCTACAATGTCCCTCCATGACAGGTGCTCCTTTGTCTCTGGCGCGTATGTCAAATTTATATGTGGTGCTCATTTCATAGTCAAGACTCTTTGATATAGTTAATTCGCCTGTATCCGAATCAATGGAAAAGGAATGCTTTATTGCTTCTGGTGTGGCAGATCCTAACGAATACTCAATTTCACTATTTACACCATCGTCAAAGTCAATTGCTTTTACTATCTGAATGATCGTACCTGGAGCAGAGTTCTCCATCACTTTAATTTCATATAAATCTTGTTCAAATACAGGCGCATTGTCATTCGCATCCAACACTCTAACAGTAATCTCAGAGGTGCCAGATCTTGCTGGATCACCTCCATCAATACCCGTCAAAATCAAATGGTGTACAGTCTGTTTTTCTCTATCAAGTGCTTTTTGTAAAACAATTTCTGGGACTTTTGTTCCGTCTTTGTCATTTTTAACATGTAAGACAAAATATTCATTTTTATTTAAAGCATACGTGTGCAAAGAATTTGACCCAACATCCGCGTCTTGCGCAGGTTCTAAATGAAATCTAGCTCCGGTTAGCGTGGCCTCTGATACATCAATAATTTTTGTGTCTGAATGGAAACTCGGAGAATTGTCGTTTATATCTTGGATATCAAATTCGACACGATAAAACTGGAGTGGATCCTCGATAATGACTTGTAAAGGCAACATACAGCTCGCGCTTTGTCCGCACAGGGTTTCTCTGTCTATTACTTCATTGACAAGCAGCTCGCCATTCCGCAAATTCAGACTGAAATATTGCTTACCAGACTCAGATGCTATCCGTAATTTACGATTAGATATTTCAGATACATCCAAACCGAGATCTTTAGCTACATTTCCAACAATAGATCCCTCCTTCAGCTCCTCGGGTATTGTATAACGAAGCTGTGCGTCTGTATCGCTCCACAAATCAACGAAACACAACAGCCACAGCACCCGACAGGACAAAATTCTCCTTTGTATTTGAGTCCTCATTTCCAAAAAAGATATATGATCGTTGATACCAGTATCCTGACATACATCTTACGCGTGTAAGCCGTCACAAAAATAACGTGACATTTTAAAATGTATAGAACTCCGGGTTATATTCCGTTGTTAAATACATTGCAGCGATTGCAGTGCATTTTGTCTCAGGTCTGTGCGTAATGGTTTCAGCATTATGTCAAGGGGAGGGAGTAGATCCCTTTGTGCAGTGCGGTCCCACTATTGGATGAGCGCTCACCAGTCACAACACAAATCAGTCTTAAAGAGGCAGAGCAAAGCCACGCGCAACACCCATACAGACAACATACAGCTCTTTTATAGCTCACTTTACATTGAAATGACGACCCCCAACCCCCACCCTATTTACTCATTTAAAAAACGATACATTTAGAAAGGGCATATTGTAAAATCAGTATTCTTAAATATAGTACTCTTTAAGGAGATGCTGCAGAAAATGGACGCTCAAATATGTAAAAGGAATATCTCTTTAAAGTATTACTCTAACCACAACTTCAGTAATCTAAAACAAACAAATACATGAATAATATATATATATATATTCAGAATCTATACAAAAATTCACGCGCTCACCTGTTGGCTCTCGAACGTCCACGCGCTGTCTGGTAATGACGCATCAAGCACATTTAGTGTGTCTGTAAAGTTTGTGGTGCTGCTGGGCTTAACGAGGGTGAGATCACTGAATTCTGACATTGGAGAGAGATAGGAGCCAAAGGACTGACTCTGAGACATCATGTCTCCTCCCAGAACCTCCACATACTTAATGGGCCCGTCAGTGTTGAGCTGGATCTGCAGGTTTCTGTTGGGGTTCTTGTATCCAGAATCAGTTCTCCTGATACAGCAGCTTGAGTTTCCGATGCTGCTTCTAACGCATTTTACAATCAACGTGAACAATGTCAACACAGATAAAACTGACACGGTGCCCAAAGAGATGATCAAATACAAAGTGATTTTTCCGCTTTTCTTGTTGTTGCTGTTTTCTGAAGTTTTCATACTATAGTCTGAGATGGGCTCATGGGCGCCTTCCTCTATCAGTATATCCACTGTGACTGTGGTGGACTGGATCGGTTCTCCATTATCCTTTATCTCTATCATCAGTCTCTGAGAGGAGTCATCCTGCTCTGAAACAGCGCGTTTAGTCCTCACCTCTCCCGTATGTAAATTCACACTGAACAGTGACGCGTCCGTGGCCTCCGCGAGCCTGTAGAAGAGCCAGGCGTTATGACCCGAGTCCGCGTCCACTGCTGTTACCTTAGTAACGAGATGTCCTGCTTTAGCAGAACGGGGCATCCTCTGATGAGAGACAGACCCCATGGATGTGGACGGGTAAATGACAGCAGGTGCGTTATCGTTCCGGTCCAGAATAAACACATGAACTGTTGCGTTACTGCTCAGAGATGGAGAACCATGATCTTTGGCAAGCACGATTATATGAAAGACCTTCATTTTCTCATAGTCAAAAGAATGCATGCTAAATATACTACCGTTTTCTGAGTTTATATATACATATGAAGAGACAGATACGTCTCGAGTATTAGTATCGAGAACTGAATAGACAATGTTGGCATTTTCTCCTGTATCTAGATCTGATGCTGTGACTGATGCTAAAATTGATCCCGGGGCGCTGTTTTCTTTAATATAAACCGAGTACACGCGTTCAGAGAAAACAGGAGGATTATCATTGACATCTAATATATTTACTGTAATGAGTTTGCTAGATAGCAGTGGAGGTGATCCAGAGTCTGACGCTTTGAGCTCAATATCATATCTAGGGAACTTTTCTCGATCTAATTGTGAATCTGTCACTAGTGCGTAATGGTTTGAAAACGTTGGCTTTAATTTAAAGGGGGTGCCCGGTGACATGCTAAGTGTTACGTTTCCATTTACGCCTGAATCCAAATCTTTAACATTTATTAACGCTACCATAGTCCCAGCGGGCGCATCTTCTCGCACAGGTTTGGGTGAGGACGTGATGGTGATCTCAGGTGCATTATCATTTATATCTAAAACATTCACCTGGATTTGACAATGTCCCTCCATGACAGGTGCTCCTTTGTCTCTAGCACTTATGTCAATTTTATATGAAGTACTGGTTTCATAATCAAGATTCTTGGAAACGACTAATCCGCCTGTCATATGATTAATATCAAACATATTTTGAATTATTTCAGGTGTATGTGCCGCAAAGGAATACTCAACCTCACCGTTTATACCATCATCCAAGTCAATAGCTTTTACAGTAAGTATCATTGTACCCGGGATTGTGCTCTCCACTACTTTAACCTCATATAATTCGTGTTCAAATATAGGAGCATTATCATTTGCATCAATAATTTGTACAGTAATCTGGATGGTTCCTGACCTCGCTGGATCACCCCCATCAATACCTGTCAAAATCAGATGGTGCACAGATTGTTTCTCTCTATCTACAGATTTCTCTAAAACTATTTCTGGGACCTTTGTTCCGTCTTTATCATTTTTTATGTGCATAACAAAATGTTCATTTTTATTAAGCGCGTATGTGCGCAAGGAGTTCGTTCCAATGTCAGGATCTTGAGCAGGTTCCAAACGAAACCTCGCTCCAGTTAACGTTGACTCTGGCACCTTAATTGTTTTTATTTCCGACAGGAATATTGGAGAGTTGTCGTTTATATCTTGAATGTCCACCTCGACACGATAAAACTGGAGTGGATCCTCGATTATGACTTGTAATGGCAACATACAGCTCGCGCTTTGTCCGCACAGGGTTTCTCTGTCTATTACTTCATTGACAAGCAGCTCGCCATTCCGCAAATTCAGACTGAAATATTGCTTACCAGACTCAGATGCTATCCGTAATTTACGATTAGATATTTCAGATACATCCAAACCGAGATCTTTAGCTACATTTCCAACAATAGATCCCTCCTTCAGCTCCTCGGGTATTGTATAACGAAGCTGCGCGTCTGTATCGCTCCACAAATCAGCGAAACACAACAGCCACAGCGCCCGCCAGAGCAAAATTCTCCTTTGTATTTGAGTCCTCATTTCCAAACACGATAAATGATCGTTGATACCAGTATCCCGACATACATCTTACGCGTGTAAGCTGTCACAAAAATAATGTGACATTCTAAAATGTATAGAACTCCTGGTTATATTCCGTTGTTAAATACATTGCAGCGAGTGCAGTGCATTTTGTCTCAGGTCTGTGCGTAATGGTTTCAGCATTATGTCAGGGGGAGGGAGTAGATCCCTTTGTGCAGTGCGGTCCCACTATTGGATGAGCGCTCACCAGTCACAAAACGAATCAGTCTTAAAGAGGCAGAGCAACGCGCAACACCCATACAGACAAGATAGAGTTCTTTTATAGCTCACTTTTCATTTAAACGACAATTCTATTTCCATTTACTTGTTTCAAAAGCAATTACAGATAATAAGAATATTTAGAAATTATATATTGCAAAACATAATTCTGTATTTAAAAATAAATAAATAAAGAAAGAAAGAACAATGTGCAATTACTCTTAAATTGTAACATGTTTAGATATAGGCTCAGCATGCAGAATTATGACACATCAGCCAATGGGTTATTAAGGGAAATGAATGGAAACATTTGATTATTTAGTTGTCATTACCACAAATTATGAAATTATTCACCCCACTTAGGGGTAAGTTGGCCCTCTACATAGGGCAACTGGGCCTTCTGTGACAATTTCAAAAATCTAGAAAGCATTAATGTGCCTGCAAATCCCTCATTAACAAATAGACACCAAGACTTTGATATTCAACATAATACAGATCATCACTATTTTCCAGAGACACAAAATTAGTTTACCTCAAAACTGTTTCGACTGACTAAATCTCACAAATGTGGATATTCAGATGAAACGACGAAATCAAGAAGAGCGTAGCCATTTATTAAATGTGTTGAGATGAGATTTAGTGCCATTTATGGTCAAAAGAAAAAAAGAAAAAAAAAAAGAAAAAAATAGGGTGTGGGTCATCTTGCCCCATTGGGCCATCTTACCCTACTATTAAAGGAGATGTTGCAGAAAACGTCGGTGCTCAAACATGTAACACACGTATGCACAAGTATAAGAGAAGAGATCAGTATGAAAGTAAAACCAACTCCTATAATCATAACAATTTTCATCAGAGCTATTACAACTACAAAGCTATAGCCTATACTTTTGGTGCAAATACAGTGTTACTTTATGATTATAAAAGTGTTTAGAATAATTCGTGTTTTTACATAATGAAATCAATAACGCCACATAATATACAATATTAATATATTACATTATATTCAAAATATAATGTACAAAATTTCACGCGCTCACCTGTTGGCTCTCGAACGTCCACGCGCTGTCTGGTAATGACGCATCAAGCACGTTTAGAGTGTCTGTAAAGTTTGTGGTGCTGCTGGGCTTAACGAGGGTGAGATCACTGAATTCTGACATTGGAGAGAGATAGGAGCCAAAGGACTGACTCTGAGACATCATGTCTCCTCCCAGAACCTCCACATACTTAATGGGCCCGTCAGTGTTGAGCTGGATCTGCAGGTTTCTGTTGGGGTTCTTGTATTCAGAATCAGTTCTCCTGATACAGCAGCTTGAGCCACCTCTACTGCCTCGCGCACATTTCACCAATAAGATGAAAAACGTCATCAGACACAACAAGGACACAGAAGCCAAAGAGATGATCAGATATAAAGTAATTTTACCGCTTTTCTTGTTGGGCTCGATAGTTTTTTCACGATAGTCTGAGATGGGCTCATGAAACCCGTCCTCTATCAATATATCCAATGTGACTGTGGTGGTCTGGATCGGTTCTCCATTATCCTTTATCTCTATCATCAGTCTCTGAGAGGAGTCATCCTGCTCTGAAACAGCGCGTTTAGTCCTCACCTCTCCCGTATGTAAATTCACACTGAACAGTGACGCGTCCGTGGCCTCCGCGAGCCTGTAGA
This sequence comes from Ctenopharyngodon idella, assembly GCF_019924925.1. NCBI lineage: Eukaryota > Metazoa > Chordata > Actinopteri > Cypriniformes > Xenocyprididae > Ctenopharyngodon > Ctenopharyngodon idella. The sequence continues at coordinate 33,442,406 of NC_067229.1, read as the reverse complement.
AGAGCCAGGCGTTATGACCCGAGTCCGCGTCCACTGCTGTTACCTTAGTAACGAGATGTCCTGCTTTAGCAGAACGGGGCATCCTCTGATGAGAGACAGACCCCATGGATGTGGACGGGTAAATGACAGCAGGTGCGTTATCGTTCTGGTCCAGAATAAACACATGGACTGTTGCGTTACTGCTCAGAGATGGAGAGCCATGGTCTTTGGCAAGCACGATTATATGAAAGACCTTCATTTTCTCATAGTCAAAAGAATGCATGCTAAATATACTACCGTTTTCTGAGTTTATATATACATATGAAGAGACAGATACGTCTCGAGTATTAGTATCGAGAACTAAATAGACAATTTTGGCATTTTCTCCTGTATCTAGATCTGATGCTGTGACTGATGCTAAAATTGATCCCGGGGCGCTGTTTTCTTTAATATAAACCGAGTACACGCGTTCAGAGAAAACAGGAGGATTATCATTGACATCTAATATATTTACTGTAATGAGTTTGCTAGATAGCAGTGGAGGTGATCCAGAGTCTGACGCTTTGAGCTCAATATCATATCTAGGGAACTTTTCTCGATCTAATTGTGAATCTGTCACTAGTGCGTAATGGTTTGAAAACGTTGGCTTTAATTTAAAGGGGGTGCCCGGTGACATGCTAAGTGTTGCGTTTCCATTTACGCCTGAATCCAAATCTTTAACATTTATTAACGCTACCATAGTCCCAGCGGGCGCATCTTCTCGCACAGGTTTGGGTGAGGAGGTGATGGTGATCTCAGGTGCATTATCATTTATATCTAAAACATTCACCTGGATTTGACAATGTCCCTCCATGACAGGTGCTCCTTTGTCTCTAGCACGCATGTCAAATTTATATGAGGTGCTGGTTTCATAATCAAGATTCTTGGAAACGACTAATCCGCCTGTCATATGATTAATAGCAAACACATTTTGAATTATTTCAGGTGTATGTGCCGCAAAGGAATACTCAACCTCACCATTTATACCATCATCCAAATCAATAGCTTTTACAGTAAGTATCATTGTACCCGGAACTGTGCTCTCCATTACTTTAACCTCATATGATTCATGTTCAAATATAGGAGCATTATCATTTGCATCAATAATTTTTACAGTAATCTGGGTGGTTCCTGACCTCGCTGGATCACCCCCATCAATACCTGTCAAAATCAGATGGTGCACAGATTGTTTCTCTCTATCTACAGATTTCTCTAAAACTATTTCTGGGACCTTTGTTCCGTCTTTATTGTTTTTTATGTGCATAACAAAATGTTCGTTTTTATTAAGCGCGTATGTGCGCAAGGAGTTCGTTCCAATGTCAGGATCTTGAGCAGGTTCCAAACGAAACCTCGCTCCAGTTAACGTTGACTCTGGCACCTCAATTGTGTTTATTTCCGACAGGAATATTGGAGAGTTGTCGTTAATATCTTGAATGTCCACCTCGACACGATAAAACTGGAGTGGATCCTCGATAATGACTTGTAATGGCAACATACAGCTCGCGCTTTGTCCGCACAGGGTTTCTCTGTCTATTACTTCATTGACAAGCAGCTCGCCATTCCGCAAATTCAGACTGAAATATTGCTTACCAGACTCAGATGCTATCCGTAATTTACGATTAGATATTTCAGATACATCCAAACCGAGATCTTTAGCTACATTTCCAACAATAGATCCCTCCTTCAGCTCCTCGGGTATTGTATAACGAAGCTGCGCGTCTGTATCGCTCCACAAATCAGCGAAACACAACAGCCACAGCGCCCGCCAGAGCAAAATTCTCCTTTGTATTTGAGTCCTCATTTCCAAACACGATAAATGATCGTTGATACCAGTATCCTGACATACATCTTACGCGTGTAAGCTGTCACAAAAATAATGTGACATTCTAAAATGTATAGAACTCCTGGTTATATTCCGTTGTTAAATACATTGCAGCGAGTGCAGTGCATTTTGTCTCAGGTCTGTGCGTAATGGTTTCAGCATTATGTCAGGGGGAGGGAGTAGATCCCTTTGTGCAGTGCGGTCCCACTATTGGATGAGCGCTCACCAGTCACAAAACGAATCAGTCTTAAAGAGGCAGAGCAACGCGCAACACCCATACAGACAAGATAGAGTTCTTTTATAGCTCACTTTTCATTTAAACGACAATTCTATTTCCATTTACTTGTTTCAAAAGCAATTACATATAATTAGAATATTTAGATATTAGATTTATTTATTTATTTAATAGAACAATGTGCAATTACTCTTCAATTGTAACATGTTTAGATACAGGTTTAGCATGCAGGATTATGACACATCAGCCAATGGGTTATTAAGGGAAATGAATGGAAACATTTGATTACTTAGTTGTCATTAGCACAAATTATGAAATTATTCACCCCACTATGGGGTAAGTTGGCCCCTTACACAGGGCAACTGGGCCTTCTGTGACAATTTCAAAAATCTAGAAAGCATTAATGTGCCTGCAAAGCCCTCATTAACAAATAGACACCAAGACTTTGATATTCAACATAATACAGATCATCACTATTTTCCAGAGACACAAAATTAGTTTACCTCAAAACTGTTTCGACTGACTAAATCTCACAAATGTGGATATTCAGATGAAACGACGAAATCAAGAAGAGCGTAGCCATTTATTAAATGTGTTGAGATGAGATTTAGTGCCATTTATGGTCAAAAGAAAAAATAGGGTGTGGGTCATCTTGCCCCATTGGGCCATCTTACCCTACTATTAAAGGAGATGTTGCAGAAAACACTCGTATCCACAAGAGTTGAGATCAGTATGAAAGTAAAACCAACTCCTATAATCATAACAATTTTACAAAGCTATAGTCTATAGTTATGGTCCAAATAAAGCGTTACTTTTTGATTATAAAAGTGTTTAGAATAATTCGTGTTTTTACATAATGAATTAACGCCATACAATACACAATATTCATATATAACATTATATTAAAAATATAATGTACAAAATTTCATGCGCTCACCTGTTGGCTCTCGAACGTCCACGCGCTGTCTGGTAATGACGCATCAAGCACGTTTAGAGTGTCTGTAAAGTTTGTGGTGCTGCTGGGCTTAACGAGGGTGAGATCACTGAATTCTGACATTGGAGAGAGATAGGAGCCAAAGGACTGACTCTGAGACATCATGTCTCCTCCCAGAACCTCCACATACTTAATGGGCCCGTCAGTGTTGAGCTGGATCTGCAGGTTTCTGTTGGGGTTCTTGTATTCAGAATCAGTTCTCCTGATACAGCAGCTTGAGCCGCCTCTACTGCCTCGCGCACATTTCACCAATAAGATGAAAAACGTCATCAGACACAACAAGGACACAGAAGCCAAAGAGATGATCAGATATAAAGTAATTTTACCGCTTTTCTTGTTGGGCTCGATAGTTTTCTCACGATAGTCTGAGATGGGCTCATGAAACCCGTCCTCTATCAATATATCCACTGTGACTGTGGTGGACTGGATCGGTTCTCCATTATCCTTTATCTCTATCATCAGTCTCTGAGAGGAGTCATCCTGCTCTGAAACAGCGCGTTTAGTCCTCACCTCTCCCGTATGCAAATTCACACTGAACAGTGACGCGTCCGTGGCCTCCGCGAGCCTGTAGAAGAGCCAGGCGTTATGACCCGAGTCCGCGTCCACTGCTGTTACCTTAGTAACGAGATGTCCTGCTTTAGCAGAACGGGGCATCCTCTGATGAGGGACAGACCCCATGGATGTGGACGGGTAAATGACAGCAGGTGCGTTATCGTTCCGGTCCAGAATAAACACGTGAACAGTGGCGTTGCTGCTCAGAGATGGAGAGCCATGATCTTTAGCTTGAACGAGGATCTGAAACACTTTGATTTTCTCATAGTCAAATGACTGCATGCTAAATATGCTGCCGTTTTCTGCGTTTATGTAAATATAAGAAGATACAGGCACGTCTTGAACTTTAGAGTCCAAAATGGAATAGGAGATTTTAGCATTTTCGCCCAAGTCTGGGTCATGCGCGGATACTGAGCACAATATTGAGTCATGAGCGCTGTTTTCTTTAGCGTAAACCGTATAAGACTTCTCAGAGAACATTGGTGGGTTGTCATTTACGTCTGAAATGCCGATTGTGACTGTTTTCCCACTAGACAGCGGTGGCGAACCAGCATCAACAGCGTTTAATTCAATTTTATATTCAGAATAAGTTTCTCTATCTAGAGGACCGTTAGTAACTAGCGCGTAATGATTGGAAACTGTAGGGCTCAATCTAAACGGTGTCCCAGGAGCCAACGCAAGTTTCACTTTCCCGTTCTCTCCTAAATCTGCATCTTTTGTACTAATTAATGAAACGACTGTGCCATTTGAGGAGTTCTCAGGAATTGGACTTGAGAGAGAAGTTATGATTATGTCAGGTGCGTTGTCATTTACATCATTAACCTTAATCTTTACACTGCAGTGACCCTCCATTTGAGGATTCCCTTTGTCCTTTGCAACTATATCAAATTTATGTAAGCTTGCTTTTTCATGGTCCAGTTGTCCTCTAACTGTTATGACACCAGTTTGTTGGTTAATATTAAACAATGCTGTATCTAGTGTTTGGTCTGCAAAAAAATATTCAATCTCTCCATTTAACCCTTCATCTAAATCTATAGCCTTGACTTTTAAAATTTCTTTATGGCTTGATTCGTTTTCATCAACAACAGTCTCATAGAAAGGCTTTTCAAATTCGGGAGCATTGTCATTGTTATCCAAAACTACAACAGTGATCTCGCATGTGCCCGTGCGCACTGGATTCCCTCCGTCAGCTGCCGTTAATATTAGCTTATGGACAGCCTGTTTTTCTCGGTCAAGAGGTTGCTTGAGTACTAGTTCTGGGATTTTGACAGCATCTTGAGTTTTTACGTTTAAAACAAAATTATCATTTATGCTCAGACTGTATGATTTTAAAGAATTTGACTGTACATCTGAGTCAATAGCGCTCTCTAAAAGGAATTTTGCTCCTGAATTAATAGATTCTGGAATGTTCAATATACGCTCATTAGATTTAAAATTCGGCGTGTTGTCATTAATATCTTGTACTTCAATCTCAACTCGATGCATCTGCAGAGGATTTTCTAAAACGGCTTGAAGAGGCAAAACACACGGGACATTGTATCCACATAAACCCTCTCTATCAATTCTCTCATTCACAATAAGATCACCCTTTTCCACATTCACAGCGAAATACTGCTTACCAGTCTCAGATGCTATTTGTAGTTTACGATCTATAATCTTAGACCCGTCCAAACCTAGATCTTTAGCGATATTTCCAACCACAGATCCTTCTCTTAGCTCTTCTGGAATTGTGTATCGAATCTGCGCCTCTATTGTACTCCAAGGAAGAATAAAGACACAGCACCACCAAATTCTCCTCAAAAAGAAAAGAGATTCCATCATCTCCGGCTCCAAGCTTTTGACGATTTATCCAAGTTTTCTTAAGGTTTCAAAATATTCACAACAGTTACATAATCCCAAACAATATATTGATGGCATATTCCTATTTAGTGTAAGAGGTCCTTTTGATAAAAACGAGTAATTCATGCGTTCTCTGTGCTCAAGCTCAGAAAGATGCCACAGCCGTGGGAGGGAGTGGATCTCTTTGTCCACGTCTGAACCTCATTGGTTGACTGTGCATTTCTCTTGAACCAATCCAGTTATTTAAATATCTTAAAGGGGTAGTACGAGGCAGAGGAGCCACTACACATCAAGAAAAGAGAAATTTAAATGTAATAATAATAATAATAATAATAATAATAATATGAAATAATAATTATAATAATAATATGCAATTATTATTGTTGTTATTTATTATGATTATTATTATTCTCTATGCGCTTGTGTGTGTGTGTGTGTGTGTGTGTGTGTGTGTGTGTTTGTATCCACTTCATTTAGATATAGCTTCAGTTATCTTAAACAGAAAGAATATGAACGTGTGCCGTCATGTGGCGAAAGAGAGAAGCGCAGCCAGACCTGTATCTTTTGAGCGGTGCATGCATTGCAGTGTGTGTGGAAGTTACTGCTGGAGGCACATATTTTTACATTTTAATCAGATCAGCTGTCATTTTTAGAAGTATTAACATTTCAGTTGTAATTAACGCCTTTAAAAACAATGAAATAATATAAATTCTCATATAGTTACTGTAAAATGCCCTTTATCCGTACAAGACTGCATGATCCTCGTGCAACAAAGGACCCAACCATGAGCAGGGGGAGACAACAGGCAGCAAGAGTGAAACGAGCGTTTCAGCACCACGCGGGTGGACAGCGCCACACAGGCGGCCTGTTCCAGCAGCTACACTCATGTGTTCAGAAGGAAGGAACGTATATTCCCATGCTTTCCATCTCGGTCAACCCAGACTGTGTGTATTTTGATCTTTGCTAAAATATTTGTCACGCATGTCACAGCAGGAAGAGTTCTTAAACGTATTTTAACGTCGTTCAGAAGCGGCAAACGTTCACAGTAACGTCTTGAATATGCCACTCACTTACCTGGAAATCTGCATTTGATAATCTTCTTCTTCTTCTTCATTTTATTTTATTTTTATTTATTTATTTATTTTTTTTACTTTAAGTAACAGCATCAATTAAGTTACAGAAACATTGATCCTATATTAACACAAAAAATAATTTTGTGCACCGGTATGCTGGACTTTGTATAAGAGTTGTTATTGTGTTTCTATTAGTGTGTGGAATCAAAATGGCAAAACACAACTGCCTAACAGAGCAAATAGATGTGGGTACAATGGGGCTAAAAGCACCCTTAAGGAATCTTTTTCCCCTTATCATTGTGTATGACAATCAAAATATTGCTTTTTATTTCATTTTAATGGAGCAATATAATTCAAAATACAGTAAATGTAATAGGAGCTAGAGGGGTCTTTTACTGAACAATCTGGATAAAGGCCCCCATCCTGGGCAAAAGGCCAAATACAAATTCAACTATATATTTAATGTAGCAATACAATATTTATCTAAGTATTTGAGTACAGTTCAATACACTGTGGAAAATAATAATGGAAAATGTACTGGTAATTTTAATTTTACAGAATTTAATTTAATTTTACAGAATTTTTTTTAAAAGAAACCCTAAACACAACACAAATGCAATGCATAATTAAAAAAACAACAACAAAAAAAAAAAACAATATGGAAAATTTCTTCATATTTATACAATACATCATGCCATATTTTTACAGACTTTTTTTTTTACACTGAACAGACCTAAAACGCATATTTTGACTCAAAACATTTAATCATCACGTCAGGGATTTTCATTTAGCTACATAAACAAAGTTTTTAAAATGTTAGATCAGATGCCTTCTTTTTTTTTTTTGTATTTGCATGTGATGACCTTGTGCATCAGGACAATTTATCAGTGCACATAGTGGCAAACAGGTGTTGTTGTTTAGAGCTGAGAAAGAGAATCAAAAGTGCTTTGAGCCCCACTGTACCCTACATCTGATATATATATATATATATATATATATATTGAAAATATATAATTAGAAGAAATTGTTTGCTCAGGTAATATAATACACTACATTTTAGATGCAAGTGTCTTTTTGTCATTGTTAAACACATTTTTAATATACAAAAATGAAATTTGCTCTTACCTTTGTTGGTGAAAGCCAGGTAAAGGGGTGGGATGTGCAAGACAAAAGAGGAGAGAAAAAAAGAGAAAAGCATGGTTAGGATTGTAATAACAATTTATTTATTTGTATTTCTATTAATCTGAAATTAACTAATGCAATATTTTATGATGCAGTTTATGTATATAATTTATGCACAGCAATTATTTAGTAGCTACCTCCAGATGTTTTATCATCTCTACTGCTAAAGGAGCAGATCATGATCAGTATGCAATCAAAACATGCCACAATCAATAGTAATCGTACAGTATGTACAAATTTAAGAAAAAAAATAAATAAATAAATAAAATAACACTAATAGTGGTATACACTTCTATTAGGCACAAGAGGGAGCATGGGAGAGACAGAAAGGGGGGTGTACAAGTCTGACTCTTCAGCTTAAAGCGTCCATAAAAATATCACCATCCCCCACAAAAACACATGGATAGGCTCCTACCCCTGTAAGGAGGAAGTGGAATGGTCTGACTCAGTCTGTTGTCATAGAAACGCATGTTGCCAAGGGAGTAGCATGTGTGTTAGAGGAGAAAGATATAGTGTATGGACATGCATATCTGTAGGTGGAGTGGGTTGCGTTCAAGCTGTCCGAGCAAACAGAAGCAAGCAGATAAAGGATAAAAAATAAGAGGGATTTGTTTAAAGCACTGCATATAAACATTTATATTACATATGTGACCTAAATTCTGAAAATTAGCACAAATTTGAGATTATTAGAAAATAAGTACAAAGAAATTTGCAATATATATATATATTTTAGTGTTTGCATCCAGCTCTGGTAGGCACACACAGGCACAGAAGGTTTGAGGAGGCAAAAGCAGGACAAAGGATCTCACTGCAGAGAGAAAAGGCCCCTCCTTCCCCCTGGCTGAGAGTCAGCATTCTCACAAACACCACCACAGATCTCATCTGCTGTCTGAGCTTTACTCACTTTGGTGTAAAATTCACTATAGTACATTTGTATTACTGAATTAGATAGATGTTGGTAATGTGAAGACACCATTTTAGTGTAATGGAAGAGGGTTACTATAACAAACAAAATTATTATGCTAGCTCATTTTCAAATGTAAACAATATATATATATATATATATATATATATATATATATATATATATATATATCAAATCAGTGTTTTAAAGTTTTCGTAACTATAAACTGAATCAAACATTTTTTGCATACTGTAAACATCACAGAAAGTGATTTTTTTCTTTTCTTTATGGATATAAATGTAATATTTATGGAGTGGACCTTAGAGACAGGATTAATGCTTCAGCTGACACAGATTTAATACTGAATGATGTTTCAGATATCTGGCTGCACGTGCATTGCAGAGAAGCCACTCCCAGCATCTATGAGAGTTTAAATGCAGAACCCACACCTAGACCTTCAGCAGCTGTAATACTAATAACACAATAAAAATCATCCTGGTGTTTGTCATTAATCTGAATGTGGATTAAGAAAGGGGGTTTAAAATCTGGATGTGTCAAATACACAAAGGTATTGACAGCAAAGAAGAAAGCAGAAGAGAACAGACCACTCACTCATTTACTTCTCCATAGTAACTTTTGGGCCTGCATGTGTAGAATGCATAGAAAGGGTTTTGTAATTCCTTATACACAGACAGTGTTGTGAGTGTGTCAACTTAATGCACAAAAGCTCACTGTTCAGGGTTTCAGCACTGGAGGACAGAGACTCATTTAACAGAGAGTGAAAGAAAATCAAAGCAGTAAAACTCTATTCTATTCTAAACACTGTGTCACTGTAAATGAACTTGTAAAAGTATTTGTTATCTGTATTTTAACACTTCATTTAACTTAGCGAGATTATGAAGTTAGCAAATACATTGGCAGACCTAATTTACGTAACAAGGTTTGCATGAAAAGCCCATCAAAATGGATGTTCATGATGTACTATCAGGCTATCATAAATTTGAAAAATCAAGTTGATGACTGAAAAGTATGCCTGGATCTGATAAACACTACGGATAAATGAGTACAATTTTCAATATTGTATTTCAGTTGATATAGCATATGGTCAAAATGAAAAAAAAAAAAAAAAAAAAAAAAAAAAAAACAGGTTTTGCGTTAAGCGATACCTTCTAAAAAATAAAATGCAACAATAATAATGCAGAAATAATAGAAGAATGTTTGCAGTATTACAAAGCCCTGATATACTGAGCCAAAAACGAAGCTCTATATGAGATCACTTGGAAAGGGAAAAGTACAAAAAGGAACAAACGTTATAACAATATTTAAGGCAAATACAGCATAAAGCCTGGACAAAGGTACTGTAGAATTATCTTACAAAACCACACAGGATTGTGTTTTATATCGAAGAGACCATGCAATATACAAACTTGTTTTTTTTAAACTTTGTATTATAATGAAATTGTACTGTATGTATTGCTAAAAATGTAAATATCACTTCATGACTGTATGAAGGCCAGAGAAAATTAAAATGCCCCCTGAGAGTGTCAACACTGTGTGTGTCTCTCTGTGTGGGTGCTCGTGGGTGGAACTGAGTTCACTTCACCAGCATTGTGATGTGTGTGAGAGAAAGAACAAGTAGTCCAATTTCTCAAAACGATAACATCATATCAAACATGTAAGGTTTTTAAAATGGATAGCTTAGTTTCTCTTCACAACTAAAAGGATACAGCTCTTAACTCCTGAAACTCCTGCTGCTGCAATGAGAGCTTATGGGAGAGAGCCTCACCTCTAAAGTCAGGTCATCAACCTCCTGCTCCTTCTTTTCTCTCTGAACTGTCCCCAAACGACTCTGGCTCACCAGTGTGTTCTGACTGTAGGGCCTGACAAACTTCATGTCACTCATCCTTGAATCAGTTGTCCCGCACATTTCATAATTATACACATGCTGTAACGTGCCGTCTGCATAGACTGGAGGGTAATATGGAATTACAGGTAGATTTGCCCCTGATTCATAAAATAACTTATTCTGCCTCCATCTGTAGATTTTCACTGAAATGATTGAAATAACTGAGACTATGAAGAGCAGGGAGACCACCGCAAGAGCCAAGATTAAATAAAAAGTCAGGTTGTCGTTATATTGTTTTTCATGTGTAAAGTCTGTGAACTCTGACAACACTTCAGGAAAGCTGTCAGCCACAGCCACGTTAATGGAGACCACAGCTGAGCGAGAGGGCTGTCCGTTATCCTCCACAACAACAGTGAGTTTCTGTTTGACAGCATCTTTATCAGTCACTTGTCGCACAGTTCTTATTTCTCCATTCTGTAAACCCACTTCAAACAGCGCTCTGTCTGTAGCTTTCTGTAGTTTATAGGAGAGCCAGGCATTCTGTCCAGAGTCCACATCAACAGCCACCACTTTAGTGACGAGATATCCAACATCTGCAGCACGAGGCACAATCTCAGCCACCACTGAACCTCCAGTCTGTACTGGATACAGAACCTGAGGAGCGTTGTCATTCTGATCTTGAATGATGATGTTTAGAGTCACACTGTTTGATAAAGGGGGTGAGCCACCATCTTGAGCTTTGACTTGCATTTTGAATGATTTCAGCTGTTCATAATCAAAAGATTTTTCAGCATAGATTACTCCAGTTTCTGAATTTATAGAAATGTAAGATGCCAGAGGTGCTCCGTTCAAATCTCCATCGATAAGAAAATATGAAACCTTTGCATTTGGCCCCCAGTCCATGTCTTCTGCTTTGACAGACAGAATAGTCGTAGACTGTGGATTATTTTCAGCTATAAAGGCTTTATATGATTCCTGTTCAAACTGAGGTGCGTGATCGTTTACATCAGATATCCTTAGGTTCACAATCTCTTTGCTTGAAAGAGGTGGGTTTCCCCCATCTACAGCAGTTATAGTGATATTGTACTCTGCTGTCTGTTCCCTGTCTAGTTCTGACTCTGTCACCAGATTGTAATAATTAGTTAATGAAGATACGATTTTAAATGGAGAGTTCAGATCTATAGAACAAGTAATCTTACTGTTGTCACCTGAATCCAGATCCTGAACATTTATCATTGCTATAACAGTTCCAGGTGCTGCGTCCTCAGATACTGCACTGGAAAAAGACATTATTGTAATTTTGGGAGTGTTATCGTTTATGTCAATGACGTCAATAATTATCTCACTCGAGTCAGTCAAACCTCCGTGATCTTTAGCTTTGACTTTGACTGTAAACTGCTTGTGTTTTTCATAATCTATATCACCTATGACTTTAACCTCACCAGAATCCGCATCGATGGAGAACAAAGCTTTTACCGCAGATGTCGCGTGTTCAAAATAGTACTGAATGCCGTGACTAGACTCGTCAGCATCGGTTGCACTGACTTTTGTTACGATTGTGCTTTTAGGCGCATTTTCAACAACTGATGTTTTATAAGACGACTGGCTAAACACAGGCGCATTGTCATTTCCATCAAGAACAATAATATTAATCTGCACAGTTGCAGACCTTTGTGGTTTTCCACCATCGAAAGCCGTCAGAATTAAGTTATGATTCTTTTTCTTTTCTCTATCGAGAGGAGAATGAAGAACCATCTCGACGTTTTTGTTCCCACCAGCGCCATTCTGAATATTAAGCTTAAAATGATCAGTGGGTTGAAGAGTATACTTCTGTAGCGTGTTCACTCCTACATCTGGATCTATCGCGCTCTCTAAAGGAAATCGCGCACCCAGTACCGCTAATTCGCTGATTTCTTGTTCAATTTTAGATTTCGGAAAGACGGGGCTGTTGTCATTGATGTCCTGTATGTCGACTGTAACTCGATAAAGCTCCATCGGATTATCAAAAATGACATCAAAGCTGACACTACATGCTGATACCTCTCCACATAGCTCTTCTCTGTCTATTTTATTCTTAACAACCAGATGCCCGTTCTCCTTGTCCAGTCCAATGTACTCACTGCTGTCCGCGGTGAAAACACGCGCTTTTCCTGAAATCAGTCTCTTCGGCTCAAGCCCAAGGTCCGAGGCAATATTTCCAACAAATGAGCCCACCGGCATTTCCTCGGGTATAGAATAACGAATCTGTCCGCTCACGCGAGAGGAAAATAAAACCAACGCGCATACTGTATAGAAGAAGAGCGACCCATGTAACCAGCCTTTTCCTCCCGACTCCATTTTTGATCAACAATGATCCAACAGAAGCATCCAAAGACAATTATGATAGATTATATGTGTCCAACTAAATGCTTCTTTTCTCTGGGTTGAAGAACCTGGAGACAAAACTGAACACGGTTTTGCTGTCTGTTTTGTAGCATCCAATGTTATCTGTTGACGATGTATAAATTATGCCTTTGCTTTGGGTTTTGTTAAAGGGAGGGATAAAAACCACACTCTAGCTTCTTAAGTTGAACAGCGGCACTTAGAGTCCAAATACAGTACTACGGAATGGTCATTTACTCGAAAAATATACCATCAAGGACTGAAACTTGAAAAAGTGTTAAATATCCCATATTTAAGGTTATGCACTGTGTTGTGCAACATGCCACAAAAAGAATATGTTTCTGTTAAAAGAGCAAAGGGTAAAAGGGCAGAGATGATTGTGACAAATGCTTCACAAATCTGAGAACCTCAAACTAGGGCCACATACAGGTTGTAGGCCTACCATATTTAATTTAACCAATTGTTAAAGGGATATAACCCCACAAAATGAAAATTGTATATATATATATATATATATATATATATATATATATTTTTTTTTTTTTTTTTTTTACTTCCGTGCAAAGATATTATGAAGAACATTGGGTGCCAAACAACATTGGAGCCCACTGACTTCCCTTATATGGACATAAAAAAACTAAGATGGCTCTCAATATCTTCTTTTATGTTCCACAGAAGAAATAAAGACATACAGATTTAGAAAGACATGAGGGTGAGTAAAAGATGAGAATTTTCATTTCTGAATGGACTATCCCTTCAATTTATTCAGAGGTTAAATTAATGTCACACAAGACCATCATTCTCCTAAAGTGACAGCAGTCGTTTTAACACTCTGTAAAAATATGAAGAACTTATTGTACTACTACTAATACTAATACTGCTAATAATAATAATAATAACTTTGAGGATAAAAATCAGCATTTCATTTCTGGTTTATAATTTGGTTTGTTCAAGTTAATGCATAGTAGATATGAGAACACACATCATCTAATTCAGCAGATTCTCTTGTCTAATATGAAATATAACATCTCTTCCAAGCATTCACCTAAAATATAAATGAATGAATAGAAACACATTTAATTAATATCATGGAAATATAAATATATTCTGGACTAACAAAGACTGTATAAAATGGCACAGACCGACAGACCAACATTCAGCACAATTGTGAGAGTGACTAACACGCACACGCTGTCTGTTCATTATTGTTATCATATTTTATGCACTTGTTTCATATTGTTTTTTTTTTTGTTTGTTTTTTTTTTCAAATATTGCCAAAGATAAGTATAAGTCATAGATATCAAAACAACTTCAAGCTGCAGTGGATGAATGTGGGGAAATTATATCATAGTCTGTTACAGACATCAAAGCAAAAAGTACTACAACACTTCCTGGGCTCTTATTAAATGAATCTTAATGAGATGATTTCAAAACAACAAACCAGGCCTCACCTCTAAAGTCAGGTCATCAACCTCCTGCTCCTTCTTTTCTCTCTGAACTGTCCCCAAACGACTCTGGCTCACCAGTGTGTTCTGACTGTAGGGCCTGACAAACTTCATGTCACTCATCCTTGAATCAGTTGTCCCGCACATTTCATAATTATACACATGCTGTAACGTGCCGTCTGCATAGACTGGAGGGTAATATGGAATTACAGGTAGATTTGCCCCTGATTCATAAAATAACTTATTCTGCCTCCATCTGTAGATTTTCACTGAAATGATTGAAATAACTGAGACTATGAAGAGCAGGGAGACCACCGCAAGAGCCAAGATTAAATAAAAAGTCAAGTTGTCGTTATATTGCTTTTCATGTGTAAAGTCTGTGAACTCTGACAACACTTCAGGAAAGCTGTCAGCCACAGCCACGTTAATGGAGACCACAGCTGAGCGAGAGGGCTGTCCGTTATCCTCCACAACAACAGTGAGTTTCTGTTTGACAGCATCTTTATCAGTCACTTGTCGCACAGTTCTTATTTCTCCATTCTGTAAACCCACTTCAAACAGCGCTCTGTCTGTAGCTTTCTGTAGTTTATAGGAGAGCCAGGCATTCTGTCCAGAGTCCACATCAACAGCCACCACTTTAGTGACAAGATATCCAACATCTGCAGCACGAGGCACAATCTCAGCCACCACTGAACCTCCAGTCTGTACTGGATACAGAACCTGAGGAGTGTTGTCATTCTGATCTTGAATAGTAATTTTCACTGTCACATTACTACTGAGTGGAGGAGAACCTCCATCTTGCGCTTTTACCCGGAAGTGGAAATGTTTCAGTGTCTCATAGTCAAAAGAGCGCATAGCTGTAATCAGTCCGCTGTCAGGTTGCACTGACACATATGATGAGACAGAGACTCCATTAACAGTGCTGTCTTCTAGAATATATGAAACACGAGCATTCTGATTCCAATCAGCATCACTGGCTTTAACTGAAAATATAGAGAGACCAGGTGTGTTATTCTCCAGCACACAGGCCTCATAGTTAGTTTTCTCAAAGACAGGAGCATTGTCATTCACATCTGATATCTGTAAAGACAGAGAGGCGCTGCTGGAGAGCGCAGGCACCCCCTGATCAGAGCATGTGACACTGATATTGTATTCAGCATCTTTTTCTCTGTCCAGCTGCTGCTCTATACGCAGACTGATGAAATTGCTGGATGGTGATGTAAGAGCAAATGGAATATTGTTATTTATGATGCAGTGGATCTGGCCGTTCACACCTGAGTCAGCATCATCTACTTTCATCATAGCAACAACTGTGCCGGGTGTAGAGTCCTCAGACACAGAGCTTGACATAGAGAGTACGTTTATCACTGGTTTGTTATCATTAATATCCAGCACATCGATAATCAGCTTACAGGAATCAGAAAGCCCCCCTTGATCTTTAGCCTGAATATCAAGCTCATAATGATTTGCTTTTTCAAAGTCGACGAGACCATTTAAGGTGACTTCGCCACTATGCTGATCAATAATAAACATGTTTCGCGCAATATCTTCTGTGCTTGCAATGTAGTACGTCACCTGACCGTAAGATCCTTCGTCTGCGTCAGTAGCACTAACTGTGATCAGTTTAGTCCCTTTCGCTGCATTTTCAGTCAGTGTAGCTTTATATAGTTTTTGCGTAAATACGGGAGAATTATCATTGGCATCAAGTACAGTAACATGTATCTGAACAGTGCCAGACAACTGCGGATCACCGCCGTCAGTGGCGGTTAGTAATAACGTAACCACTCCTTTCTTTTCTCTATCAAGTGGTCTTTGCAAAACCATCTCGACGTTTTTATCTCCACTTGCTTTAAGTTGCTGTTCAAGGTCAAAGTTATCAGTTGGTTTAAGAGAATAGCTTTGAAGACCATTAACTCCTACGTCCGCGTCCACGGCTCTCTCTAACATAAATCTAGCGCCCGGTACAGCCGATTCGCTGATTTCAAACTGAATTCGCTTTTTCTGGAAAGTGGGTTGATTATCGTTAATATCCGTAATTTCAACCGTAATCGTGTATAATTCCATCGGGTTTTCCAAAATCAGCTGAAGGTGCAAAGCACACGGTGTCGTTTTTGCACAAAGAGACTCGCGATCCATTTTCTCTTTGATGAGCAGCAAGCCAGTGTCTTTATTGAGGCCAATGTATTCAGTGCTGTCCCCTGTATATATGCGCGCTTTTCCTAACCTCAGTCGTTGTAAATCCAAGCCCAAATCCTGCGCGATATTTCCCACAGTGGAACCTTTAGCCATTTCTTCTGGAATAGAGTAACTGATCTGTCCGCTTGCCGAATGAAGCAGGATGAAGGAAAACAATACCGAGAACCACATCACGACAGCAGGCATTTTCTCGGTAGCGCCAACAAACCATAAAAACGATCTTAACGATTTCCAAATGGTGTATTCTAATGGTATAATGTTAAATGTTAAATGTAAAACCAGTACATCGGACAAAGTAAAAGTTGTCGCGTTTGTTTTAAAACACTCGGAAATAATAAACGTTCTAAAAGCTTTCCCCTTTTCCTCTCTCACTGAAAATATGGGATGATTGGGCTGGGTTTTAAATCCACGCAGATAGTGTATTACATTGACAAACAGCGGCCCTGTGAGTCTAAACCAAGCACTACAAATACAATCACAGCAAAACTACAGCAGACAAGGGTTTTTGAAAATTTTTATGATAATTTTTTTTTTTTTTAAAAATCAAGAATAGTGGTAGTAATAATGTTAAAAATCTAGATATTCTGGAGAAATGATTTGATGTAGCTAATGGAAGGAAACCATTTAATAATTTACTGTCTAAATTAAATAATCGGCAGGACTATATGTCACTGTCCAAGATGTGGTGCTGAAAGTAGCATAAATTAACAGTTTAACGAGACAACAAATAATAAAAACAAATATTGTAAATATTTATTTAAATATATGTTTGGTATAATTTTCATTAATTATTCTGTACACCATGATTATGTTTGTTTTGTAAAGTATAAAGCATTTTTCTTACCGATGTCGAATATTCACCTTCCAAATCGTTATTTTTCTTGATTGTATGCTGCATCGTCTCAGTGAAACTCGGGTCCACCACTAAAACATTCTGTCCACCGAGTGTAGAAAACTTACAGTCACTCTTCCTCGAGTCAGTCGTCATGCACACTTCATAATTATACCCGTGCGGCAGAGTTCCAGTGACTCCTGTGTCTGCGTAATGCGGTGGATAGTACGGAATAACAGGCAGATTGGACTGATAGAGGAAGCGAGATTGTCTCCATCTGTAGATCTTTACTGATATTATTACAACCACACAAGTGATAAATAAGAAAGAAACAGCGGCCAGTGCGAGGACTAGATAAAAAGTCAGGTTGTCGTTATATTGTTTTTCATGTGTAAAGTCTGTGAACTCTGACAACACTTCAGGAAAGCTGTCAGCCACAGCCACGTTAATGGAGACCACAGCTGAGCGAGAGGGCTGTCCGTTATCCTCCACAACAACAGTGAGTTTCTGTTTGACAGCATCTTTATCAGTCACTTGTCGCACAGTTCTTATTTCTCCATTCTGTAAACCCACTTCAAACAGCGCTCTGTCTGTAGCTTTCTGTAGCTTATAGGAGAGCCAGGCATTCTGTCCAGAGTCCACATCAACAGCCACCACTTTAGTGACGAGATATCCAACATCTGCAGCACGAGGCACAATCTCAGCCACCACTGAACCTCCAGTCTGTACTGGATACAGAACCTGAGGAGCGTTGTCATTCTGATCTAGAATAGTAATTTTCACTGTCACGTTACTACTGAGTGGAGGAGAACCTCCATCTTGCGCTTTTAC
Organism: Ctenopharyngodon idella; assembly: GCF_019924925.1. Classification (NCBI taxonomy): domain Eukaryota; kingdom Metazoa; phylum Chordata; class Actinopteri; order Cypriniformes; family Xenocyprididae; genus Ctenopharyngodon; species Ctenopharyngodon idella. The sequence continues at coordinate 33,424,255 of NC_067229.1, read as the reverse complement.
CCGGAAGTGGAAATGTTTCAGTGTCTCATAGTCAAAAGAGCGCATAGCTGTAATCAGTCCGCTGTCAGGTTGCACTGAAACATATGATGAGACAGAGACTCCATTAACAGTGCTGTCTTCTAGAATATAAGAAACACGAGCATTCTGATTCCAATCAGCATCACTGGCTTTAACTGAAAATATAGAGAGACCAGGTGTGTTATTCTCCAGCACACAGGCCTCATAGTTAGTTTTCTCAAAGACAGGGGCATTGTCATTCACATCTGATATCTGTAAAGACAGAGAGGCGCTGCTGGAGAGCGCAGGCACCCCCTGATCAGAGCATGTGACACTGATATTGTATTCAGCATCTTTTTCTCTGTCCAGCTGCTGCTCTATACGCAGACTGATGAAATTGCTGGATGGTGATGTAAGAGCAAATGGAATATTGTTATTTATGATGCAGTGGATCTGGCCGTTCACACTTGAGTCAGCATCATCTACTTTCATCATAGCAACAACTGTGCCGGGTGTAGAGTCCTCAGACACAGAGCTTGACATAGAGAGTACGTTTATCACTGGTTTGTTATCATTAATATCCAGCACATCGATAATAAGCTTACAGGAATCAGAAAGCCCTCCTTGATCTTTAGCCTGAATATCAATCTGGTAGTGACTTGCCTTTTCAAAGTCGACTATGCCATTTAAGGTGACTTCGCCACTATGCTGATCAATAACAAACATGTTTCGCACAATATCTTCTGTGCTTGCAATGTAGTACATCACCTGACCATTAGATCCATCGTCTGCGTCAGTAGCACTGACTGTGGTCAATTTAAATCCCTTTGCTGCATTTTCAGTCAATGTGGCTTTATATACTTTTTGCGTAAAAACAGGAGCATTATCATTAACGTCTAATACAGTAACATGTATTTGAACTGATCCAGACAACTGCGGATCACCGCCGTCAGTAGCTGTGAGCAATAACGTAACCAATCCTTTCTTTTCTCTATCAAGTGGTCTTTGCAAAACCATTTCGACGTTTTTATCACCGCCTGGTTGACTGAGCAGTTCAAGGACAAAGTTATCAGTTGGTTTAAGAGAATAGCTTTGAAGACCATTAACTCCTACGTCCGCGTCCACGGCTCTCTCTAACATAAATCTCGCGCCCGGTACAGCCGATTCGCTGATTTCAAACTGAATTCGCTTTTTCTGGAAAGTGGGTGGATTATCGTTAATATCCGTGATTTCAACCGTAATCGTGTATAATTCCATCGGGTTTTCCAAAATCAGCTGAAGGTGCAAAGCACATGGAGTCGTTTTTGCACAAAGAGACTCGCGATCCATTTTCTCTTTGATGAGCAGCAAGCCAGTGTCTTTATTGAGGCCAATGTATTCAGTGCTGTCCCCTGTATATATGCGCGCTTTTCCTAACCTCAGTCGTTGTAAATCCAAGCCCAAATCCTGCGCGATATTTCCCACAGTGGAACCTTTAGCCATTTCTTCTGGAATAGAGTAACTGACCTGTCCGCGTGCCGAATGAAGCAGGATGAAGGAAAACAACATCGAGAACCACATCACGACAGCAGGCATTTTCTCGGTAGCGCCAACAAACCATAAAAACGATCTTAACGATTTCCAAACGGTGTATTCTACAGAAAGATGGTGAATGCAAATCCTTTAAATCGGAAAAAAGTGAAAGATGTTGCGTTTGTTTAAAGATACTCGACAATAAGCGATCCAAAAATCTTTCCCTTTTTCCTCTCTCACTGTGAATATGGGATGATGGGGCTGGGTTTAAAATGCACAAGTGAGTGTGTTACATTGACAAACAGCGGCCCTGTGAGTCAAAAGCAAGCACTACAAATGAAACCACAGCAAAATGTCAATTTATCGCATACAAGTGTTTTTCAAAATGATTCTGAAAAAAAAAAAAAAAAAAAAAAACAAGAATATTGGTATTAATGTTATTAAAATCAAGTTATTTAATAGCATTTTTTTTTTTTTTTTTTTTTCAGTTAACGGAAGAAAAACACGTAACCGATTAGTGTCTATTATTATTATTATTATTAATGTCATGACTAAAGCTGCTGTCCAATATGTGGTGCTGAAAGCAGGCTAAATTGACATTTTAGTTTGACAACAACAGAATACAAAAATTAACTTAATATTGATTTAAATATATTTGAAACCATTTTCATCAAATATCATAAACATTTTGATTCTATTTGTTTGTTTGTTTGTTTTGTCAAGATTAAAACATTTTTCTTACCGATGTCGAATATTCACCTTCCAAATCGTTATTTTTCTTGATTGTATGCTGCATCGTCTCAGTGAAACTCGGGTCCACCACTAAAACATTCTGTCCACCGAGTGTAGAAAACTTACAGTCACTCTTCCTCGAGTCAGTCGTCATGCACACTTCATAATTATACCCGTGCGGCAGAGTTCCAGTGACTCCTGTGTCTGCGTAATGCGGTGGATAGTACGGAATAACAGGCAGATTGGACTGATAGAGGAAGCGAGATTGTCTCCATCTGTAGATCTTTACTGATATTATCACAACCACACAAGTGATAAATAGGAAAGAAACAGCGGCCAGTGCGAGGACTAAATAAAAAGTCAAGTTGTCGTTATATTGTTTTTCATGCGTAAAGTCTGTGAACTCTGACAACACTTCAGGAAAGCTGTCAGCCACAGCCACGTTAATGGAGACCACAGCTGAGCGAGAGGGCTGTCCGTTATCCTCCACAACAACAGTGAGTTTCTGTTTGACAGCATCTTTATCAGTCACTTGTCGCACAGTTCTTATTTCTCCATTCTGTAAACCCACTTCAAACAGCGCTCTGTCTGTAGCTTTCTGTAGCTTATAGGAGAGCCAGGCATTCTGTCCAGAGTCCACATCAACAGCCACCACTTTAGTGACGAGATATCCAACATCTGCAGCACGAGGCACAATCTCAGCCACCACTGAACCTCCAGTCTGTACTGGATACAGAACCTGAGGAGCGTTGTCATTCTGATCTTGAACAGTAATTTTCACTGTCACGTTACTACTGAGCGGAGGAGAGCCTCCATCTTGCGCTTTTACCCGGAAGTGGAAATGTTTCAGTGTCTCATAGTCAAAAGAGCGCATAGCTGTAATCAGTCCGCTGTCAGGTTGCACTGAAACATATGATGAGACAGAGACTCCATTAACAGTGCTGTCTTCTAGAATATAAGAAACACGAGCATTCTGATTCCAATCAGCATCACTGGCTTTAACTGAAAATATAGAGAGACCAGGTGTGTTATTCTCCAGCACACAGGCCTCATAGTTAGTTTTCTCAAAGACAGGAGCATTGTCATTCACATCTGATATCTGTAAAGACAGAGAGGCGCTGCTGGAGAGCGCAGGCACCCCCTGATCAGAGCATGTGACACTGATATTGTATTCAGCATCTTTTTCTCTGTCCAGCTGCTGCTCTATACGCAGACTGATGAAATTGCTGGATGGTGATGTAAGAGCAAATGGAATATTGTTATTTATGATGCAGTGGATCTGGCCGTTCACACCTGAGTCAGCATCATCTACTTTCATCATAGCAACAACTGTGCCGGGTGTAGAGTCCTCAGACACAGAGCTTGACATAGAGAGTACGCTTATCACTGGTTTGTTATCATTAATATCCAGCACATCGATAATAAGCTTACAGGAATCAGAAAGCCCCCCTTGATCTTTTGCCTGAATATCAATCTGGTAGTGACTTGATTTTTCAAAGTCGACGAGGCCATTTAAGGTGACTTCGCCACTATGCTGATCAATAGTAAACAGTTTTCGCACAGTATCTTCTTTGCTTGCAATATAGTACGTCACCTGACCATAAGATCCTTCGTCTGCGTCAGTAGCACTAACTGTGGTCAGTTTAGTCCCTTTCGCTGCATTTTCAGTTAATATGGCTTTATATTCCTTTTGCGTAAATACGGGAGAATTATCATTGGCATCAAGTACAGTAACATGTATCTGAACAGTGCCAGACAACTGCGGATCACCGCCGTCAGTAGCGGTGAGCAATAACGTAACCACTCCTTTCTTTTCTCTATCAAGTGGTCTTTGCAAAACCATTTCAACTTTTTTATCACCGCCTGGTTGACTGAGCAGTTCAAGGACAAAGTTATCAGTTGGTTTAAGAGAATAGCTTTGAAGACCATTAACTCCTACATCCGCATCCACGGCTCCCTCCAGCATGAATCTCGCGCCCGTTACAGCTGACTCGCTTATCTCAAAATGAATTCGCTTTTTCTCGAAGGAGGGTGGATTATCGTTTATATCCGTGATTTCAACCGTAATAGTGTATAACTCCATCGGGTTTTCCAAAATCAGCTGAAGGTGCAAAGCACACGGTGTCGTTTTTGCACAAAGAGACTCGCGATCCATTTTCTCTTTGATGAGCAGCAAGCCAGTGTCTTTATTGAGGCCAATGTATTCAGTGCTGTCCCCTGTATATATGCGCGCTTTTCCTAACCTCAGTCGTTGTAAATCCAAGCCCAAATCCTGCGCGATATTTCCCACAGTGGAACCTTTAGCCATTTCTTCTGGAATAGAGTAACTGACCTGTCCGCGTGCCGAATGAAGCAGGATGAAGGAAAACAATACCGAGAACCACATCACGACAGCAGGCATTTTCTCGGTAGCGCCAACAAACCATAAAAACGATCTTAACGATTTCCAAACCGTATATTCTACAGAAAGATGGTGAATGGAAATCCTTTAAATCGAAAAAAGTGAAAGATGTTGCGTTTGTTTAAAGACACTCGACAATAAGTGACCTAAAATCTGTCCCCGTTTCCTCTCTCACTGTGAATATGGGATGATGGGGCTGGGTTTAAAATGCACAAGTGAGTGTGTTACATTGACAAACAGCGGCCCTGTGAGTCAAAAGCAAGCACTACAAATGAAACCACAGCAAAATGTCAATTTATCGCATACAAGTGTTTTTCAAAATGATTCTGAAAAAAAAAAAAAAAAAAGCAACAAAAAAAAAAAAACAACAAGAATATTGGTATTAATGTTATTAAAATCAAGTTATTTAATAGCATTTTTTTTTTTTTTTTTTTTGTTTTTTTTTGTTTCAGTTAACGGAAGAAAAACACGTAACCGATTAGTGTCTATTATTATTATTATTATTATTAATGTCATGACTAAAGCTGCTGTCCAATATGTGGTGCTGAAAGCAGGCTAAATTGACATTTTAGTTTGACAACAACAGAATACAAAAATTAACTTAATATTGATTTAAATATATTTGAAACCATTTTCATCAAATATCATAAACATTTTGATTCTATTTGTTTGTTTGTTTGTTTTGTCAAGGATAAAACATTTTTCTTACCGATGTCGAATATTCACCTTCCAAATCGTTATTTTTCTTGATTGTATGCTGCATCGTCTCAGTGAAACTCGGGTCCACCACTAAAACATTCTGTCCACCGAGTGTAGAAAACTTACAGTCACTCTTCCTCGAGTCAGTCGTCATGCACACTTCATAATTATACCCGTGCGGCAGAGTTCCAGTGACTCCTGTGTCTGCGTAATGCGGTGGATAGTACGGAATAACAGGCAGATTGGACTGATAGAGGAAGCGAGATTGTCTCCATCTGTAGATCTTTACTGATATTATCACAACCACACAAGTGATAAATAGGAAAGAAACAGCGGCCAGTGCGAGGACTAAATAAAAAGTCAAGTTGTCATTATATTGTTTTTCATGCGTAAAGTCTGTGAACTCTGACAACACTTCAGGAAAGCTGTCAGCCACAGCCACGTTAATGGAGACCACAGCTGAGCGAGAGGGCTGTCCGTTATCCTTCACAACAACAGTGAGTTTCTGTTTGACAGCATCTTTATCAGTCACTTGTCGCACAGTTCTTATTTCTCCATTCTGTAAACCCACTTCAAACAGCGCTCTGTCTGTAGCTTTCTGTAGTTTATAGGAGAGCCAGGCATTCTGTCCAGAGTCCACATCAACAGCCACCACTTTGGTGACGAGATATCCAACATCTGCAGCACGAGGCACAATCTCAGCCACCACTGAACCTCCAGTCTGTACTGGATACAGAACCTGAGGAGCGTTGTCATTCTGATCTTGAACAGTAATTTTCACTGTCACGTTACTACTGAGTGGAGGAGAGCCTCCATCTTGCGCTTTTACCCGGAAGTGGAAACGTTTCAGTGTCTCATAGTCAAAAGAGCGCATAGCTGTAATCAGTCCGCTGTCAGGTTGCACTGACACATATGATGAGACAGAGACTCCATTAACAGTGCTGTCTTCTAGAATATAAGAAACACGAGCATTCTGATTCCAATCAGCATCACTGGCTTTAACTGAAAATATAGAGAGACCAGGTGTGTTATTCTCCAGCACACAGGCCTCATAGTTAGTTTTCTCAAAGACAGGAGCATTGTCATTCACATCTGATATCTGTACACGGAGAGAGACACTGCTGGAGAGCGCGGGCACTCCCTCATCAGTGCATATTACACTGATATTGTACTCAGATTCTCTCTCTCTGTCCAGTTCCTGCTCTGTTTGCAAGCTAAAGAAACTGCTAGACTGAGACGTAATAGCAAAGGGAATATCCTCACTTATGAAGCACTGAACCTGACCATTTACACCTGAATCAAGATCATCAACATTTAGCATTGCAACAACAGTACCAGACTTGGACCCTTCAGATAAGGAATTAGAATTAGACACGATATTAATTCTAGGTGAATTATCATTTATATCCAGCACATCAATAATTACTTTGCATGCGTTAGAGAGTCCTCCTTGATCTTTTGCCTGAATATTAAGTTTATAATGGCTCACCTTTTCATAGTCAACATGACCATTTAATATTACTTCACCAGTTTTTTCGTTAACAAGAAACATGTCGGCCACATTACTGTCCATAGTGTCAGATATGTAGTACGTCACTACACTGTTAGACCCCTCGTCTGCATCAGACGCGCTCACGACTGTTAATATAGTACCCTTTGGTGCGTTTTCTGTTATGGTGGTTTTATATTCTTTTTGTGTAAAAGCAGGTGCATTATCATTAATATCTAACACAGTAATATGTATCTGTACAGTGCCAGAGAGCACTGGATCGCCTCCGTCAAAAGCTTCAAGCAACAAAGTAAACGAGCTTTGCGTTTCTCTATCAAGTGGTCTTTGTAAAATCATCTCGACATTTTTACTACCATCTGCCTGATTGTGCAATTCAAGCCGAAATTTATCAGTCGGTTTAAGCGAGTAACTCTGCAGACCATTTGTTCCTACATCCGGATCAAAAGCTCCCCCGAGCATAAAACCAGCTCCCGCCACCGCCGATTCGCTGATCTCAAATCTAAAGTCTTTTTTCTGAAAACTGGGAGCGTTATCATTTATATCTGTGATTTCGATTGTAATCGTGTAAAATTCCATCGGGTTGTCCAAAATCATTTGAAGATGCAAAGCACACGGAGTTGTTTTTGCACAAAGAGACTCGCGATCCATTTTCTCTCTTATAAGCAGCCATCCTGTGTTTCTGTTCAGTTCGATGTATTCGGTGCTGTCTCTTGTATATATCCGCGCTTTCCCTGATTTCAGTCGTTGTAAATCCAAGCCCAAATCCTGCGCAATGTTTCCCACCATCGAACCTTTTGCCATTTCTTCTGGAATGGAGTAACTGACCTGTCCTCGCGCTATGTGAATCAGAAGACTCAAAAACAGCACCGAGTGCCGTATCATTGCATCAGGCATTGTCTCAACTGCACCGACGATCGAATTAAGACACAATAATCTGTCAGTTGATCCTTAAAATATATGTGTAAAATAACACGTACATCCACTTGGGTTATCCGTGTACACGACAACGGGTGTTGTACAGAAAATCCGCGCAAGAGAATAATTTCTGAGGTGGTAGCTTTTCTTCCTTTCTCTCTGAGATATTGTGATGATGCTGGGGGTGGGTTTGTAAAATACACAGTTTCTCCGCAGTTTGTCGACGAACAGCGGCCCTCTGAGTGTAAATTGAGAACTGCACAAAAAATGTATCCTTATTTTGGCAGAGAAATGTTATTTTCTAGGTGTGTATCACACTGCATAAAATCAGTTATTGGAAAGCCGTGCTGATTAAATAAAGCACATACATATGTTGGAAGTAGAAAAGAAAATCTGAAGAATAAATCAGTATGGAATCAACGGTGAGATTAACAAAATTATAATACTTGGAGGTACAGTACATAATGAAGAAAAACACAGTCCTCTCTTTAGCAGCCTAGAACTTTTCCTAAGAGGCGCTGTTCAGCGAAAGTGGTGCTGAAAACTGTCAAAAATGTTGTATAGCCCACAACAAAAATATCACGCTGCTGGGAAGTTTCATTATCAAGTAATTTTTTATTTTAGTAGGTAATATTCAGTTCGATGTTTACTTCAGGGTTGTGATATTATGCATTTATTTTAGTAACTCAGTGATTATTATTTTGACTTGTATTTTGTTTATTAATTTCAGAAAATTTATATTTCCATAACTAACGCACCACCTGCGTTCCTTGTGAGTTCTCTATTATATTTCTTGTCTTTTCAGTTCAAACGAACAAACAACTAATAGTGAGACCAAAACTTTCTTACCGACTCTATCGAACCGAGACCGTCGATGGAGTTATTTTTCTTGATTGTATGCTGCATCGTCTCAGTGAAACTCGGGTCCACCACTAAAACATTCTGTCCACCGAGTGTAGAAAACTTACAGTCACTCTTCCTCGAGCCAGTCGTCATGCACACTTCATAATTATACCCGTGCGGCAGAGTTCCAGTGACTCCTGTGTCTGCGTAATGCGGTGGATAGTACGGAATAACAGGCAGATTGGACTGATAGAGGAAGCGAGATTGTCTCCATCTGTAGATCTTTACTGATATTATCACAACCACACAAGTGATAAATAGGAAAGAAACAGCGGCCAGTGCGAGGACTAAATAAAAAGTCAGGTTGTCATTATATTGTTTTTCATGCGTAAAGTCTGTGAACTCTGACAACACTTCAGGAAAGCTGTCAGCCACAGCCACGTTAATGGAGACCACAGCTGAGCGAGAGGGCTGTCCGTTATCCTCCACAACAACAGTGAGTTTCTGTTTGACAGCATCTTTATCAGTCACTTGTCGCACAGTTCTTATTTCTCCATTCTGTAAACCCACTTCAAACAGCGCTCTGTCTGTAGCTTTCTGTAGCTTATAGGAGAGCCAGGCATTCTGTCCAGAGTCCACATCAACAGCCACCACTTTAGTGACGAGATATCCAACATCTGCAGCACGAGGCACAATCTCAGCCACCACTGAACCTCCAGTCTGTACTGGATACAGAACCTGAGGAGCGTTGTCATTCTGATCTTGAATAGTAATTTTCACTGTCACGTTACCACTGAGTGGAGGAGAGCCTCCATCTTGCGCTTTTACCCGGAAGTGGAAATGTTTCAGTGTCTCAAAGTCAAAAGAGCGCATAGCTGTAATCAGTCCGCTGTCAGGTTGCACTGAAACATATGACGAGACAGAGACTCCATTAACAGTGCTGTCTTCTAGAATATATGAAACACGAGCATTCTGATTCCAATCAGCATCACTGGCTTTAACTGAAAATATAGAGAGACCAGGTGTGTTATTCTCCAGCACACAGGCCTCATAGTTAGTTTTCTCAAAGACAGGAGCATTGTCATTCACATCTGATATCTGTACACGGAGAGAGACACTGCTGGAGAGCGCGGGCACTCCCTCATCAGTACATATTACACTGATATTGTACTCAGATTCTTTCTCTCTGTCCAGTTCCTGCTCTGTTTGTAGGCTGAAGAAACTGCTAGACGGGGTAGTAATAGAAAAGGGAATGCCCTCATTTAAGACGCACTGAACCTGACCATTCACACCTGAATCAAGATCATCAACATTTAGAACTGAAACAACAGTACCAATCTTTGATCCTTCAGATATCAAATTGGAATTAGACACAATATTAATACTAGGTAAATTATCATTAATATCCAACACATCGATAATTACTTTGCATGCGTTAGAGAGTCCTCCTTGATCTTTTGCCTGAATATTAAGCTCATAATGGCTAACTTTTTCATAGTCAACATGACCGTTTAAAATGAGTTCACCACTTTTTTCATTAATTTGGAATATATCGGCCACAATTTTGTCGATTGTGTCAGATATGTAGTACGTCACTACACTGTTAGACCCCTCGTCTGCATCAGACGCGCTCACGACTGTTAATATAGTACCCTTTGGTGCATTTTCTGTTATGGTGGTTTTATATACCCTTTGTGTAAAGACAGGAGCGTTATCATTATTGTCTAATACAGTAATATGTATCTGTACAGTGCCAGAGAGCACTGGATCGCCTCCATCAAATGCTTCTAACAACAATGTAAATGAGCTTTGCGTTTCTCTATCAAGTGGTTTTTGTAAAATCATCTCGACATTTTTACTACCATCTGCCTGACTATGCAGTTCAATGCGGAATTTATCAGTCGGTTTAAGCGAGTAACTCTGCAGACCATTTGTTCCTACATCCGGATCAAAAGCTCCCCCGAGCATAAAACCAGCTCCCGCCACCGCCGATTCGCTGATCTGAAATCTAAAGTTTCTACACAGTTTCTCCACAGTTTGTCGACGAACAGCGGCCCTCTGAGTGTAAATTGAGAACTGCACAAAAAATGTATCCTTATTTTCGCAGAGAATTTTTTATTATTTTCTAGGTGTGTATCACACTGCATAAAATCAGTTATTGGAAAGCCGTGCTGATTAAATAAAGCACATACATATGTTGGAAGTAGAAAAGAAAATCTGAAGAATAAATCAGTATGGAATCAACGGTGAGATTAACAAAATTATAATACTTGGATGTACAGTACATAATGAAGAAAACCACAGTCCTCTCTTTAGCAGCCTAGAACTTTTCCTAAGAGGCGCTGTTCAGCGAAAGTGGTGCTGAATACTGCCAGAAATGCCTTGTGTTTTTAAGAAACAATTCCTGATAATTTACTCGAACAAGCTTTTAAAAAATGTTGTATAGCCCACAAAAAAAAAAAAATAAAAATAAAAATAAAAATATCACGCTGCTGGGAAGTTTTATTATCAAGTAATTTTTGTTTCCCATTTACCTCGATGCAATATCCTCAGGGACGCCTTTGTTCACCACTTAATCATTGTGACCACTGACTGCGCACAGAAAAACTCAAGATCACTCATCTAAATGCTGCCATATATTTAGGCATACGCAGGCAACGTTTATCACAATTTGAAAAAATAAATGGCAAGACCCTTGTGGATATCCCTATAATTTGTCCTCAGATCACTTGTCACGCACACTTAAAAAATGATACAAAATGAGCTGAGTTTCATTCTAACAAACATATGAATATTACAGCACCCATGGCAGTTATACAGCCTTATCGCCTGTCTATATTGTTTGATACAATTTCAGATGATTTTAGCCAGGTCTGGCAATGAGCAACATAGCAGATTCCTTATTTTTCAACATCTGGTACTTTTCTAAGAGTATTAAAAGATATTAAAAATGAAGACAATTATATGTTTGTTTATCAAAAATCTGAACAGGCCTTCGTGAAATGACTAAGTTGTGTATAGAACAAGCTGATTTTGAAATTGATTGACATTGAGATTACTTGATTGTGTTCACACCAGGAGAGAACATGACAGAGAAAGTGTATTTCGTTTTACTTTACACAATAACAAGGTGGTTCTCTGAATGTAATAACATGAAAATGTTAAGGGTATTAACGTACTTGTAATATGTGTATGCTGTGATGTAGAGAGTGTGTGGGAAGAGACAAAGCGGTTGGCTAAAGGTAATATTCAGTTCGGTGTTTACTTAAGTGTTGTGATATAATGCATTTATTTTAGTGACTCAGTGATTATTGTTTCACTTATATTTTGTTTATTAACTTCAGAAAATGTAAATTTCCATAACTAACGCACCACCTGCGTTACTGTTCTCTGTTATATTTCTTGTCTTTTCAGTTTAAACGAACAAACAACTAATAGTGTAACCAAAACTTTCTTACTGATTCTGTAGACGCGAGGCCGTCGATGGAGTTATTTTTCTTGATTGTATGCTGCATCGTCTCAGTGAAACTCGGGTCCACCACTAAAACATTCTGTCCACCGAGTGTAGAAAACTTACAGTCACTCTTCCTCGAGTCAGTCGTCATGCACACTTCATAATTGTACCCGTGCGGCAGAGTTCCAGTGACTCCTGTGTCTGCGTAATGCGGTGGATAGTACGGAATAACAGGCAGATTGGACTGATAGAGGAAGCGAGATTGTCTCCATCTATAGATCTTTACTGATATGATCACAACCACACAAGTGATAAATAGGAAAGAAACAGCGGCCAGTGCGAGGACTAAATAAAAAGTCAGGTTGTCGTTATATTGTTTTTCATGCGTAAAGTCTGTGAACTCTGACAACACTTCAGGAAAGCTGTCAGCCACAGCCACATTAATGGAGACCACAGCTGAGCGAGAGGGCTGTCCGTTATCCTCCACAACAACAGTGAGTTTCTGTTTGACAGCATCTTTATCAGTCACTTGTCGCACAGTTCTTATTTCTCCATTCTGTAAACCCACTTCAAACAGCGCTCTGTCTGTAGCTTTCTGTAGCTTATAGGAGAGCCAGGCATTCTGTCCAGAGTCCACATCAACAGCCACCACTTTGGTGAGGAGATATCCAACATCTGCAGCACGAGGCACAATCTCAGCCACCACCGAACCTCCAGTCTGTACTGGATACAGAACCTGAGGAGCGTTGTCATTCTGATCTTGAATAGTAATTTTCACTGTCACGTTACTACTGATTGGAGGAGAGCCTCCATCTTGCGCTTTTACCCGGAAGTGGAAATGTTTCAGTGTCTCAAAGTCAAAAGAGCGCATAGCTGTAATCAGTCCGCTGTCAGGTTGCACTGACACATATGATGAGACAGAGACTCCATTAACAGTGCTGTCTTCTAGAATATAAGAAACACGAGCATTCTGATTCCAATCAGCATCACTGGCTTTAACTGAAAATATAGAGAGACCAGGTGTGTTATTCTCCAGCACACAGGCTTCATAGTTAGTTTTCTCAAAGACAGGAGCATTGTCATTCACATCTGATATCTGTACACGGAGAGAGACACTGCTGGAGAGCGCGGGCACTCCCTCATCAGTGCATATTACACTGATATTGTACTCAGATTCTCTCTCTCTGTCCAATTCCTGCTCTGTTTGTAGGCTGAAGAAACTGCTAGATTGAGATGTAATAGCAAAGGGAATATCCTCACTTATGAAGCACTGAACCTGACCATTTACTCCTGAATCAAGATCATCAACATTTAGCATTGCAACAACAGTACCAGACTTGGACCCTTCAGATACTGAATGAGAACTTGACAGGATTTGAATACTAGGTGAATTATCATTTATATCCAGCACATCAATAATTACTTTGCATGCGTTAGAGAGTCCTCCTTGATCTTTTGCCTGAATATTAAGCTCATAATGGCTCACTTTTTCATAGTCAACATGACCATTTAATATTACTTCACCAGTTTTTTCGTTTACAAGAAACATGTCGGCCACATTACTGTCCATAGTGTCAGACATGTAGTACGTCACTACACTGTTAGACCCCTCGTCTGCATCAGACGCGCTCACGACTGTTAATATAGTACCCTTTGGTGCGTTTTCTGTTGTGGTGGTTTTATATTCTTTTTGTGTAAAAGCAGGGGCATTATCATTAATATCTAACACAGTAATATGTATCTCTACAGTGCCAGAGAGCACTGGATCGCCTCCATCAAAAGCTTCAAGCAACAAAGTAAACGAGCTTTGCGTTTCTCTATCAAGGGGTTTTTGTAAAATCATCTCGACATTTTTACTACCATCTGCCTGATTGTGCAATTCAAGCCGGAATTTATCAGTCGGTTTAAGCGAGTACCGTTGAAGGCCATTTGTTCCTACATCCGGATCAAAAGCTCTCCCGAGCATAAAACCAGCTCCCGCCACCGCCAATTCGCTGATTTGAAATCTAAAGTCTTTTTTCTGGAAACTGGGAGCGTTATCATTTATATCTGTGATTTGGATTGTAATCGTGTATAATTCCATCGGGTTGTCCAAAATCACTTGAAGATGCAAAGCACACGGAGTTGTTTTTGCACAAAGAGACTCGCGATCCATTTTCTCTTTGATAAGCAGCCATCCCGTGTTTCTGTTCAGTTCGATGTATTCCGTGCTGTCTCTTGTAAATAGCCGCGCTTTTCCTGACTTTAAACGTTGTAAATCCAAGCCCAAATCCTGCGCAATATTTCCCACCATCGATCCTTTTGCCATTTCTTCTGGAATGGAGTAACTGACCTGTCCTCGCGCTATGTGAATCAGAAGACTCAAAAACAGCACCGAGTGCCGTATCATTGCATCAGGCATTGTCTCAACTGCACCGATGGTTAAAAAATGCAACAATCAATCCGTGTATCCTTTAAATATACGAAATTCCAAATGCAGACATTAACTCCATACACGGCGACGAGAGATGAATAGAAGCATCGTGTATGAAAAGAATTTGAGGTGGCAGTTATATACTGCCTTTTTTTCCCCTCCGAGAAATAATGTGATGCTGGGGGAGGGTCTGTGAAATACTGTTTCTCAGCTGTTTGTCGACGAACAGCGGCCCTCTGAGTGTAAATAAGGAACTGCATATCAAAGTTATAACCCTACACCTAAGACGCATTTTATTAACGAATATTATTTTCTAATCCTTTATCACACTGCAAATAAACCAGTTATTATCAATGGAGAATGCCATACTTTGTTCCAGTACCATTTGCTGATTAGATAAAAATATATCATGCAGGTTGGATGTGCAAATGATCACTTTCAGGATAAGTGGAATTTGATTTGTGTAATAGTAGGAATTTGAGCAAAATTATAATGCTTTGGCTAAGCACAACACAATAAAAAATGACCATAGTCCTCTTTAGTAGTAGCCCTTCATCCAACGAGGCGCTGTTCAGCATAAGTGGTGCTGAACGGTGTCAAACTTCCCCTGCGTTTTTCCCCCCGATAATTCACTTGAACAAATCTTAACATGTTGTCTACATATAGACTGCATCAAAAATAACACGCATTTGGTCATTTTTATATTATTTATTCTTCTATTTACCACAATACATAATATAAGTCACGTCTTTGTCCACGACCAAAACATTCTAAAGAATGAGTAGGCTACAAAAATAAATAAATAAATAAATAAATAAATAAATAAATATATAAATATATATATATATATCTATCACAGAGTCACTCTCTTCTGGCATACATTTAGCTAAGTCTCATACAACAATTCCAACAATTTACAGGAATAAATTGCATGAAAACTCTTTCTAATCTCTGTGTTCCACAAAGTTAACGTATGTACAGCCATACTTCCTCGAATCACTTGTCATGCACACCAAAACAACTATAGACGAGTTTACCAGTTCATTGTCAAACAAGCATATGAATATAACAGCACCCATGGCAGTTAAACAGCCTTCTTGCCTATTGTTTGATACAGTCTCAGAAAATTGCCTGGCAGTAAGCAACGCGTCAAGCAATGAACAAAAAGAGCTTTGTTTCCAACGTGTGGGAACTTCTGTATAAGTATGAGATGCTGGTAATGGAATTAGAGAAAACCAACAGTCTCATGCCAATAACTATTGTACGTTTTTGCGAATTGGTAGCAAATTAATATAAATTCTTACGATCTCATTCGTAGGTTTTCGTATCTGTTCACGTTCAGGTTTAGAGGTGCAGATTATGTTGGCATGACGATGGTGAGAATGTAAGTTTTGCTTTACTTTTATAACACAGATGGAACAAGTTAGTACTCGTGTAAATATTAATCGTATATGCACTTGTAGGGTGATCATATTGTGATTATTCAGTATTTATATTTTCATAATAGATGAATGCGGATGAATGTAGGTCATATTCAGCTCGACAGTCAATAGTATATGCAGGTATATTTGAGAGATTCAGTTACTTATTACTGATTTCACTTGCATTCAGATTATTAATTTCAGACACCATGTATTTTCTTTTAGTGTTCTTAGACTATTTATTTGTTTATGGTTTACGTGGTTAGCCTTGTATTACTTTTTCAGTTGAAATAAAAAATAACAATAATTGTCAAATCAAAACTTTCTTACCAATTCTGTAGACGCGAGACCGTCGATGGAGTTATTTTTCTTGATTGTATGCTGCATCGTCTCAGTGAAACTCGGGTCCACCACTAAAACATTCTGTCCACCGAGTGTAGAAAACTTACAGTCACTCTTCCTCGAGTCAGTCGTCATGCACACTTCATAATTGTACCCGTGCGGCAGAGTTCCAGTGACTCCTGTGTCTGCGTAATGCGGTGGATAGTACGGAATAACAGGCAGATTGGACTGATAGAGGAAGCGAGATTGTCTCCATCTGTAGATCTTTACTGATATGATCACAACCACACAAGTGATAAATAGGAAAGAAACAGCGGCCAGTGCGAGGACAAGATAAAAAGTCAGGTTGTCATTGTATTGTTTTTCATGCGTAAAGTCTGTGAACTCTGACAACACTTCAGGAAAGCTGTCAGCCACAGCTAAGTTAATGGAGACCACAGCTGAGCGAGAGGGCTGTCCGTTATCCTCCACAACAACAGTGAGTTTCTGTTTGACAGCATCTTTATCAGTTACTTGTCGCACAGTTCTTATTTCTCCATTCTGTAAACCCACTTCAAACAGCGCTCTGTCTGTAGCTTTCTGTAGTTTATAGGAGAGCCAGGCATTCTGTCCAGAGTCCACATCAACAGCCACCACTTTAGTGACGAGATATCCAACATCTGCAGCACGAGGCACAATCTCAGCCACCACTGAACCTCCAGTCTGTACTGGATACAGAACCTGAGGAGCGTTGTCATTCTGGTCTTGGATCATAATATCTAAAGTCACATTATTGCTGAGTGGTGGAGATCCTCCATCTTGTGCTTTCACACAGACACGAACACTTTTCATTTGCTCGTAGTCAAAACCGCGCAGTGCGTGTACCACTCCACTGTCAGCATTTACGGATATAAAAGAGGAAACAGGGGATCCACCCACTGTAGTCTCATCTAGAAGATACGAAATACGAGCGTTCTGGTTCCAGTCATCATCTTGAGCACTCAGAGTAAATATGGACAAACCAGGTGAATTATTTTCAGTAACATATGCAGTGTAAACACTCTTTTGAAACCTGGGCGGATTGTCATTAATATCTGATACTTTCATATTTAAAGTTTTCTGACTGGAAAGCGCAGGAGACCCTGAATCTGTAGCTGTGATTGTGATATTATAATCTGCCACATGTTCTCGATCTAAAGCAGCATCAGTGACTAAAGTGTAATAATTCCTCAGTGAAGACTGAAGTTTGAATGGTGTGTTTCGATCAACTGTACAGACAACCTGTCCATTGTCTCCTGCATCTACATCTTTGGCATTCAAAATAGCGATAGTTGTGCCAACAGGTGCGTCTTCAGGCACTGGGGTGAAAAATGACATAACACTGATAACTGGTGCATTATCATTTACATCAATTAAATCAACAATGACTTTAGCAGAGTTTCCTAAACCGCCTTGGTCTTTGGCTTCTATGCTAATTTCGTATTTCTTAGCTTTTTCATAGTCAAGCATTCCAGTTAGAGTAATAACACCTGTTTTTTCATCTATTTCAAAAACGTTATTTATGTTCCCTTTTAAATTAGCAAAACTGTATGAAATCAAACTATACATTCCACTATCTGCATCACTAGCATTGACAGTTGTAATATAAGTTCCTTTGGGGGAATTTTCTTCAATTGTTGCTCTGTAAACTGACTGGTTAAATACTGGTGCGTTGTCATTTGCATCTAGTACGTTTACCTCTATTTTTATTTTCCCAGATCTTTGAGGGTTTCCTCCGTCGACCGCTGTGAGAATGAGAGACAGTCGTGGATGCTGCTCTCTGTCTAGAGGCTTTTGAAGCACCATTTCAGCATATTTGACTCCATCAGGACGCGAATGTTGTTTCAGAATAAAATAATCATTAGGTGACATGATATAATTTTGGAGAGCATTCACGCCCACATCAGGATCATCTGCGCTTCCTAGTAAGAAACGAGCCCCAGATGTGGCCGATTCACTTATTTCAAGATTAATTTCTTCCTTAGCAAATGTCGGCGAGTGATCGTTTACATCCAATATTTCCACAGTAACATGATGTAGCTCCATTGGATTATCAAGTATTATTTCAAATGTGAAGCTGCACGGAGTGGTTTCAGCGCAAAGCTGCTCTCGGTCAATTCTCTCCTTCACAACCAAAATCCCTTTGTCTGTTTTCAGCTCTACATATTCAGTGCTGTCGCCAGACACGATACGAGCCCGACCCGCGCGCAGTCTTTGAACATCCAGACCAAGATCATGAGCAATATTCCCGATAAGCGATCCTTTCTTCATTTCCTCTGGAACTGAGTAACGAATCTGCGCGTTTATGTTTGAGATTGAATAAACGGCCATGATGAATAAGACCCTCCATAAGAAAACACGATCCAATGGCTGTCCTCGCGACTGGTCACAATGAATCCTTCTACACATTGTAATCACAAACATTTTATACATTATGTATTCAAATTACAAAATTAAGATGATGCTCAGCAATTGGAATATGCACAAAGTAATCCAGCTCGGCTGCTTTTAGTTAGTGACTGTCTCCCTTCATCGACTCTCTTTAGTCTCCTCCACAATCTCCTAACCAGCATCAGCACAACTCCACCAATCACAGGAGATCACATACAGGCTTTTCTACAAATCAACAGCGGCCCTTAGAGTTGAGAACGAGAAACGACACTAATGAAAGCTGTGAAGTGTCTCAGAAGTAGAACTTCATTTGATCTAAAAAAAATTGAACAGGATAAAACATCCCAAAAGAACTATATAACCAAACAACCGCCTATCGTTCTCGCAAATTTTAATATTACTGTACGTTTGGCAGTGAAAAGATAAATAATAACTATCTAGTAATATGAGAGATAACCTCCTTTATAGAAAGGACCTTATGAATGGCGCTTTTTTTTTTTTTTCTTTTTTTTTTTTTTAAAGATAATACTGCACAAATAGGCCTAGCTTCAGTTCGTTAACACATGGCTAATGCACTAGGTATGAACTAACAATGAACAATTTGATAATCTACGTAAATATTATTTAACAAATATATTATTGTTTATTGCCAATTAATGTTCGTTCAAAATACGTTAACAGATATTGATTTATACAACCTGGAAAAAAAAAATGTTAAAATGTTAGAAATGTATAGTAGCCTATACAAAAAATAACAGTATTCTATATAAATAAATGTTGTAAAAAAAAAAAAAAAAAAAAAAAAAAAAATGCTATTTTTAGTTCATGGTAGCTAATGCATTATTTCATGTTAACGAACTAAACCTTTTTGTAAAGTGTTGCAGATGATGTAACACCCTTTCTAATATTACTAGCCATAATTTACTGCAGGCAATTTCAAGATTATATATGCTTTAAATTAGTTATTTAAGAGCAGGTGATCTTACCATTTCTTGCAATTCTGGATCTTCTAAGCAGTTTTTTTCCTTCATCGTGCGCTGCATCGTCTCAGTGAAACTCGGGTCCACCACTAAAACATTCTGTCCACCGAGTGTAGAAAACTTACAGTCACTCTTCCTCGAGTCAGTCGTCATGCACACTTCATAATTGTACCCGTGCGGCAGAGTTCCAGTGACTCCTGTGTCTGCGTAATGCGGTGGATAGTACGGAATAACAGGCAGATTGGACTGATAGAGGAAGCGAGATTGTCTCCATCTGTAGATCTTTACTGATATGATCACAACCACACAAGTGATAAATAGGAAAGAAACAGCGGCCAGTGCGAGGACAAGATAAAAAGTCAGGTTGTCATTGTATTGTTTTTCATGCGTAAAGTCTGTGAACTCTGACAACACTTCAGGAAAGCTGTCAGCCACAGCCACGTTAATGGAGACCACAGCTGAGCGAGAGGGCTGTCCGTTATCCTCCACAACAACAGTGAGTTTCTGTTTGACAGCATCTTTATCAGTCACTTGTCGCACAGTTCTTATTTCTCCATTCTGTAAACCCACTTCAAACAGCGCTCTGTCTGTAGCTTTCTGTAGTTTATAGGAGAGCCAGGCATTCTGTCCAGAGTCCACATCAACAGCCACCACTTTAGTGACGAGATATCCAACATCTGCAGCACGAGGCACAATCTCAGCCACCACTGAACCTCCAGTCTGTACTGGATACAGAACCTGAGGAGCGTTGTCATTCTGATCTTGGATTATAATGTCCAAAGTCACATTATTGCTGAGTGGTGGAGATCCTCCATCTTGTGCTTTCACACAGACACGAACACTTTTCATTTGCTCATAGTCAAAACCGCGCAGTGCGTGTACCACTCCACTGTCAGCATTTACTGATATAAAAGAGGAAACAGGGGATCCACCCACTGTAGTCTCATCTAGAAGATATGAAATACGAGCGTTCTGGTTCCAGTCATCATCTTGAGAACTCAGAGTAAATATGGACAAACCAGGTGGATTATTTTCAGTAATATATGCAGTGTAAACACTCTTTTGAAACCTTGGAGGATTGTCATTAACATCTGATATTTTCAGATTTAAAGTTTTCTGACTGGAAAGCGCAGGAGACCCTGAATCTGTAGCTGTGATTGTGATATTATAATCTGCCACACGTTCTCGATCTAAAGCAGCATCAGTGACTAAAGTGTAATAATTCCTCAGTGAGGACTGTAGTTTGAATGGTGTGTTTCGATCAACTGTACAGTCAACGTGTCCATTTTCCCCTGCATCTACATCTTTGACACTGAAAATAGCGATAGTTGTGCCGACAGGTGCGTCTTCAGTCACTGGGCTTGAAAATGACATAACACTGATAACAGGTGCATTATCATTAACATCAATTAAATCAACTATGACTTTAGCAGAATCTCCTAAACCGCCTTGGTCTTTTGCTTCGATGTCAATTTCGTATTTCTTTGCTTTTTCGTAGTCAAGCAGCCCAGTTAGTTTTATAACACCGGTGGTTTCATTTAACTCAAATATCTCACCAATGACCTTTATATTCGTAAAACTGTAGGAAATTAATTTATTAGCCCCGCTGTCAGCATCACTTGCATTAATTGTTGTTATGTAAGTTCCCTTTGGCAAATTTTCTGCTATTGTTGCTCTGTAAACTGTCTGGTTAAATACTGGTGCATTGTCATTTACATCTAGTACATTCACAGCTATTTTCACGTTACCTGATCTTTGCGGATTCCCTCCATCCATTGCTGTAAGAGTTAGAGTAAGCAGCGGATGCTGTTCTCTATCTAAAGGTTTCTGAAGCACCATTTCAGCATATTTGACACCGCCTTGTCGTGCATGCTGTTTTAAAATAAAATTATCATTCGGTGATAAGACATAATTTTGGAGAGCATTCACGCCCACATCAGGATCATCTGCGCTTCCTAGTAAGAAACGAGCCCCAGGTGTGGCCGATTCACTTATTTCAAGATTAATTTCATCTTTTGGAAATGTCGGCGAGTGATCGTTTACATCCAATATTTCCACAGTAACATGATGTAGCTCCATTGGATTATCAAGTATTATTTCAAATGTGAAGCTGCACGGAGTGGTTTCAGCGCAAAGCTGCTCTCGGTCAATTCTCTCCTTCACAACTAAAATCCCTTTGTCTGTTTTCAGCTCTACATATTCAGTGCTGTCGCCAGAAACGATACGAGCCCGACCCGCGCGCAGTCTTTGAACATCCAGACCAAGATCATGAGCAATATTCCCGATAAGCGATCCTTTCTTCATCTCCTCTGGAACTGAGTAACGAATCTGCGCGTTTATGTTTGAGATCGAATAAACGGCCATGATGAATAAGACCCTCCATAAGAAAACACGATCCAGTGGCTGTCCTCGCGACTGGTCACAATGAATCCTTCTACACAATGTAATCACAAACATTTTATACATTACGTATTCAAATTACAAAATGTAGATGATGCACAAAGTAATCCAGCTCGGTTGCTGTTAGTCAGTGACTGTCTCCCTTTATCGACTCTCTTTAGTCTCCTCCACAATCTCCTAACCAGCATCAGCACAACTCCACCAATCACATGAGATCACATACAGGCTTTTCTACAAATCAACAGCGGCCCTTAGAGTTGAGAACGAGAAACTACACTAATGAAAGCTCTAAAATGTCTCAAAACTATAATTGCATTCCGTCATTTATTCTCAACAAAAATAAAATACGATCAAATATACCAAAATAACTATATAATCAAACAACCTTCCAACTTTCTTGTAAATTTTATTGTACGTTTAGCAGTAAAAAGATAAATAACCATTATTCTTATTAATGTGTGAGAGAACCTCCTTTATAGATAGAACCTTATAAATTGCGCATTTTAAAAAAAAAGACGCTACTGTACAATTAGCTTCCATTCCTTAACACTGGCTAATGCATTAGGTATGAACCAACAAAGAACAATACAGCATTTAATAATATAAGTCAATATTGTTTAACGACAAATTAATTTTCGTTCAAAATTCGTTAACAAATATCAATTAATACAACTTAAAAATATGTTAAAATGTTATTATTATTATTTTTTTTAATTAAGTTACATTAACAATTACCTAAATAAATAAATGCTGTAAGAATGTTTATTTATTTATTTTGTTTTGGTTATTTTTAATTCATGGTAGCTAATGCATTAATGTTAACGAAGTGAACCTTATTGTAAAGGGTTAAAGATAGTGTGGGCTATTATTAGCCACAATTTACTGCGTGTAATTTCAACATTATTTCAGTCATTTTAAGAACAGGTGATCTTACTATTTCTTGCAATTCGGGATCTTCTAAGTTTGTTTCCTTCACTGGGCGCTGCATCGTCTCAGTAAAACTCGGGTCCACCACTAAAACATTCTGTCCACCGAGTGTAGAAAACTTACAGTCACTCTTCCTCGAGTCAGTCGTCATGCACACTTCATAATTATACCCGTGCGGCAGAGTTCCAGTGACTCCTGTGTCTGCGTAATGCGGTGGATAGTACGGAATAACAGGCAGATTGGACTGATAGAGGAAGCGAGATTGTCTCCATCTGTAGATCTTTACTGATATTATCACAACCACACAAGTGATAAATAGGAAAGAAACAGCGGCCAGTGCGAGGACTAAATAAAAAGTCAGGTTGTCATTATATTGTTTTTCATGCGTAAAGTCTGTGAACTCTGACAACACTTCAGGAAAGCTGTCAGCCACAGCCACGTTAATGGAGACCACAGCTGAGCGAGAGGGCTGTCCGTTATCCTCCACAACAACAGTGAGTTTCTGTTTGACAGCATCTTTATCAGTCACTTGTCGCACAGTTCTAATTTCTCCATTCTGTAAACCCACTTCAAACAGCGCTCTGTCTGTAGCTTTCTGTAGCTTATAGGAGAGCCAGGCATTCTGTCCAGAGTCCACATCAACAGCCACCACTTTAGTGACGAGATATCCAACATCTGCAGCACGAGGCACAATCTCAGCCACCACTGAACCTCCAGTCTGTACTGGATACAGAACCTGAGGAGCGTTGTCATTCTGATCTTGGATTATAATGTTCAAAGTCACATTAGTGCTGAGGGGTGGAGAGCCTCCATCTTGTGCTTTCACACAGACACGAACACTTTTCATTTGTTCATAGTCAAAACCGCGCAGTGCGTGTACCACTCCACTGTCAGCATTTACGGATATAAAAGAGGAAACAGGGGATCCACCCACTGTAGTCTCATCTAGAAGATACGAAATACGAGCGTTCTGGTTCCAGTCATCATCTTGAGCACTCAGAGTAAATATGGACAAACCGGGTGAATTATTTTCAGTAACATATGCAGTGTAAACACTCTTTTGAAACCTGGGCGGATTGTCATTTACATCTGACACTTTCAGGTTTAAAGTTTTCTGACTGGAAAGCGCAGGAGACCCTGAATCTGTAGCTGTGATTGTGATATTATAATCTGCCACACGTTCTCGATCTAAAGTAGCATCAGTGACTAAAGTGTAATAGTTCCTCAGTGAGGATTGTAATTTAAATGGTATATTTTGATTTATTGTGCTGACAACCTGCCCATTGTCTCCTGCATCTACATCTTTGACACTGAAAATAGCGATAGTTGTGCCAACAGGTGCGTCTTCAGTCACTGGGCTTGAAAATGACATAACACTGATAACAGGTGCATTATCATTAACATCAATTAAATCAACTATGACTTTAGCCGAGTTTCCTAAACCACCCTGATCTTTGGCCTCGATGCCAATTTCGTGTTTTTTTGCTCTTTCATAGTCAAGCACCCCAGTTAGAGTGATAACACCTGTTTTTCCATCGATTTTAAAAATGTCATTTCTGTTACTCTTGAAATTAGCGAAACTGTATGAAACCAAACTATTTGCTTCACTATCTGCATCACTAGCATTTACAGTTGTAATATAAGTTCCTTTAGGCGCATTTTCCACTATTGTTGCTCTGTAAACTGACTGGTTGAATAATGGTGCGTTGTCATTTGCATCTAGTACATTCACAGCTATTTTCACGTTACCTGATCTTTGCGGATTTCCTCCATCCATTGCTGTAAGAGTGAGAGTAAGTAGTGGATGCTGTTCTCTATCTAAAGGTTTCTGAAGCACCATTTCAGCATATTTGACACCGCCTTGTCGTGCATGCTGTTTTAAAATAAAATTGTCATTCGGTGATAAGACATAATTTTGGAGAGCATTCACGCCCACATCAGGATCATCTGCGCTTCCTAGTAAGAAACGAGCCCCAAGTGTGGCCGATTCACTTATTTCAAGATTAATTTCATCTTTAGGAAATGTCGGTGAATGATCGTTTACATCCAATATTTCCACCGTAACATGGTGTAGCTCCATCGGATTATCAAGTATTATTTCAAATGTGAAGCTGCACGGAGTGGTTTCAGCGCAAAGCTGCTCTCGGTCAATTCTCTCCTTCACAACCAAAATCCCTTTGTCTGTTTTCAGCTCTACATATTCAGTGCTGTCGCCAGACACGATACGAGCCCGACCCGCGCGCAGTCTTTGAACATCCAGACCAAGATCATGAGCAATATTCCCGATAAGCGATCCTTTCTTCATCTCCTCTGGAACTGAGTAACGAATCTGCGCGTTTATGTTTGAGATCGAATAAACGGCCATGATGAATAAGACCCTCCATAAGAAAACACGATCCAGTGGCTGTCCTCGCGACTGGTCACAATGAATCCTTCTACACAATGTAATCACAAACATTTTATACATTAGGTATTCAAATTACAAAATGTAGATGATGCTCAGCAATTGGAATATGCACAAAGTAATCCAGCTCGGCTGCTTTTAGTTAGTGACTGTCTCCCTTCATCGACTCTCTTTAGTCTCCTCCACAATCTCCTAACCAGCATCAGCACAACTCCACCAATCACAGGAGATCACATACAGGCTTTTCTACAAATCAACAGCGGCCCTTAGAGTTAAGAACGAGAAACGACACTAATAAAAGCTATGATGTATCTCAGAACTAGAATTAAATTCCGTAATTTGATCTGAACAAAAATAAAACAGTATAAAACAACCCAACAGAACAATATAGTAAAATAGGCAACAACCACAATATTAACGTGAATGTTAATTTTGCTATAGTCTGAGTAGTGCGAAGACAAATAATAAATACGTTTACCTAGAAAAAAATACATTTAATTATATTTTACGAAACGTTTCAGTTTATTAAAATTAGTTATTGCATTAGGTATGAACTATAATTATTAATACTTGCACAGCATTAATTATTCTAGGGTAATTTATTTATTTTTATTTTTTTTTTTTTTTAGATTAGTGTTCTTTCAAAGCATATTAACTAATGGTAATAAATACAAGTTGAATTGTTGAAAATGTATTGTTAAATATAGAAGTTGACATTAACCTAGATCAATAAAACAATAATCCGTTTTAGTTTTGTATCTTAAGTTATACAAGCTATTACGTTAACTAATGTTAACGAATTATTGAACCTTATGAAGTGTTACAGATTAATAAGTCTTCCAGGTTTTCCAATGTTACATAACTAATATTTATTGTATGTAATTTTAATATTATATAGGCTTTATTTTAGTCATTTTTAGAAAAGGGGATCTTACCATTTCTTGCAATTCTGGATCTTCTAAGCAGTTTTTTTCCTTGATTGCGCGCTGCATCGTCTCAGTGAAACTCGAGTCCACCACTAAAACATTCTGTCCACCGAGTGTAGAAAACTTACAGTCACTCTTCCTCGAGTCAGTCGTCATGCACACTTCATAATTATACCCGTGCGGCAGAGTTCCAGTGACTCCTGTGTCTGCGTAATGCGGTGGATAGTACGGAATAACAGGCAGATTGGACTGATAGAGGAAGCGAGATTGTCTCCATCTGTAGATCTTTACTGATATTATCACAACCACACAAGTGATAAATAGGAAAGAAACAGCGGCCAGTGCGAGTACTAAATAAAAAGTCAGGTTGTCATTATATTGTTTTTCATGCGTAAAGTCTGTGAACTCTGACAACACTTCAGGAAAGCTGTCAGCCACAGCCACGTTAATGGAGACCACAGCTGAGCGAGAGGGCTGTCCGTTATCCTCCACAACAACAGTGAGTTTCTGTTTGACAGCATCTTTATCAGTCACTTGTCGCACAGTTCTTATTTCTCCATTCTGTAAACCCACTTCAAACAGCGCTCTGTCTGTAGCTTTCTGTAGTTTATAGGAGAGCCAGGCATTCTGTCCAGAGTCCACATCAACAGCCACCACTTTACTGACGAGATATCCAACATCTGCAGCACGAGGCACAATCTCAGCCACCACTGAACCTCCAGTCTGTACTGGATACAGAACCTGAGGAGCGTTGTCATTCTGATCTTGGATTATAATGTCCAAAGTCACATTAGTGCTGAGGGGTGGAGATCCTCCATCTTGTGCTTTCGCACAGACACGAACACTTTTCATTTGCTCGTAGTCAAAACCGCGGAGTGCGTGTACCACTCCACTGTCAGCTTTCACTGATATAAAAGAGGAAACAGGGGATCCACCCACTGTAGTCTCATCTAGAAGATACGAAATACGAGCGTTCTGGTTCCAGTCATCATCTTGAGCACTCAGAGTAAATATGGACAAACCAGGTGAATTATTTTCAGTAACATATGCAGTGTAAACACTCTTTTGAAACCTGGGCGGATTGTCATTAACATCTGATACTTTTAGATTTAAAGTTTTCTGACTGGAAAGCGCAGGAGACCCTGAATCTGTAGCTATGATTGTGATATTATAATCTGCCACATGTTCTCGATCTAAAACAGCATCAGTGACTAAAGTGTAATAATTCCGCAGTGAAGACTGTAATTTGAATGGAATATTCCGATCAACTGTACAGTGAACGTGTCCATTGTCTCCTGCATCCAAATCTTTGACACTGAAGATCGCGATGGTTGTACCAAGAGGTGCGTCTTCAGTCACCGGGTTAGAAAATGACATAACACTGATAACTGGTGCATTATCATTAACATCAATTATATCAACTATGACTTTAGCAGAGTCTCCTAAACCGCCTTGGTCCTTTGCTTCGATATCAAATTCGTATTTCTTTGCTTTTTCGTAATCAAGCACCCCATTTAGAGTTATAACACCAGTGTTTTCATTCATCTTAAAAATCTCACCAATAACTTTCACATTCCCAAAGCTATAACAAAATAATCCATTTGCACCACTGTCTGCATCACTAGCATTGGCGCTGGTTATAAATGTTCCCTTAAGTGAATTTTCTGTTATTATTGCTCTATATACTGATTGGTTGAACACTGGCGCGTTGTCATTTATATCTAGTACAGTGACTTCTATTTTCATATTACCAGATCTTTGAGGGGTTCCCCCATCGACCGCTGTCACGACGAAAGAAAGTCGTGGATGTTGCTCTCTGTCTAAAGGTTTCTGAAGCACCATTTCTGCATATTTGACCCCACTTGGTCGTGCATGCTGTTTTAAAATAAAATTCTCATTCTGTGATATGACATAACTCTGTATAGCATTCACGCCCACATCAGGATCATCTGCGCTTCCTAGCAAGAAACGAGCCCCAGGTGCGGCCGATTCACTTATTTCAAGATTAATTTCATCCTCAGGAAATGTCGGCGAGTGATCGTTTACATCCAATATTTCCACAGTAACGTGATGTAGCTCCACTGGATTATCAATTATTATTTCAAATGTGAAGCTGCACGGAGTGGTTTCAGCGCAAAGCTGCTCTCGGTCAATTCTCTCCTTCACAACCAAAATCCCTTTGTCTGTTTTCAGCTCTACATATTCAGTGCTGTCGCCAGACACGATACGAGCCCGACCCGCGCGCAGTCTTTGAACATCCAGACCAAGATCATGAGCAATATTCCCGATAAGCGATCCTTTCTTCATCTCCTCTGGAATTGAGTAACGAATTTGTGCGTTTATGTTTGAGATCGAATAAACGGTCATGATGAATAAGACCCTCCATAAGAAAACACGATCCAATGGCTGTCCTCGCGACTGGTAAAAAAGCCTTGCATTTAATATAATTACTTCCATTTTAAGTATTCCGATTAGACACAGCAGATGTCGTTCGATAACAAAAATAATCACTCAATAATTCTGTTCATCGGCTGCACTTCAGTGACTCTGTCTCTCTTCATCGAGACCCTTTGGTCTCCGCCACAATAGACTAGTCAACATCACAAGAGCTCCACCAATCACAGGCGGTGACGAATCAAGAATAAGTGTTTATACACATTTCTGTTAACCAACAGCGGCCCTTAGAGTTGATAACGATGAACAACATTTAAAAATGCTATGAAACAGCTAAACACCAGAGAAAGACAATTAATTCAAGCAGAATCTCTACATAACCTTGCTAAAATATTGAGATTGCAAATTTAACTGTAAAATTGCATGCAAAACATAAATAATAAAAATCCATAGTATTCTCAAAAGCAAAGAATGAAAATTTCCCCAACAGACACTTAAACCAATATATAATATTAGTTTACGCATGATTTGAATATAAAAAATGTGGCTATATTTATTTAAAATTACATTATGTATTGTATTATATTATATTATATTATATTATATTATATTATATTATATTATATCATATTATATTATATTATATTATATTATATTATTGTTGTTGTTATGTATGCATTCATTCATTCATTCGTACATTGCTCTTACCATTTCATGTAGTTCCGAATTTTCAAGAATGTTTTTTTCTTTCATTGCCCGCTGCATCGTCTCAGTGAAACTCGAGTCCACCACTAAAACATTCTGTCCACCGAGTGTAGAAAACTTACAGTCACTCTTCCTCGAGTCAGTCGTCATGCACACTTCATAATTATACCCGTGCGGCAGAGTTCCAGTGACTCCTGTGTCTGCGTAATGCGGTGGATAGTACGGAATAACAGGCAGATTGGACTGATAGAGGAAGCGAGATTGTCTCCATCTGTAGACCTTTACTGATATTATCACAACCACACAAGTGATAAATAGGAAAGAAACAGCGGCCAGTGCGAGAACTAAATAAAAAGTCAGGTTGTCGTTATATTGTTTTTCATGTGTAAAGTCTGTGAACTCTGACAACACTTCAGGAAAGCTGTCAGCCACAGCCACGTTAATGGAGACCACAGCTGAGCGAGAGGGCTGTCCGTTATCCTCCACAACAACAGTGAGTTTCTGTTTGACAGCATCTTTATCAGTCACTTGTCGCACAGTTCTTATTTCTCCATTCTGTAAACCCACTTCAAACAGCGCTCTGTCTGTAGCTTTCTGTAGTTTATAGGAGAGCCAGGCATTCTGTCCAGAGTCCACATCAACAGCCACCACTTTAGTGACGAGATATCCAACATCTGCAGCACGAGGCACAATCTCAGCCACCACTGAACCTCCAGTCTGTACTGGATACAGAACCTGAGGAGCGTTGTCATTCTGATCTTGAACGTTAATATTTATTGTCACTTCAGAGCTCAGTGGTGGGGATCCTCCATCTCGAGCTGTCACGTTAAAGGAAAACGATTTTAACTGTTCAAAATCAAAGGATTTCACTGCATGAATAGTTCCAGTAAGTGAATCTACAGACACGAGAGAACTCAGCGGTGCGCCACGCATGTCTTCATCCTTCAGGAAGTAGGACAATTGCGCGTTTGGACCCCAGTCAGCATCATTTGCTTTAACAGTCAGTATAGTCAGACCAGGAGAATTATTTTCACTAACAAATGTTTTATATTCCTCATCATCAAATATGGGCGGGTTGTCATTGACGTCAGATATTTTTACAGTCAGTGTTTTGTTTGCGTGTCGCGCTGGACTTCCTTGGTCCGATACCAAGATCGTTATGTTATATTCAGTGAAACTTTCTCGATCAAGAATATCATCAGTAACTAAACTATAATAGTCTGTGAGAGATGACTCAATTTTAAAAGGTATGTTTTGATTTATTGAGCAACGAACAAGACCATTTTTACCCGAATCTGCGTCTTCTACATTAATGACGGCTACAGTTGTTCCCACTGGGGAATTTTCTGGAAGGGTGTTTGAAAAGGACATAAGCTGTATGCTTGGAGAGTTGTCATTTTCATCAATAACATCTATGACAAATTTGCAAGTATCTGACAAACCTCCTTTATCTCTTGCATTAATGTTTAATTGATAGCTATTTTGAGATTCATAATCTAAATTTGCAAGAAGTCTAATCTCACCTGTATCTGTGTTTATCTCAAAAAGCTGCCTTGCTTCTTTCGTAGCAAGAGCAAAGGAGTAGGAAACATGGCCATTTACACCCTCGTCGGCATCAGTAGCACTGACAGTACCAATGACAGTACCAGCAGGTGAACATTCTCTAACTTCAGTTTTGAAAACTGACTGTTTACACACCGGGGCATTATCATTATTATCCAGAACAGTAACATGAATTTTTACAGTTCCTGATTTCTGAGGTGATCCTCCATCAGCTGCTACAAGAACCAATTTAATCTCATCGCGCTCCTCTCGATCTAGTTCTCGCTGTAAAACCATCTCAATGTATTTGTTTCCATCGGTCTGACTATGAACCTCCAGTTTAAAACTATCAGATGGATTAAGTTTATAGCTCTGTATACCATTTAGACCGACATCTGCATCTATAGCGCTATCCAAAGGGAAGCGAGCTCCCAAAACTGCATTTTCAGCTATTTTCAAATAAACATTTTCTTTTGGAAATAAAGGAGCATTATCGTTTATATCTTGCACCTCAACTGTGACTCGATGCAGCTGGATAGGGTTTTCAACGATCAGATCAAAACTGAAGCTGCAGGGCGTCGTTTGCTTACAGAGCTCCTCGCGATCTATCCTTTCTTTAACTACTAGAGTTCCTTTGTCTCTGCTCAGGTCGACATACTGTCGTCCGCCCTTTGTTACGACGCGAGCTTTTCCAGATATGAGTCTACTTATCTCTATCCCCAGATCCTTGGCGATGTTGCCTATGAATGATCCCTCTGGCATTTCCTCTGGGATGGAATATCTCACATTGCAATATACGAAGTCCATTCCGTAGAAGCAGAGAATTAAAAACACAACCTGCCATTTTGAATGCGTGGAAACCATCCAAGGAATGTCCGAATAGCTCAATAAGCTGAAGAAAGCCATCTAAACTGTGTGGTCAAACGAAGCAAGTACGAGAAAAAAAAATCACAAATCCAAAATAAGGCATTTCACGCTATCTTCATCGAAAAACGTTGCATCTGTCCAACCTACATCCGCGTCAGTAAGGGACTGGCAATACAGGCTAGATAATCACGCGCTTTACTCAGATGTTAATCAACAGCGGCACTCAGAGCTTTAAAGTCGCAAATACAAGCCCAGTAGCCTCAATGCGGCTGTATAAGCCAAACGTAAAACATAAACATCACTTTGATAATAATAATAATTATTATTATAATAATAATTTCTATCTGCATCATGTAGATATATATGTGACTGAGTCACAGGCTGTAACAGGCAACTGGAGGAAACCGTTGACCCTTTCAGCAACATCGGAGTGAACAGCACCCGATGAATTAAATCCAGAATACAATGATCGAATTTCAGACTCTCATTCAAATGTAAGTTAACATAAAGGTAACAGGAATGAAAACAAAAGCTTATATATTTCAGAAATACATTATTTAGTCAATGACAGACACAATGCATTTTAACACAATTTCTTTGGTGTGGAATATTAATTCTGAAATATTATCTTTGTTGTTTTATCAGCGGTGTCCAACTCACAATAACATAGCGAATAAACTAGCCAACTAGATTTATGACCCTAATTAAATATGTATTTTTTATAGTTTCAACATGTTAAGTTAAGGCTGACATGTCTCAAACACGTCTCCTTCAATTCAAGTTTAAATAACATCAACAGGTTGTAACAGGTTTGCAAACGAATATATTTATGGTCAAACGGCCATTAAGGCACAGCAAATTATTATTATTATTATTATTGTTATTATTATTTATGTATGCATTCATTCATTCATTCATTGCTCTTACCATTTCATGTAGTTCAGAATTTTCAAGAATGTTCTTTTCCTGGATTGCGCGCTGCATCGTCTCAGTAAAACTCGGGTCCACCACTAAAACATTCTGTCCACCGAGTGTAGAAAACTTACAGTCACTCTTCCTCGAGTCAGTCGTCATGCACACTTCATAATTATACCCGTGCGGCAGAGTTCCAGTGACTCCTGTGTCTGCGTAATGCGGTGGATAGTACGGAATAACAGGCAGATTGGACTGATAGAGGAAGCGAGATTGTCTCCATCTGTAGACCTTTACTGATATTATCACAACCACACAAGTGATAAATAGGAAAGAAACAGCGGCCAGTGCGAGAACTAAATAAAAAGTCAGGTTGTCGTTATATTGTTTTTCATGTGTAAAGTCTGTGAACTCTGACAACACTTCAGGAAAGCTGTCAGCTACAGCCACGTTAATGGAGACCACAGCTGAGCGAGAGGGCTGTCCGTTATCCTCCACAACAACAGTGAGTTTCTGTTTGACAGCATCTTTATCAGTCACTTGTCGCACAGTTCTTATTTCTCCATTCTGTAAACCCACTTCAAACAGCGCTCTGTCTGTAGCTTTCTGTAGTTTATAGGAGAGCCAGGCATTCTGTCCAGAGTCCACATCAACAGCCACCACTTTAGTGACGAGATATCCAACATCTGCAGCACGAGGCACAATCTCAGCCACCACTGAACCTCCAGTCTGTACTGGATACAGAACCTGGGGAGCGTTATCATTCTGATCTTGAATATTAATATTTATTGTCACTTCAGAGCTCAATGGCGGGGATCCTCCATCTCGAGCTGTCACGTTAAAGGAAAACGATTTTAACTGTTCAAAATCAAAGGATTTCACTGCATGAATAGTTCCAGTAAGTGAATCTACAGACACGAGAGAACTCAGCGGTGCGCCACGCATGTCTTCATCCTTCAGGAAGTAGGACAATTGCGCGTTTGGACCCCAGTCAGCATCATTTGCTTTAACAGTCAGTATAGTCAGACCAGGCGAATTATTTTCACTAACAAATGTTTTATATTCGTCAGAATCGAATATGGGTGGGTTGTCATTGACGTCAGATATTTTTACAGTCAGTGTTTTGTTAGCGTGACGCGCTGGACTTCCTTGGTCCGATACCAAGATCGTTATGTTATATTCAGCAAGACTCTCTCGATCAAGCACATCATCAGTAATTAAACTATAATAGTCTGTGAGAGATGACTCAATTTTAAACGGTAAGTTTTGATTTATTGAGCAACGAACAAGACCATTTTTACCCGAATCTGCGTCCTCTACATTAATGACGGCTACAGTTGTTCCCACTGGGGAATTTTCAGGAAGGGTGTTTGAGAAGGACATAAGCTGTATGCTTGGAGAGTTGTCATTTTCATCAATAACATCTATGACAAATTTGCAAGTATCTGCAAGGCCACCTTTATCTTTCGCTTTAATGTTTAATTGATAACTATTTTGAGATTCATAATCTAAATTATTAAGAAGTCTAATCTCACCTGTATCTGTGTTTATCTCAAAAAGTTCCCTTGCTTCTTTGCTGGCTACAGCGAAGGAGTAGGAAACATGGCTATTTACACCTTCGTCAGCATCAGTAGCACTGACAGAACCAATGACAGTACCAGCAGGTGAACATTCTCTAACTTCAGTTTTAAATACTGACTGTTTACACACCGGGGCATTATCATTAACATCCATAACAGTAACGTGAATTTTTACAGTTCCTGATTTCTGAGGTGATCCTCCATCAGCTGCTACAAGAACCAATTTAATCTCATCGCGCTCCTCTCGATCTAGTTCTCGCTGTAAAACCATCTCAATGTATTTGTTTCCATCGGTCTGACTATGAACCTCCAGTTTAAAACTATCAGATGGATTAAGTTTATAGCTCTGTATACCATTTAGACCGACATCTGCATCTATAGCGCTATCCAAAGGGAACCTAGTTCCAGAAATCGCATTTTCGCTTATTTCCAGATTAATATTTTCTTTCGGAAATAACGGAGCATTATCGTTTATATCTTGCACCTCAACTGTGACTCGATGCAGCTGGATAGGGTTTTCAACGATCAGATCAAAACTGAAGCTGCAGGGCGTCGTTTGCTTACAGAGCTCCTCGCGATCTATCCTTTCTTTAACTACTAGAGTTCCTTTGTCTCTGCTCAGGTCGACATACTGTCGTCCGCCCTTTGTTACGACGCGAGCTTTTCCAGATATGAGTCTACTTATCTCTATCCCCAGATCCTTGGCGATGTTGCCTACGAATGATCCCTCTGGCATTTCTTCCGGGATGGAATATCTCACATTGCAATATACGAAGTCCATTCCGATCAAGCAGAGAATTAAAAACACAACCTGCCATTTTGAATGCGTAGAAACCATCCAAATACTGTCTGAAATGCTTAATAAGCTGAAGAATGCCATCTTGATAAACAGTGTGGTCAAACGAAGTAGGATCAAATACATTAATTTCTTAAATCCAAAATAGCGCATTCATGTTCTTTCCTCGGAAAAAATGCTGCATATGTCCAACCGCGTCAGTAAGGGACTGGCAATACAGGCTTTACAGAGAAACATACACTCTACTCAGATGTTAATCAACAGCGGCACTCAGAGCTTTAAAGTAGCAAATGCAAGACCAAGCCAATCGTACGTCAATTCTACAAACAAACAAACAAACAAACAAACAAATAAATAAATAAATAAATAAATAAATACATAAAACTGCATTAAGTTGATATACTGTATGTGAGCCACAAGCAGTTTAATCAATAACAGGCAACTGGAGGAAACCGTTGACCATTTCAGCACCATCTGAATGAACAGTACCGGACCAATTCAATCCAGAATACAATGTTCGACTCTCAGACTATCATTAAAATGAAAAGTTTTATTATATGTATATATATATATATAAATAAATAAAAAAATTATGGTCTATTTAAAAAACGTCTAAAAAACAATCTTTTCGGTGAGAAGGAAAAAAAAAAAAACAACAACAACAACAACAACTCTGCTTTCACTTATTGTTTCTCCCCTTTCTGCTCTAGCCAGTACTCCTTTGGACAGCTTGGATGTTTTTTTGTTTTGTTTTTTTCCCCATGTTATTTCCTCCTTGGGACAAATCGCTTTATTTTATTTCATATAAGATGATTTTGAGAAATAAATAATAATAATAATAAATTCATGTTAATTTATTCAGATCAAATCTCCTCACAAATCCTTTTTGTTTTCATCAGCCACCATCAGCAGTGAATCAACCAGCTAACATCTTTACAGTTTTCACATGTTAAACTATACATCAACAGGCTGTTAATGTGTTTATGGTCAATTGTCCATATAGATGTCCAAGCTTTCCAGTCTCTATTAGACACATAATTTAGAATCATTCATCATAAGCATGCATCTTACTTAATTTAGAGTAAATAAGAGTTGTTCTTACCTATAGAAGAAAATCCAGCATTGGTTCACAGAGGAGAGCATGAAAGACAAAAATTAGATTAAACAGGTTAGGGCTGTTTACATTAAACCTTCAAACCATTAAAGCTGAAAAACAACAACTATTTGGTGTTAAACAGAATCAATAGTAGGCCTAATCATACTTTTTTTTTAAGCATAAGCATTTTTTTTTTTCTTTTTTGTTTGGTTGTTTGTTTGTTTTTTAATAATGATTTATTTATTTATTTTTTCTTTCTTGTTTGGAAGAAAGTGAGTACTTAGATGTTTTAGTTTAACTCCATTGTACTGATGCAAAATGATATATATATATATATATATATATATATATATATATATATATATATAATAACCATCATGTATCACTGACAATTTTCCTGAAGTACTACTAGGAGAGGGAAAAAAGAACTGAGACAAAAACATTTATTAATTTCTCATGAAATTTTAACTTTATTAGACAAGTAATTGTTTGTATGTCATCCACAGTACAATAACAGATTGAAAGATACACTAAATAACATTGAACATATATTTAAAACAATTAAGTGAAAGGTTTACATTTCTTTTCTGATACTTTCTTATAATTAATATGAATTTACAGCTAAATTAATATGTATTTTGAAATTGTTGAATAAACATTTTAGAAAACATCAAACGACTATAACTCTGAGAGAAAATAATGCTGACTGTGCAGCTGATGATACACAACACAGATCAAAACTTTGTACAATCTTATAAATGCTTTTAAAGAACTCATAAATAAAATAATCAAATTATTAATTTACCAGAGTGGGATAGCTGAGTTCTTCACCACTGGTGTGACTACATACGTTTGTTGTTTCTGTGTCACACAAAGTTTGAGAGAAAGGAATCGTGTTTTCATTGTAAGACGTGATGAACTTAAAGTCACTTGTGCGCGAGCCTGTGGTTAGATACGCATCATAATTGTAGGAGCTGCGGAGAGTTCCTGCTCCATCCACCTCCGCATAGTTGGGAGGCAGATAGGTGCTGGGAACAGCAACTGCTCCATCAAACAACAGTCTGGGCTTTCTCCTGTGACAAAACTTCACTGCTAAGATCAGTATGATGAACGTCAGGAAGAAGGTGCACACGGAAACTAATGCAATGATCAAGTATGACGTTAGTTTAGAGTTATTGTCCTCATAAGTCATATCTTTAAGTTCAGGAACTTCAGAAAGGTTGTCAGAAATCAGTAAATTCACAGCACAGGTTGTAGACAGAGAGGGCTGCCCGTTATCCTTCACTGAAATAACAAGATTCTGCTTCATATTGTCAGATTCAGAAATGTCTCGTTGTGTTTTGATCTCTCCACTATGGAGACCAATGGTGAAAAGTCCCGGATCAGTAGATTTCAAGATCTGATAGGACAGCCATGCGTTCTGTCCAGAGTCAGCATCTACAGCGATCACTTTGGAGACCAGAGAGCCTGAGAGAGTCGCTTTAGGGACCATTTCAGTCATTAAAGACTTGCCATCTGGAACAGGGTATAATATCTGTGGAGAGTTATCATTCTCATCTGTTATGAAGACTTTCACAGTCACGATACTGCTGAGCGGAGGAGAACCATTGTCTCTGGCAACAACTTTGACACTGAAGTTTCTGAACTGCTCATAGTCAAATGATCTTACAGCATGAATCACCCCTGTATCTCCATTAACAGATAGAAATGAGGACACTGTGACCCCATTGACTTCACTGGGTACCAGAGAGTACAGTACAGTCCCGTTCTGTCTCCAGTCTGGGTCATTTGCACTGACAGAACAAACAGAGGTGCCTGCTTTGTTATTTTCTCTTATATAAGCACTGTACGACTGCTGCTCAAATACAGGAGGATTGTCATTCACATCTGAGACAAATAAATGAATCGTCATGGAGGTGGATAATGGTGGAGATCCCCCATCTGTGGCTGTGATGGTAATGTTGTAATCAGATTCTTTCTCTCGGTCTAGAGCTTTTGTAGTTACTAGAGAGAAATAGTTTTTAACAGATGGGTTCAGTTT
Organism: Ctenopharyngodon idella; assembly: GCF_019924925.1. Lineage (NCBI taxonomy): Eukaryota > Metazoa > Chordata > Actinopteri > Cypriniformes > Xenocyprididae > Ctenopharyngodon > Ctenopharyngodon idella. Next base: position 33,386,037 of record NC_067229.1, on the reverse strand, counting down.
GAAAGGAACATTTTGCTGAACAGAGCAACGAATCTGCCGGTTTTCTCCTGAGTCTTTGTCTTGAACATTAATGATTCCCACCTCAGTACCTGGCTCAGAGTTTTCAGGTATCGGGTTATTCAAAGATTTAAGGATGATTCTAGGAGGATTATCATTAACATCAGTTATATCTATGATGACTTTAGCAGTTGATGCCAATCCAGATGCATCTTGAGCATGAATTCCTATTTCATAGTTTCTTTCATTTTCATAATCAATCTCTCCAGTAACCACAATTTGTCCAGTTGTCTTATCAATAGAAAATAATTTTGCATTCTTATCTGACAATCTGCTGAATTCATACATCACTTCTCCATTTGGACCTTCATCAGCATCTGTGGCGCTCACTCTGATTATTTCTGTTCCTGAAGGTGTATTTTCAGCCAGAGTGACCTTATAAACAGGCTGACTAAATACTGGAACATTATCATTGGCATCAAGAACAGTGATGTGTATGACAGCAGTGCCAGACCTCTGCGGTGAACCTCCATCAGTGGCAGTGAGAATCATGTCTATCTCCTTCTGCTGTTCACGATCCAGCTCCTTTTCCAACACAAGTTCAGCATATTTCCCTCCGTCTGCAGTATCATGTACAGTCAATATGAAATTTTTATTTTTCTCCAGTGAATAGCTATTAACAGCATTTCGTCCGATATCCGTATCATGCGCCTCGTGCAAACGGAATCGCTGGCCTTTAACTGCTGATTCGGTGATTTCAAAGTTAAAACGGTCACTTGGGAATTGTGGCGCATTGTCATTTATATCTTCAATATTCAAAACTATACGGTGAACTTCAAGAGGATTTTCCAGTACGAGCTCATAACTGAGAATGCAGGACATTCGAGATCCACAAAGCTCCTCTCGGTCTATTGTCTCTGCCACGATTAGATCACCAGTATGCAGATTAATATCACAATACCGTTTGCTGCTGTCCTCCGTGTCTATCCGAGCTTTACGAGCAGATAATAGTTTAACATCCATGCTGAGATCCTTGGCAATATTTCCGATCACATACTGGCGCTTCGTTTCTTCCGGAATATTGTAGCTCAGATCTGCACAGAAGGTATTCACATGAAACAGAAGGAGAGCCACGAAACACGTAAATAAAGGACCTGGAAATAATCTGTATCCCATTTTTGAAGATTTGATGTTGCACCTGTCCAAAAGTAAATAATCTTTCACGGATGATATTCCAGTAATTCAGCCAGCGTCGACGGACTGTTACTCCATTTTGTGCGGCGTTTATTCTAGCAGACAGAGCTCATGCTGCATACATTAAGTGTGGGAGGAGAGACGCATCCGTCTGCACTCTTGGTGAATAGCGACACTGTGAGTATTTTTTTGTTAAATGCATCTTTCATGTATTTAATGAAAATACAACAGTGATCAACTAAGTGAAGTCTGTTGTTTGTCAACGCGTATTTTTGAAAAATAATAATTTACATTCATCTATATATTGGAAAGGAACTAAAAATGTCACGCATTCAGAGATAAACAACAGGCACTGCTGTCGCTGTCCAGACTTGTGGTGCTGAAACCTGGTGACCTCAAAGACATTGAACAAGAAATGACTTACTTAACTTTGAAATCATATTAAATATACGCGTAAATTCGTTTTAAAAGAAAAGCGAGGCGTATCTCCTTTTTTCACCGTTTCAAACAAATTTAGATAGTAAGATTAAACGTAGATATAGATGGTACTATGAGCCTCAAAGTGGAATATTCAAACACTTTTAGACCATCTACGTTAAAACTTAGTAAAAACTAAATATGGTTTTTGGACTAAAACAACAACACAATATCGTAACAAATCTCTCAGAGATCAACTTATGGGAAATGCCAACTTATCTTTTCTAAACACGTTTTAAGACCGCTAAAGCCATAAATAAAATATAATAGGGAAGAAGAAGAAGAAGAAAAAGAAAAAGAAGACAATATACAGAGAAATTCCTCAAAAACTTTTGTATCTGTGTCCAGAATTGATGAATGCAGCGTTCAAGTAGGCTACTGTTAAAGATGTGTAGGAAGTATACATTTATGAGATCCGATATTCGCGACCTACATAATCTGGACCATTTAATTGTTTTCATTATAGCAGTGGCAAAAGCATTTGATACAGAAGATAATATGAAATGTGCTAAAAGAAGAATGATAGTACTTTTAATAGCGTGAGCTTCTAATAAATTAACGCTAAGTACGTTGTTTAAACTGGAACCGCCTTAATTACGTATTATTATTAAAGCTAATATCATTTGAAATGTATAATTAGCGGAGACAAGAAATGCAAACATAAAAAGGAGTCCAGAGGAGTGAAGCCTCTCTTACCTCATCTTCATTTCCTGTAACATCTAATGTTATCATGCTCGAACCAAACTGAATATTGTCTTCCTTTCTCAGAGTCCCACCAGCAGGAAGCGTGTTTTCATTATACGATCTCACAAATTTAAAGTCACTTGTGCGCGAGCCTGTGGTTAGATACGCGTCATAATTGTAGGAGCTGCGGAGAGTTCCTGCTCCATCCACCTCTGCATAGTTGGGAGGCAGATAGGCGCTGGGAACAGCAACCGCTCCATCAAACAACAGTCTGGGCTTTCTCCTGTGACAAAACTTCACTGCCAAGATCAGTATGATGAAGGTCAGGAAGAAGGTGCACACAGAAACTAATGCAATGATCAAGTATGACGTCAGTTTAGAGTTGTTGTCCTCATAAGTCATATCTTTAAGTTCAGGAACTTCAGAAAGGTTGTCAGAAATCAGTAAATTCACAGCACAGGTTGTAGACAGAGAGGGCTGCCCGTTATCCTTCACTGAAATAACAAGATTCTGCTTCATATTGTCAGATTCAGAAATGTCTCGTTGTGTTTTGATCTCTCCACTATGGAGACCAATGGTGAAAAGTCCCGGATCAGTAGATTTCAAGATCTGATAGGACAGCCATGCGTTCTGTCCAGAGTCAGCATCTACAGCGATCACCTTGGAGACCAGAGAGCCTGAGAGAGTCGCTTTAGGGACCATTTCAGTCATTAAAGACTTGCCATCTGGAACAGGGTATAATATCTGTGGAGAGTTATCATTCTCATCTGTTATGAAGACTTTTACTGTCACGATACTGCTGAGCGGAGGAGAACCATTGTCTCTGGCAACAACTTTGACACTGAAGTTTCTGAACTGCTCATAGTCAAATGATCTTACAGCATGAATCACCCCTGTATCTCCATTAACAGATAGAAATGAGGACACTGGGACCCCATTGACTTCACTGGGTACCAGAGAGTACAGTACAGTCCCGTTCTGTCTCCAGTCTGGGTCATTTGCACTGACAGAACAAACAGAGGTGCCTGCTTTGTTATTTTCACTTATGTATGCACTGTAGGACTGCTGCTCAAATACAGGGGCATTGTCATTGATATCAGAAACTGATAAGTGTATTATTTTGGAGGAGGATAACGGTGGGGTTCCCCCATCAGTAGCCACAAGAGTTATGTTATAATAGCTGTTAAGTTCGCGATCCAGAGGGCCCGTTGTGACGATCGAGTAATAATTTTTAATAGACGGATTTAGCTTAAAAGGGACATTTTCTTGAATAGTACAATAAACCTTCTTGTTATCCCCCGTGTCTTTATCCTGAACATTTATAATAGCCACTTCATTGCCAGGTTCCACATTTTCAGGGATCTGATTATCATTAGATTTCAAATGTATAATAGGAGTGTTGTCATTAAGATCGATTATATCGATTTCAACTTTTGTATTAGAAGCCAAGCCAGAACCATCCTTGGCCTGAATACGTATCTCATAACTGTTTTTATCTTCGAAATCTATCGGTCCAATCACTTTAATTTCCCCACTGGTCTTATCTATAGAAAAAAGGCTGGAAGCCTTGTCTGAAATTTGGCTAAATTCATACATGACATCCCCATTCACACCTTCGTCAGCATCTACAGCGCTTACTTTGATTACAATTGTATTTAAATGCGAGTTTTCTAAAATGCTGGCTTTATAAACAGGCTGAGTAAATACAGGCACATTATCATTTGCATCTAGGACAATGACATGAATTACAGCAGTCCCGGATCTCCGTGGAGTTCCACCATCCACTGCAGTAAGAACCAAATCCATATCCTTCTTTTGTTCACGATCTAGTTCTTTTTGCAGTATCAGTTCGCTATATTTTCCTCCATCAGCATTCGAGTGAACTGATAAAGAAAAGTGTTCGTTTTTCTCAAGTGAATAATTCTGAATACCGTTTTGACCGTCATCCGCATCATGCGCCTCCTCCAGGGGGAAACGTGTTCCTGTGCCCACAGATTCGCCAATTTCAAGTTTTATTAGTTCATTAGGAAATCGAGGTGAGTTGTCATTTATATCCTCTATTTTCACTGATATGCGATGCAGCTCTAGCGGGTTTTCTAAAACTAGGTCGTATTTCAAGACACAGGATGCTTTTGAACCACACAATTCCTCTCGGTCGATTCTCTCCGCCACAATAAATTCCCCTTTTTGCGGGTTGATCTCACAAAAACGATTTCCATATTCTTCCGTGTCTAACCGAGCTTTTCGTGATAATAGCCCATCGGTTTTAAGACCGAGATCCTTCGCAATATTTCCGATTACCGATCCTTGTTTCATCTCCTCTGGTATGGAGTAGCTCAAATCCCCATTACTTTTGCGCATGAACAATAAAATGAAAGCGATGCACGTCGACCAAGGAAATAATCTGAGTATTATTGCCATTGTTAGTGTCAGTTAATGTTAAATCCAGCCTCCACAATCCACTGTGATGTTTACATCAGCCCACAGACCGTATACAATGATGCGTGTGAAAAAGGTGCGTCGTGATTTAAAGTATTACTATGACAGAGGGAGGGCAGTCACATAGGCTATCGCATACTTGGTCAATAGCGACCCACTGAGTTCGATTGACACATTACAAATATTCTTACATGTGGCTTCAAAAACAAATGACAAGGAAAGCTGCTTTCTCCTGAAGATAACAGTAAATACACCGGAAGCTGGCTAACCACAGAACCTCATTCGATTAATCTAACGTTATCAATAAAAGCTGACACAAGAAGAAGAGTTGAAATCCTGGCATAAAAACATTGTAGGCCTATACGTTAATTCATTAATGATGTAGGTAGAAAAAAAAGCACGACAGAAGTATTTAAAGGATATTTGACAGATTTTTTAAAACACATGCATGTGAAATGAGACAAAGTAATGTAAACACCATAATATTGTTATTCAAAACAACCTTTAGCACGCTTCTCTCCTTTTATTCAATACCATCCATGCCTAACCAAACACATGTCTTCTCCTGGTTTCCTCACAAAGTAGAACATAAGAACTTTAATAATATAAATTCAAGCCACCTCGATTCATTCTTTGAAAAAAAAATAAACCATCTATTTAATGTTAAAGGCTGTTTATAACTACTAATGATAGCTATTTGCTTTATAATTTATTGTGGCTGATAATACTGCTTCTACTGATCAGTAACGTAGTCACAGTTGTAGCAGGATATTTTAGTTCTTGAAGTGTTTGAGTGAGAATGTACTGATTTTAAGACACAAGGGTAAAACTTTACTTGAAGCCTTTATGTATAATGTATTATAAAGGTATTCATAATGTACATTGCAATGCATTATATCTTTTCATAAATAATTGTATCCAAGTTTAAATGCATTATCATATTTGTTGATTCCTTGTTACATCTGTTTTAATGCATTATACATTGTAAATGTGTACCACAATGTATTATAACTGTGGTTACAATTATCCATACAATGCATTATAATGTGAATTTACAAGGCATGTATGAAGCATTAAAATGCTTCATGAAGACTAAACTACAATACAGACTTAAAATAAAGTCTTACCTACATAATTCTCATTTATAAAAATGTATAATTTGCTTTATGAATGAAACAGCAAACTGAGATAAATATTTGTTGTTGGCAATCTTAAATGAGGCAAATACTAAGAAAATACCAGGAAAATATTATTAGGCCTCATACCTCTTCTGTCTCTTCTGTGTTGATAAGAGTGACAACATGTGTTCCAAACGAATCACTTTGATCTGATTTCAGAGTACCACCAGCAGGAAGCGTGTTTTCATTATACGATCTCACAAATTTAAAGTCACTTGTGCGCGAGCCTGTGGTTAGATACGCGTCATAATTGTAGGAGCTGCGGAGAGTTCCTGCTCCATCCACCTCCGCATAGTTGGGAGGCAGATAGGCACTGGGAACAGCAACTGCTCCATCAAACAACAGTCTGGGCTTTCTCCTGTGACAAAACTTCACTGCCAAGATCAGTATGATGAACGTCAGGAAGAAGGTGCACACGGAAACTAATGCAATGATCAAGTATGACGTCAGTTTAGAGTTATTGTCCTCATAAGTCATATCTTTAAGTTCAGGAACTTCAGAAAGGTTGTCAGAAATCAGTAAATTCACAGCACAGGTTGTAGACAGAGAGGGCTGCCCGTTATCCTTCACTGAAATAACAAGATTCTGCTTCATATTGTCAGATTCAGAAATGTCTCGTTGTGTTTTGATCTCTCCACTATGGAGACCAATGGTGAAAAGTCCCGGATCAGTAGATTTCAAGATCTGATAGGACAGCCATGCGTTCTGTCCAGAGTCAGCATCTACAGCGATCACTTGGAGACCAGAGAGCCTGAGAGAGTCGCTTTAGGGACCATTTCAGTCATTAAAGACTTGCCATCTGGAACAGGGTATAATATCTGTGGAGAGTTATCATTCTCATCTGTTATGAAGACTTTCACAGTCACGATACTGCTGAGAGGAGGAGAACCATTGTCTCTGGCAACAACTTTGACACTGAAGTTTCTGAACTGCTCATAGTCAAATGATCTTACAGCATGAATCACCCCTGTATCTCCATTAACAGATAGAAATGAGGACACTGGGACCCCATTGACTTCACTGGGTACCAGAGAGTACAGTACAGTCCCGTTCTGTCTCCAGTCTGGGTCATTTGCACTGACAGAACAAACAGAGATGCCTGCTTTGTTATTTTCACTTATATAAGCACTGTAGGACTGCTGCTCAAATACAGGAGGATTATCATTCACATCTGAGACAAATAAATGAATCGTCATGGAGGTGGATAATGGTGGAGATCCCCCATCTGTGGCTGTGATGGTAATGTTGTAATCAGATTCTTTCTCTCGATCTAGAGCTTTTGTAGTTACTAGAGAGAAATAGTTTTTAACAGATGGGTTCAGTTTGAAAGGAACATTTTGCTGAACAGAGCAACGAATCTGCCGGTTTTCTCCTGAGTCTTTGTCTTGAACATTAATGATTCCCACCTCAGTACCTGGCTCGGAGTTTTCAGGTATCGGGTTATTCAAAGATTTAAGGATGATTCTAGGTGGATTATCATTAACATCAGTTATATCTATGATGACTTTAGCAGTTGATGCCAATCCAAAGGCATCTTGAGCATGAATTCCCATTTCATACTTTTTGTCTTTTTCATAATCAATTTCTCCAGTAACCACAATTTGTCCAGTTGTTTTATCAATAGAAAATAATTTTCCAATTTTCTCTGATATTCTGCTGAATTCATATGTCACTTCCCCGTTTGGACCTTCATCAGCATCTGTGGCGCTCACTCTGATTATTTCTGTTCCTGAAGGTGTATTTTCAGCCAGAGTGACCTTATAAACAGGCTGACTAAATACTGGAACATTATCATTGGCATCAAGAACAGTGATGTGTATGACAGCAGTGCCAGACCTCTGCGGTGAACCTCCATCAGTGGCAGTGAGAATCATGTCTATCTCCTTCTGCTCTTCACGATCCAGCTCCTTTTCCAACACAAGTTCAGCATATTTCCCTCCGTCTGCAGTATCATGTACAGTCAATATGAAATTTTTATTTTTCTCCAGTGAATAGCTATTAACAGCATTTTGTCCGATATCCATGTCATGCGCCTCATGCAAACGGAATCGCTGGCCTTTGTCTGCTGATTCTCTGATTTCAAAGTTAAAACGGTCACTTGGAAATTGTGGCGCATTGTCATTTATATCGTCAATATTCATAATTATACGGTGTACTTCAAGAGGGTTTTCCAGGACGAGCTCATAACTTAGAGTACAGGGAATTTGAGATCCACAAAGCTCCTCTCGGTCTATTGTCTCTGCCACGATTAAATCACCAGTATGCAGATTAATATCACAATACCGTTTGCTGCTGTCCTCCGTGTCTATCCGAGCTTTACGAGCAGATAATAGTTTAACATCCATCCTGAGATCCTTCGCTATATTTCCAATCACATACTGGCGCTTCGTTTCTTCCGGAATATTGTAGCTCAGATCTGCACAGACGGTATTAAGGGGAAACAAAAGGAGAGCCAGGAAAAACCCCAAAAAAGGAAATGAAAATAACCTGTATTCCATATTGACGATTTGATGTTGAATCTGTCCAACAGTAAATTAATCTTTGACAGATGATATTCCAATAATTCAATCAGCGTCGATGAACTGTTACTCCTTTTTTTGCGGAGTTTATTCTAGCAGTCAGAGCTCATGCTGCATACATTAAGTGTGGGAGGAGAGACGCTTCAGTCTGCACTCTTGGTGAATAGCGACACTGTGAGTATTTTTCTGTTAATTGCATCTTTCTAGTATTTAATGAAAATAAAGCAGCGATCAACTAAGTGAAGTCTGATGTTTGTCAACGCCTGTTTTTGTAAAATAATCTTTTACATACATCTATATAATTTGGAAAGGAACTAAAAATGTCACGCATTCAGAGATAAACAACAGACAGAGCTGTCGCTGTCCAGGAATGTGGTGCTGAAACCTGATGATCTCAAATACATTGGAAAATAAATTACGTAACTTTGAAATCATATTAAATATACGCGTAAATTTGTTTTAAAAGAAACGAGATGCTTGTCCTTTTTTCCCCGCTTCAAACAAACGTAGTTCTTTATTAAGATTTAACATAAATGTAAATTGTTATCATCAGCCTTAAAATGAAACGTTGAAACACTTTTAGACCATCTACGTTTTTAAGAATAAACAAAAGTTTTTAGAGTAGAACAACAATACAAAAATATCTTAACAAACTGTTAAAACTGGCAGAGATCAAACACACAACTTTACTAGCCGATTACATATTATCTTTTCTAAAGACGTTTGAAGACCGCCATACTTATTAAAAAAAAAAAAAAAAAAAAACTATATGAATTCCTCATAAACAGACTTTTGTATCTGTGTCCAGAATTGATGAATGCAGCTTTCAAGTACTGTTAAAGGTGTGTGGGAACTATACATTTATGAGATCCGAAATTCACGACCTACATAATCTGGACCATTTAAATTGTTTTCATTCTTAGCAGTGGCAAAAGCGTTTTATATTCTGACATCAAATGCAAGGAGACAAGAGAGATGATAGCCATATGTAATGGGATGTAAAATTTTCATGAATTACCATGGAAAAAAAACTTTGTTTCAACCACAATAGAATTATTAGACTAACTAATATTATTGATGGAAAATAATAACAAAATGTATTATCAAGAGAAACACCAGGATATACAGTATACCTTATATAAGACAGCCCAAAGAAGTTAAGACTCTCTTACCTCATCTTCATTTCCTGTAACATCTAGTGTTATCATGCTCGAACCAAACTGAATATTGTCTTCCTTTCTCAGAGTACCACCAGCAGGAAGCGTGTTTTCATTATACGATCTCACAAATTTAAAGTCACTTGTGCGCGAGCCTGTGGTTAGATACGCATCATAATTGTAGGAGCTGCGGAGAGTTCCTGCTCCATCCACCTCTGCATAGTTGGGAGGCAGATAGGTGCTGGGAACAGCAACTGCTCCATCAAACAACAGTCTGGGCTTTCTCCTGTGACAAAACTTCACTGCCAAGATCAGTATGATGAACGTCAGGAAGAAGGTGCACACGGAAACTAATGCAATGATCAAGTATGACGTCAGTTTAGAGTTATTGTCCTCATAAGTCATATCTTTAAGTTCAGGAACTTCAGAAAGGTTGTCAGAAATCAGTAAATTCACGGCACAGGTTGTAGACAGAGAGGGCTGCCCATTATCCTTCACTGAAATAACAAGATTCTGCTTCATATTGTCAGATTCAGAAATGTCTCGTTGTGTTTTGATCTCTCCACTATGGAGACCAATGGTGAAAAGTCCCGGATCAGTAGATTTCAAGATCTGATAGGACAGCCATGCGTTCTGTCCAGAGTCAGCATCTACAGCGATCACCTTGGAGACCAGAGAGCCTGAGAGAGTCGCTTTAGGGACCATTTCAGTCATTAAAGACTTGCCATCTGGAACAGGGTATAATATCTGTGGAGAGTTATCATTCTCATCTGTTATGAAGACTTTCACAGTCACGATACTGCTGAGAGGAGGAGAACCATTGTCTCTGGCAACAACTTTGACACTGAAGTTTCTGAACTGCTCATAGTCAAATGATCTTACAGCATGAATCACCCCTGTATCTCCATTAACAGATAGAAATGAGGACACTGGGACCCCATTGACTTCACTGGGTACCAGAGAGTACAGTACAGTCCCGTTCTGTCTCCAGTCTGGGTCATTTGCACTGACAGAACAAACAGAGGTGCCTGCTTTGTTATTTTCACTTATATAAGCACTGTATGACTGCTGCTCAAATACAGGAGGATTGTCATTCACATCTGAGACAAATAAATGAATCGTCATGGAGGTGGATAATGGTGGAGATCCCCCATCTGTGGCTGTGATGGTAATGTTGTAATCAGATTCTTTCTCTCGGTCTAGAGCTTTTGTAGTTACTAGAGAGAAATAGTTTTTAACAGATGGGTTCAGTTTGAAAGGAACATTTTGCTGAACAGAGCAACGAATCTGCCGGTTTTCTCCTGAGTCTTTGTCTTGAACATTAATGATTCCCACTTCAGTACCTGGCTCGGAGTTTTCAGGTACCGGGTTATTCAAAGATTTAAGGATAATTCTAGGTGGATTATCATTAACATCAGTTATATCTATGATGACTTTAGCAGTTGATGCCAGTCCAGAGCCATCCTGAGCATGAATTCCCATTTCATAGTTTTTTTCACTTTCATAATCGATTTCTCCAATCACCAAAATTTGTCCAGTTGTCTTATCAATAGAAAATAATTTTTCAGCTTTATCTGATATTCTGCTGAATTCATACGTCACTTCCCCGTTTGGACCTTCATCAGCATCTGTGGCGCTCACTCTGATTATTTCTGTTCCTGAAGGTGTATTTTCAGCCAGAGTGACCTTATAAACAGGCTGACTAAATACTGGAACATTATCATTGGCATCAAGAACAGTGATGTGTATGACAGCAGTGCCAGACCTCTGCGGTGAACCTCCATCAGTGGCTGTGAGAATCATGTCTATCTCCTTCTGCTGTTCACGATCCAACTCATTTTCCAACACAAGTTCAGCATATTTCCCTCCATCTGCATTATCGTGGACATTTAAAACAAAATGTTCGTTTCTCTCCAGTGAATAGCCATTGACCGCGTTATGCCCAATATCTGAGTCATGAGCCTCGTGCAAACGAAATCGCTGGCCTTTAACTGCCGATTCTCTGATTTCAAAATTAATACGCTCAATTGGAAATCGTGGTGAGTTGTCATTTCTATCATGAATTTGCAGAATTATACGGTGTACTTCAAGAGGGTTTTCCAGGACGAGCTCATAACTGAGAATGCAGGACATTCGAGATCCACAAAGCTCCTCTCGGTCTATTGTCTCTGCCACGATTAAATCACCAGTATGCAGATTAATATCACAAAACCGTTTGCTGCTGTCCTCCGTGTCTATCCGAGCTTTACGAGCAGATAATTGTTTAACATCCATCCTGAGATCCTTGGCTATATTTCCAATCACATACTGGCGCTTCGTTTCTTCCGGAATATTGTAGCTCAGGTCCTCACAGACGGTTTGCAGAGGAAACAGAAAAAGAGAAACGAAAAACGCAAAGAAAGGAACTGAAAATATTCTGTCTTCCATTTTTGAAGATTTGATGCTGAATCTGTCCAAAAGTAAATAATCTTTCACGGATGATATTCCAGTAATTCAGCCAGCGTCGACGGACTGTTACTCCATTTTGTGCGGCGTTTATTCTAGCAGTCAGAGCTCATGCTGCATACATTAAGTGTGGGAGGAGAGACGCTTCAGTCTGCACTCTTGGTGAATAGCGACACTGTGAGTTTTTTTTCTGTTAATTGCATCTTTCTAGTATTTAATTAAAATAAAGCAGCGATCAACTAAGTGAAGTCTGATGTTTGTCAACGCCTGTTTTTGTAAAATAATCTTTTACATACATCTATATAATTTGGAAAGGAACTAAAAATGTCACGCATTCAGAGATAAACAACAGACAGTGATGTCGCTGTCCAGACTTGTGGTACTGAAACCTGATGATCTCAAATACATTGGAAAATAAATTACGTAACTTTGAAATCATATTAAATATACGCGTAAATTTGTTTTAAAAGAAACGAGATGCTTGTCCTTTTTTCCCCCTCTTCAAACAAACGTAGTTCTTTATTAAGATTTAACATAAATGTAAATTGTTATCATCAGCCTTAAAATGAAACGTTGAAACACTTTTAGACCATCTACGTTTTTAAGAATAAACAAAAGTTTTTAGAGTAGAACAACAATACAAAAATATCGTAACAAACTGTTAAAACTGGCAGAGATCAAACACACAACTTTACTAGCCGATTACATATTATCTTTTCTAAAGACGTTTGAAGACCGCCATACTTATTAAAAAAAAATATATATATATATATATATATATATATATATATATATATATATATATATATATATATATGAATTCCTCATAAACAGACTTTTGTATCTGTGTCCAGAATTGATGAATGCAGCTTTCAAGTACTGTTAAAGGTGTGTGGGAACTATACATTTATGAGATCAATAATTCGCGACCTACATAATCTGGACCATTTAAATAGTCATCATTAGACGAAAGACGACTGTAGTTTTATACAATAAGAGATTATAGCATTTTTATATATAATACAGCGCGAAGTCCAATAAATTACCCAAATACTTATGCATTTTTAAACAACAACGCCTTAATAAAGTATGTCATATTACTGATGCAAATATCATTTGAAATGTCAGCGGAGACGATATAAAATGCAAAAATAAAAAATAGTCTAAAAGGGTGAAGCTGCTCTTACCTCATCTTCATTTTCTGTAACATCTAGTGTTATCATGCTCGAGCCAAACTGAATATTGTCTTCATTTCTCAGAGTCCCACCAGCAGGAAGCGTGTTTTCATTATACGATCTTACAAATTTAAAGTCACTTGTGCGCGAGCCTGTGGTTAGATACGCGTCATAATTGTAGGAGCTGCGGAGAGTTCCTGCTCCATCCACCTCTGCATAGTTGGGAGGCAGATAGGCGCTGGGAACAGCAACTGCTCCATCAAACAACAGTCTGGGCTTTCTCCTGTGACAAAACTTCACTGCCAAGATCAGTATGATGAAGGTCAGGAAGAAGGTGCACACGGAAACTAATGCAATGATCAAGTATGACGTCAGTTTAGAGTTGTTGTCCTCATAAGTCATATCTTTAAGTTCAGGAACTTCAGAAAGGTTGTCAGAAATCAGTAAATTCACAGCACAGGTTGTAGACAGAGAGGGCTGCCCATTATCCTTCACTGAAATAACAAGATTCTGCTTCATATTGTCAGATTCAGAAATGTCTCGTTGTGTTTTGATCTCTCCACTATGGAGACCAATGGTGAAAAGTCCCGGATCAGTAGATTTCAAGATCTGATAGGACAGCCATGCGTTCTGTCCAGAGTCAGCATCTACAGCGATCACCTTGGAGACCAGAGAGCCTGAGAGAGTCGCTTTAGGGACCATTTCAGTCATTAAAGACTTGCCATCTGGAACAGGGTATAATATCTGTGGAGAGTTATCATTCTCATCTGTTATGAAGACTTTCACAGTCACGATACTGCTGAGAGGAGGAGAACCATTGTCTCTGGCAACAACTTTGACACTGAAGTTTCTGAACTGCTCATAGTCAAATGATCTTACAGCATGAATCACCCCTGTATCTCCATTAACAGATAGAAATGAGGACACTGGGACCCCATTGACTTCACTGGGTACCAGAGAGTACAGTACAGTCCCGTTCTGTCTCCAGTCTGGGTCATTTGCACTGACAGAACAAACAGAGGTGCCTGCTTTGTTATTTTCACTTATATAAGCACTGTACGACTGCTGCTCAAATACAGGAGGATTGTCATTCACATCTGAGACAAATAAATGAATCGTCATGGAGGTGGATAATGGTGGAGATCCCCCATCTGTGGCTGTGATGGTAATGTTGTAATCAGATTCTTTCTCTCGATCTAGAGCTTTTGTAGTTACTAGAGAGAAATAGTTTTTAACAGATGGGTTCAGTTTGAAAGGAACATTTTGCTGAACAGAGCAACGAATCTGCCGGTTTTCTCCTGAGTCTTTGTCTTGAACATTAATGATTCCCACCTCAGTACCTGGCTCAGAGTTTTCAGGTATCGGGTTATTCAAAGATTTAAGGATGATTCTAGGAGGATTATCATTAACATCAGTTATATCTATGATGACTTTAGCAGTTGATGCCAATCCAGATGCATCTTTGGACTGAATTCCAACTTCATAGTTCCTTTCATTTTCATAATCAATCTCTCCAGTAACCACAATTTGCCCAGTTGTCTTATCAATAGAAAATAATTTTTCAGCTTTATCTGATATTCTGCTGAATTCATACGTCACTTCCCCGTTTGGACCTTCATCAGCATCTGTGGCGCTCACTCTGATTATTTCTGTTCCTGAAGGTGTATTTTCAGCCAGAGTGACCTTATAAACAGGCTGACTAAATACTGGAACATTATCATTGGCATCAAGAACAGTGATGTGTATGACAGCAGTGCCAGACCTCTGCGGTGAACCTCCATCAGTGGCTGTGAGAATCATATCTATCTCCTTCTGCTGTTCACGATCCAGCTCCTTTTCCAAAACAAGTTCAGCATATTTCCCTCCGTCTGCAGTGTCATGAACATTCAAAACAAAATATGTATTTTTCGTCAGTGAATATCCATTCACAGAATTTTGTCCGATATCCTTGTCATGCGCCTCATCCAAACGGAATCGCTGGCCTTTATCTGCTGATTCTGTGATTTCAAAGTTAATGCGCTCATTTACAAATCGTGGTGAGTTGTCATTTATATCCTGAATTTGCAGAATTACTCGGTGAACTTCAAGAGGATTTTCCAGTACGAGCTCATAACTGAGAATGCAGGACATTCGAGATCCACAAAGCTCCTCTCGGTCTATTGTCTCTGCCACGATTAAATCACCAGTATGCAGATTAATATCACAATACCGTTTGCTGCTGTCCTCCGTGTCTATCCGAGCTTTACGAGCAGATAATAGTTTAACATCCATGCTGAGATCCTTGGCAATATTTCCAATCACATACTGGCGCTTCGTTTCTTCCGGAATATTGTAGCTCAGATCCGCACAGAGGGTTTTCAGAGTAAACAGAAGGAGAGCCAAGAAAAACGCAAAGAAAGGAACAGAAAATAATCTATATTCCATTTTTGAGTATTTGATGTTGTACCTGCCCAAAAGCAAACTAATTTTTGGTGGATGAAATTCCAATAATTCAATCAGCGTCGACGGACTGTTACTCCATTTTGTGCGGCGTTTATTCTAGCAGTCAGAGCTCATGCTGCATACATTAAGTGTGGGAGGAGAGACGCATCAGTCTGCACTCTTGGTGAATAGCGACGCTGTGAGTATTTTTCTGTTCATTACATTCATATATTTAATAAAAAAGGCAACAGGGATCATCAACCAAGTAAAGTCTGATGTTTGTCAACGCATATTAGTGTAAAATAATCATTTACATAAATATATAGGCTATATACTGGAAATGAACTAAAAAAGTCACGCATTCAGAGAAAAAGTGCAACAGACAGTGCTGTAGCTGTCCAGGCATGTGGTGCTGAAACTGGACTTCTTTTTATTCACCGCTTCCACCTAACATTGTTATGTAGGATTTAACGATCATGTACACTGTACTATCGGCCTCAAAATGATAAATGTTCAAACACTTTTCGACCATCTACGTTAAACCTTACTAAAGACTTAAGCTTGTTTTTTTTTTAAAGAACAACGGAAAAAAGCAACAAACTGTTGAATTCAGCCGAGATCAAATACACAACTTTGCTAGCTAATGCCATACTATTATATATATATATATATATATATATACAGAGAAATTATTTAAAAGCGGACTTTTGTACTTTTTCTTGTTCTTTTTCAGAAATGATGAAAGCAGCGTTCAAGTGTTGGTAAAGGTGTGCAGAAATTAAATAAATTTATGAGATCAATAATTCGCGACCTACATAATCTGGACCATTTAAATAGTCATCATTAGACGAAAGACGACTGTAGTTTTATACAATAAGAGATTATAGCATTTTTATATATAATACAGCGCGAAGTCCAATAAATTACCCAAATACTTATGCATTTTTAAACAACAACGCCTTAATAAAGTATGTCATATTACTGATGCAAATATCATTTGAAATGTCAGCGGAGACGATATAAAATGCAAAAATAAAAAATAGTCTAAAAGGGTGAAGCTGCTCTTACCTCATCTTCATTTTCTGTAACATCTAGTGTTATCATGCTCGAGCCAAACTGAATATTTTCTTCCTTTCTTAGAGTCCCACCAGCAGGAAGCGTGTTTTCATTATACGATCTTACAAATTTAAAGTCACTTGTGCGCGAGCCTGTGGTTAGATACGCGTCATAATTGTAGGAGCTGCGGAGAGTTCCTGCTCCATCCACCTCTGCATAGTTGGGAGGCAGATAGGCGCTGGGAACAGCAACTGCTCCATCAAACAACAGTCTGGGCTTTCTCCTGTGACAAAACTTCACTGCCAAGATCAGTATGATGAAGGTCAGGAAGAAGGTGCACACGGAAACTAATGCAATGATCAAGTATGACGTCAGTTTAGAGTTGTTGTCCTCATAAGTCATATCTTTAAGTTCAGGAACTTCAGAAAGGTTGTCAGAAATCAGTAAATTCACAGCACAGGTTGTAGACAGAGAGGGCTGCCCATTATCCTTCACTGAAATAACAAGATTCTGCTTCATATTGTCAGATTCAGAAATGTCTCGTTGTGTTTTGATCTCTCCACTATGGAGACCAATGGTGAAAAGTCCCGGATCAGTAGATTTCAAGATCTGATAGGACAGCCATGCGTTCTGTCCAGAGTCAGCATCTACAGCGATCACCTTGGAGACCAGAGAGCCTGAGAGAGTCGCTTTAGGGACCATTTCAGTCATTAAAGACTTGCCATCTGGAACAGGGTATAATATCTGTGGAGAGTTATCATTCTCATCTGTTATGAAGACTTTCACAGTCACGATACTGCTGAGAGGAGGAGAACCATTGTCTCTGGCAACAACTTTGACACTGAAGTTTCTGAACTGCTCATAGTCAAATGATCTTACAGCATGAATCACCCCTGTATCTCCATTAACAGATAGAAATGAGGACACTGGGACCCCATTGACTTCACTGGGTACCAGAGAGTACAGTACAGTCCCGTTCTGTCTCCAGTCTGGGTCATTTGCACTGACAGAACAAACAGAGGTGCCTGCTTTGTTATTTTCTCTTATATAAGCACTGTACGACTGCTGCTCAAATACAGGAGGATTGTCATTCACATCTGAGACAAATAAATGAATCGTCATGGAGGTGGATAATGGTGGAGATCCCCCATCTGTGGCTGTGATGGTAATGTTGTAATCAGATTCTTTCTCTCGGTCTAGAGCTTTTGTAGTTACTAGAGAGAAATAGTTTTTAACAGATGGGTTCAGTTTGAAAGGAACATTTTGCTGAACAGAGCAACGAATCTGCCGGTTTTCTCCTGAGTCTTTGTCTTGAACATTAATGATTCCCACCTCAGTACCTGGCTCAGAGTTTTCAGGTATCGGGTTATTCAAAGATTTAAGGATGATTCTAGGAGGATTATCATTAACATCAGTTATATCTATGATGACTTTAGCAGTTGATGACAACCCAAAGGTGTCTTGGGCATGAATTCCCATTTCATACTTTTTGTCTTTTTCGTAATCAATTTCTCCGATCACTACAATTTGTCCAGTTGTCTTATCAATAGAAAATAATTTTACAGCTTTATCTGATATTCTGCTGAATTCATACGTCACTTCCCCGTTTGGACCTTCATCAGCATCTGTGGCGCTCACTCTGATTATTTCTGTTCCTGAAGGTGTATTTTCAGCCAGAGTGACCTTATAAACAGGCTGACTAAATACTGGAACATTATCATTGGCATCAAGAACAGTGATGTGTATGACAGCAGTGCCAGACCTCTGCGGTGAACCTCCATCAGTGGCTGTGAGAATCATGTCTATCTCCTTCTGCTGTTCACGATCCAGCTCCTTTTCCAACACAAGTTCAGCATATTTTCCTCCGTCTGCAGTTCTATCCACAGTTAATTTAAAATGTTCGTTTCTCTCCAGTGAATAGCCATTGACCGCGTTATGCCCAATGTCTGAGTCATGAGCTTCATGCAAACGGAATCGCTGGCCTTTAACTGCTGATTCGGTGATTTCAAAATTAATACGCTCATTTGGAAATCTCGGTGCGTTGTCATTTATATCCTCAATTTGAAGTATAATACGGTGTACTTCAAGAGGGGTTTCCAGGACGAGCTCATAACTTAGAGTACAGGGAATTTGAGATCCACAAAGCTCCTCTCGGTCTATTGTCTCTGCCACGATTAAATCACCAGTATTCAGATTAATATCACAATACCGTTTGCTGCTGTCCTCCGTGTCTATCCGAGCTTTACGAGCAGATAATTGTTTTACATCCATCCTGAGATCTTTGGCTATATTTCCAATCACATACTGGCGCTTCGTTTCTTCCGGAATATTGTAGCTCAGATCTGTACAGAGGGTTTTCAGAGGAAACAGAAGGAGAGCCACGAAAAACGCAAAGAAAGGAAATGAAAATAACTTGTTTTCCATTTTTGAATGTTTGATGTTACACCTGCCCAAAAGTAAACTAATCTTTGACGGATGATATTCCAATAATTTTTATCAGCGTCGACGGACTGTTACTCCATTTTGTGCGGCGTTTATTCTAGCAGACAGAGCTCATGCTGCATACATTAAGTGTGGGAGAGACGCTTCAGTATTGGTGAATAGCGACACTGTGAGTATTTTTCTGTTAATTGCATCTTTCATGTATTTATTGAAAAGAGAACAGGGATCAGCCAAGTGAAGTCTGATGTTTGTCATCGCGTATTATTCTGAAATGATAATTTGCATAAATATATAGGCTATGCATTGGTAACAAACTAAAAAAGTCACGCATTCAGACAAAAAGTGTAACAGACTCTGCTGTCGCTGTCCATGGATGTGGCGCTGACACTGCATTTATTTTTTATTCACCGCTTCAACCAAACATTGTTCTGTAGGTTTTAACGATCGTGTACACTGTACTATCGGCCTCAAATGATAAACGTTCAAACAATTTTAGACTCTCTGTGTTAAACCTTACTAAAGACCTAAGCTTGTTTTTTTTTTACACAAGATCAACTACAGAAAAAAGCAACAAACTGTTAAGTTCAGCAGAGATCAGATACACAACATTGCTAGCCAATGCGTTTTTTTCTTGTTGTTGTTTGTTTGTTTTTTTTTTTTGTTCTAAACACGCTTGAAAACCGCAGTTCACATTAACAAAATATAATAGAAAAAAAAAATAATAATAATACAGAAAATTTCCTCAGAAACAGACTTTTGTATGTTTTTTTCAGAACTGATGAATACAGCGTTCAAGTATTGATAAAGATGTCAAGAAAATATACAAACACAGGTGCAAGCAGCGTATTGAGGGACATTTTAAATACAACAATCCCCGGTATCTGTGGAGAGGCATTTAAGCCATAATGGACTACAAAAGCAGCAAACAGATGATCAGTCAGGATCAGGCACTCCCTGACACCTTGAATCAGTTCTTTGCCCGATTCGATTTATAAGACAGCAGAGAGATGGTCCAGTTATCCAGGTGAACACCAAATGAAAGCTGCACTGAGAAAGATCCACGTCACCAAGGCTGGGGGGCCAGACCAGGTGTCAGGATGGACACTGAAATTATGTGCAGACCAACTTGAGGGGTGTTTCAGGACATCTTTAACCTCTCCATGCAGCTTGCTATAGTCCCTGTCTGCCTCAAATCCTCCATTATTGTACCTGTGCTTAAAAAGTCAGCTGTCACCTGCCTCAGTGACTATCGCCCAATTGCTCTGACCCCTGTCATAATGAAATGTTTTGAAAGGCTTGTCGTGCAGCAGGTTAGGAATGTTATACCTCCTGAACTAGACAGTTACCAGTTTGCCTACAGGGGGAATTGATCTACAGAGGATGCAGTCACCATAGCACTCCACACAGCCCTGTCCCAACTGGAGCTGTCTAACACATATGTTAGGAGGCTATTTGTCAAATTCAACTCTGCGTTTAATACAATAATTCCCCACAAACTGGTACACAAAGTCTTTAATTTAGGTCTTCCCACTTTACTGTGTTCATGGATCAGAGACTTCTTAACCAACAGACCACAAGTGATAAGAATAGGGGATGATACATCGTCTACCCTCATTCTGAACACAGGTACTCCACAGGGATGCATGCTTAGTCCAGCCCTTTTTACTCTCTTCACACCTGACTGCACTCCTATCCATGCCTCCAACACCATTGTCAAATTCGCCGACAATACCGCTGTAGAGGTTCTCATATCGGACAATGATGAGACCCACTACAGAGAGGAGATCCATCACCTGGCCCTGTGGTGTTCGGAAAACAATTTGGTTTTAAATGCCACTAAAACCAAAAGGTCATTGTGGACTTCATAAGGTCTGGAAGAACAGCACATGCTCCACTGCTCATGCAGGGGATGGAAGTGGAGCGTGTGGATAACATCAAGTTTCTGGGTATCCACATTACAGAAGACCTCACTTGGGCTCTTAACACCTCCCACCTGGTGAAGAACACCTCCCTCCTGGGCTGCTGATAAATTTTTACAGGAGTGCCATAGAGAGTGTCCTTTGTCATTGTGTGAATGTATGGTATGCCTGCTGCACAGCGCAGGACAGGAAGGACTTGGCCCGGGTGGTTAAAACAGCGCACAGGATTGTGGGGAAACCACTTCCAGATCTGGACTCTGCATTTGCAGAACACCTCCAGAAGAAGGCCAGAAACATTGCTGCGGATCCCACTCATCCCTGGTCATAGACTGTTTGTTCCACTGCCCTCAGGGCGGAGATACAGGACTATGAAATCACGCACAAACAGACTGAGAAACAGCTTCTTTCCGAGAGCTGTGACCTCCATTACACCCCCTGCAATTACACATACACATACATCTTCCAGCTAGTGAGGTAATTGCACTTTATTTTGATGTAATTGCTGCTGTTTGCTGATGCTGTTTATTGTCTGTTTTAAGTGTTGTTTTTGTATAGTTCTGTAACTGAAATTCACCAGACAGAATTTCGTTGTACTATGTATAATGGCAATAAAGTCTAAATCTAATCTAATCTAAATCTAAATCTAATCTACAAATTTATGATCAAAAATTCATGACCTACATAATCTGGACCATGTAAATAGTCTTCATTATTAAAAGACGAAAGACAACAATAGTTTTATTCAATGAGTGATTATAGCAGTTTTATATGTAATAAAGCATGAGGTCTAATAAATTACCCAAATACTTATACATTTTTAAAGAGGAATCGCCTTAATAAAGTACTGTATATGGTGTTATTGATACAAATATCATTTGAAATGTCAGCGGAGACAATATGAAATGCAAAAATAAAAAATAGTCGAAAAGACTGAAGCTGCTCTTACCTCATCTTCATTTCCTGTAACATCTAGTGTTATCATGCTCGAAACAAACTGAATATTGTCTTCCTTTCTCAGAGTCCCACCAGCAGGAAGCGTGTTTTCATTATACGATCTCACGAACTTAAAGTCACTTGTGCGCGAGCCTGTGGTTAGATACGCGTCATAATTGTAGGAGCTGCGGAGAGTTCCTGCTCCATCCACCTCTGCATAGTTGGGAGGCAGATAGGCGCTGGGAACAGCAACTGCTCCATCAAACAACAGTCTGGGCTTTCTCCTGTGACAAAACTTCACTGCCAAGATCAGTATGATGAACGTCAGGAAGAAGGTGCACACGGAAACTAATGCAATGATCAAGTATGACGTCAGTTTAGAGTTGTTGTCCTCATAAGTCATATCTTTAAGTTCAGGAACTTCAGAAAGGTTGTCAGAAATCAGTAAATTCACAGCACAGGTTGTAGACAGAGAGGGCTGCCCATTATCCTTCACTGAAATAACAAGATTCTGCTTCATATTGTCAGATTCAGAAATGTCTCGTTGTGTTTTGATCTCTCCACTATGGAGACCAATGGTGAAAAGTCCCGGATCAGTAGATTTCAAGATCTGATAGGACAGCCATGCGTTCTGTCCAGAGTCAGCATCTACAGCGATCACCTTAGAGACCAGAGAGCCTGAGAGAGTCGCTTTAGGGACCATTTCAGTCATTAAAGTCTTGCCATCTGGAACAGGGTATAATATCTGTGGAGAGTTATCATTCTCATCTGTTATGAAGACTTTCACAGTCACGATACTGCTGAGAGGAGGAGAACCATTGTCTCTGGCAACAACTTTGACACTGAAGTTTCTGAACTGCTCATAGTCAAATGATCTTACAGCATGAATCACCCCTGTATCTCCATTAACAGATAGAAATGAGGACACTGGGACCCCATTGACTTCACTGGGTACCAGAGAGTACAGTACAGTCCCGTTCTGTCTCCAGTCTGGGTCATTTGCACTGACAGAACAAACAGAGGTGCCTGCTTTGTTATTTTCACTTATATAAGCACTGTATGACTGCTGCTCAAATACAGGAGGATTGTCATTCACATCTGAGACAAATAAATGAATCGTCATGGAGGTGGATAATGGTGGAGATCCCCCATCTGTGGCTGTGATGGTAATGTTGTAATCAGATTCTTTCTCTCGGTCTAGAGCTTTTGTAGTTACTAGAGAGAAATAGTTTTTAACAGATGGGTTCAGTTTGAAAGGAACATTTTGCTGAACAGAGCAACGAATCTGCCGGTTTTCTCCTGAGTCTTTGTCTTGAACATTAATGATTCCCACTTCAGTACCTGGCTCAGAGTTTTCAGGTATCGGGTTATTCAAAGATTTAAGGATGATTCTAGGAGGATTATCATTAACATCAGTTATATCTATGATGACTTTAGCAGTTGATGCCAATCCAGATGCATCTTTGGACTGAACTATCATTTCATAGTTCCTTTCATTTTCATAGTCTATTTCTCCTCTCACCACAATTTGTCCAGTTGTCTTATCAATAGAAAATAATTTTACAGCTTTATCTGATATTCTGCTGAATTCATACGTCACTTCCCCGTTTGGACCTTCATCAGCATCTGTGGCGCTCACTCTGATTATTTCTGTTCCTGAAGGTGTATTTTCAGCCAGAGTGACCTTATAAACAGGCTGACTAAATACTGGAACATTATCATTGGCATCAAGAACAGTGATGTGTATGACAGCAGTGCCAGACCTCTGCGGTGAACCTCCATCAGTGGCTGTGAGAATCATATCTATCTCCTTCTGCTGTTCACGATCCAGCTCCTTTTCCAACAAAAGTTCAGCATATTTCCCTCCGTCTGCACTATCATAAATATTCAAAATAAAATGTTTATTTTTCGCCAGTGAATAGCCATTAACAACGTTATGTCCGATATCCTTGTCATGCGCCTCATCCAAACGGAATCGCTGGCCTTTAACTGCCGATTCGGTGATTTCAAAATTAATACGCTCATTGGGAAATCGTGGTGAGTTGTCATTTATGTCCTGAATTTGCAGAATTATACGGTGAACTTCAAGAGGATTTTCCAGAACGAGCTCATAACTGAGAATGCAGGACATTCGAGATCCACAAAGCTCCTCTCGGTCTATTGTCTCTGCCACAATTAAATCACCAGTATTCAGATTAATATCACAATACCGTTTGCTGCTGTCCTCCGTGTCTATCCGAGCTCTACGAGCAGATAATAGTTTAACATCCATCCTGAGATCTTTGGCTATATTTCCAATTACATACTGGCACTTTGTTTCTTCTGGAATATTGTAGCTCAGGTCTGCACAGAGGGTTTTCAGAGGAAACAGAAGGAGAGCCACGAAACACGCAAAGAATGGAACTGAAAATAATCTGTATTCCATTTTTGAAAATTCGATATTTCATCTGGTCAAGAATTATGTTTGACGGATGATATTCTAAAAACTCTATCGGCATCGACCTACTGTTACTCCATTTTGTGCGGCGTTTATTCTAGCAGTCAGAGCTCATGCTGCATACATTAAGTGTGGGAGGAGAGATGCATCAGTCTGCACTCTTGGTGAATTGCGACACTGTGAGTATTTTTTGTGTATTGCATCATTTGAGTATTTAATGAAAATAAATTAGACATCAAATAAGTTAAAGTGTGCGGTATTTCAAATCTCGTTATTGTGAAATAATGATTTCCTTAAGAATAAGTTCTATTGGAAAGTAACTAAAAGAGGTAACGTCTTCAGTTCAACAGTACAACATACAGTATTGGCGCTGTCCAGAAGTGTGGTGCTGAAACCGAAGAACCTCACAGACAGAGTACGTAAGATAATACTGAAGTAATTCTGAATTCATATTATATAAATGAGATAATCCTTTTTAAAAAAGAAAGCAACAAATGTCTTTATATGCATTATTTTAATTAAACGTAGTTCTTTAGTACATTGTAACTTAAATGTTCTGCAGGGTACAAATAAATAAATAAATAACAAAAATAATTTGATTTTTTAAAAAGAAAAAAAAACAGCAGAAAATAATATAAACTGACTCGCGAACATTATATAAACTGACTCACGAACAGTTAGATCTACGGGGAGTTAAAATCACAACACTAATAATGGTTGAGATAAGTAATGGTTAATATGACATTAAATATTAAAGACTGCAATGGCTCATTAACAAAGATAAAGATAGGAAAGAAAAAAAAAACAGGCACAGTATTAGCCTACGTCAGAAAATAAACTTGCGTATCTTGTCAAAAATTAATCAATGCAACGTTCTATTCAATCATAGCAGAAACTGATAACGGTGTGCAGACAATGTAAAAAAACAAAACAAAACTATATATATATATATATATATATATATATATATATATATATATAAAACACTAAAAACTAGCCAAACATTCAATCTGTTTAACTTAAATAGTTTTCACTAGAGCTGTGACCATCGTGTTTTACAGGTACCTTCACATGAAAGGCAGAAAGTGAAGAGAGCTGATAGAAATGTAATATAAAAAAATGTAATGAGGTATGAGGTTCTCATAAATAACCACCCAGAAAGTTTAAACAAGAACCGCTTTAAAAGGAAGTATAGTTGACATAATAATAGAGATATAATTAATATATATATATAACATAGACACCAGGAAATACATTTATTAAAGTGAGTCCAGAGGAGTTAAGCCTCTCTTACCTCATCTTCATTTCCTGTAACATCTAGTGTTATCATGCTCGAACCAAACTGAATATTGTCTTCCTTTCTCAGAGTACCACCAGCAGGAAGCGTGTTTTCATTATACGATCTCACAAATTTAAAGTCACTTGTGCGCGAGCCTGTGGTTAGATACGCGTCATAATTGTAGGAGCTGCGGAGAGTTCCTGCTCCATCCACCTCTGCATAGTTGGGAGGCAGATAGGCGCTGGGAACAGCAACTGCTCCATCAAACAACAGTCTGGGCTTTCTCCTGTGACAAAACTTCACTGCCAAGATCAGTATGATGAACGTCAGGAAGAAGGTGCACACGGAAACTAATGCAATGATCAAGTATGACGTCAGTTTAGAGTTGTTGTCCTCATAAGTCATATCTTTAAGTTCAGGAACTTCAGAAAGGTTGTCAGAAATCAGTAAATTCACAGCACAGGTTGTAGACAGAGAGGGCTGCCCATTATCCTTCACTGAAATAACAAGATTCTGCTTCATATTGTCAGATTCAGAAATGTCTCGTTGTGTTTTGATCTCTCCACTATGGAGACCAATGGTGAAAAGTCCCGGATCAGTAGATTTCAAGATCTGATAGGACAGCCATGCGTTCTGTCCAGAGTCAGCATCTACAGCGATCACCTTGGAGACCAGAGAGCCTGAGAGAGTCGCTTTAGGGACCATTTCAGTCATTAAAGACTTGCCATCTGGAACAGGGTATAATATCTGTGGAGAGTTATCATTCTCATCTGTTATGAAGACTTTCACAGTCACGATACTGCTGAGAGGAGGAGAACCATTGTCTCTGGCAACAACTTTGACACTGAAGTTTCTGAACTGCTCATAGTCAAATGATCTTACAGCATGAATCACCCCTGTATCTCCATTAACAGATAGAAATGAGGACACTGGGACCCCATTGACTTCACTGGGTACCAGAGAGTACAGTACAGTCCCGTTCTGTCTCCAGTCTGGGTCATTTGCACTGACAGAACAAACAGAGGTGCCTGCTTTGTTATTTTCTCTTATATAAGCACTGTACGACTGCTGCTCAAATACAGGAGGATTGTCATTCACATCTGAGACAAATAAATGAATCGTCATGGAGGTGGATAATGGTGGAGATCCCCCATCTGTGGCTGTGATGGTAATGTTGTAATCAGATTCTTTCTCTCGGTCTAGAGCTTTTGTAGTTACTAGAGAGAAATAGTTTTTAACAGATGGGTTCAGTTTGAAAGGAACATTTTGCTGAACAGAGCAACGAATCTGCCGGTTTTCTCCTGAGTCTTTGTCTTGAACATTAATGATTCCCACCTCAGTACCTGGCTCAGAGTTTTCAGGTATCGGGTTATTCAAAGATTTAAGGATGATTCTAGGAGGATTATCATTAATATCAGTTATATCTATGATGACTTTAGCAGTTGATGCCAATCCAGATGCATCTTTGGCCTGAATTCCCATTTCATACTTTTTGTCTTTTTCAAAATCAATATCTCCAATCACCATAATTTGTCCGGTTGTCTTATCAATAGAAAATAATTTTGCAGTTTTATCTGATATTCTGCTGAATTCATATGTCACTTCCCCGTTTGGACCTTCATCAGCATCTGTGGCGCTCACTCTGATTATTTCTGTTCCTGAAGGTGTATTTTCAGCCAGAGTGACCTTATAAACAGGCTGACTAAATACTGGAACATTATCATTGGCATCAAGAACAGTGATGTGTATGACAGCAGTGCCAGACCTCTGCGGTGAACCTCCATCAGTGGCTGTGAGAATCATATCTATCTCCTTCTGCTGTTCACGATCCAGCTCTTTTTCCAACACAAGTTCAGCATATTTTCCTCCATCTGCACTATCATGTACAGTCAATATAAAATTTTCATTTATCTCCAGTGAATAGCCATTCACTGCATTATGCTCAATATCTGAATCATGCGCTTCATCCAAACGGAATCGCTGGCCTTTAACTGCCGATTCGGTGATTTCAAAGTTAATACGCTGATTTGAAAATCGTGGTGAGTTGTCATTTATATCTTGAATTTGCAGAATTATACGGTGTACTTCAAGAGGGTTTTCCAGGACGAGCTCATAACTGAGAGTACAGGGAATTTGAGATCCACAAAGCTCCTCTCGGTCTATTGTCTCTGCCACGATTAAATCACCAGTATTCAGATTAATATCACAATACCGTTTGCTGCTGTCCTCCGTGTCTATCCGAGCTTTACGGGCAGATAATTGTTTAACATCCATCCTGAGATCTTTGGCTATATTCCCGATCACATACTGGCGTTTCGTTTCTTCCGGAATATTGTAGCTCAGATCTGCACAGAGGGTTTTCAGAGGAAACAGAAGGAGAGCCACGAAAAACGCAAATAAAAGAACTAAAAATAACCTGTGTTCCATTTTTTTAATATTTTATGTTGCACCTGCCCAACAGTAAATAATCTTTCACGGATGATATTCCAATAATTTTTATCAGCGTCGACGGACTGTTACTCCATTTTGTGCGGCGTTTATTCTAGCAGTCAGAGCTCATGCTGCATACATTAAGTGTGGGAGGAGAGACGCTTCAGTCTGCACTCTTGGTGAATAGCGACGCTCTGAGTATTTTTCAGTTCATTGCATCTTTCATGTATTTGATGAAAAGAAGAAAGTGAAGTCTTATTTTTATCAACGCGTATTTTTTGTAAAATAATAATTTACATTCATCTATATATTGGAAAGGAACTAAAAATGTCACGCATTCAAAGATAAACAACAGTGCTGTCGCTGTCCAGACTTGTGGTGCTGAAACACGATGACCTCAAAGACATTGAACAATAAATTACTTACGCAACATTGAAATCATAATAAATAAACGAGTGAATTCGTTTTAAAAGAAAAGCGAGGCTTATCTTTTTTCTTCCACCGCGAAAAACAAAATTGGTTATTTAAGATTTAACGATGTACATTGTACTATCTGCCTCAAAGTGAAATATTCAAACACTTCTAGACCATCTACGTTAAAACTTACTAAAAAAAAAAAAAAAAAAAAGTTTGTTTTTAGACTAAAACAACAGCATAATATCGCAACAAAACTGTTAAATGTAGCAGAGACCAAATAACTTTACTAGCCAATGCCATTTATCTTATCTTATCTTATCTTATCTTATCTTATCTTATCTTATCTTATTATCTTTTCTAAACACGCTTGAAGACCACTATACCCATTAACGAAATATAATAAGGGAAATAGAGAAATTCCTTAAAAAATAAATAAATAAATAAATAAATAAAAAACAGACATTTATATTTGTGTCCAGAGTTGATGAATGCAGCGTCCATGTGCTGTTGGAAGTTTATGAGATTAAAAATTCGCGACCTACATAATCTGGACCATTTAAATTGTTTTCATTATAGCAGTGGCAAAAGCATTTGATAGAGAAGATCATATGAAATGATGTAAAAGAAATACAGCGCGAGCTTCTAATAAATTACCACCCAAATGCACTGTTTAAATTGGAACCGACTTTAGAAAGTATGTTATATTATTAATGCAAATATCACTTGTAATATCACACAAAAATGTATAATCAGCGGAGACACCAGGAAATGCAAAAATAAAAAAGTAGTGCAGAGGAGTTAAGCCTCTCTTACCTCATCTTCATTTCCTGTAACATCTAGTGTTATCATGCTCGAGCCAAACTGAATATTTTCTTCCTTTCTTAGAGTCCCACCAGCAGGAAGCGTGTTTTCATTATACGATCTCACAAATTTAAAGTCACTTGTGCGCGAGCCTGTGGTTAGATACGCGTCATAATTGTAGGAGCTGCGGAGAGTTCCTGCTCCATCCACCTCTGCATAGTTAGGAGGCAGATAGGCGCTGGGAACAGCAACTGCTCCATCAAACAACAGTCTGGGCTTTCTCCTGTGACAAAACTTCACTGCCAAGATCAGTATGATGAACGTCAGGAAGAAGGTGCACACGGAAACTAATGCAATGATCAAGTATGACGTCAGTTTAGAGTTATTGTCCTCATAAGTCATATCTTTAAGTTCAGGAACTTCAGAAAGGTTGTCAGAAATCAGTAAATTCACAGCACAGGTTGTAGACAGAGAGGGCTGCCCGTTATCCTTCACTGAAATAACAAGATTCTGCTTCATATTGTCAGATTCAGAAATGTCTCGTTGTGTTTTGATCTCTCCACTATGGAGACCAATGGTGAAAAGTCCCGGATCAGTAGATTTCAAGATCTGATAGGACAGCCATGCGTTCTGTCCAGAGTCAGCATCTACAGCGATCACCTTGGAGACCAGAGAGCCTGAGAGAGTCGCTTTAGGGACCATTTCAGTCATTAAAGACTTGCCATCTGGAACAGGGTATAATATCTGTGGAGAGTTATCATTCTCATCTGTTATGAAGACTTTCACAGTCACGATACTGCTGAGAGGAGGAGAACCATTGTCTCTGGCAACAACTTTGACACTGAAGTTTCTGAACTGCTCATAGTCAAATGATCTTACAGCATGAATCACCCCTGTATCTCCATTAACAGATAGAAATGAGGACACTGGGACCCCATTGACTTCACTGGGTACCAGAGAGTACAGTACAGTCCCGTTCTGTCTCCAGTCTGGGTCATTTGCACTGACAGAACAAACAGAGGTGCCTGCTTTGTTATTTTCACTTATATAAACAACATAGCTCTGCAACTCAAATGTAGGGGAGTTGTCGTTGATGTCTGAAACTTGTATGTTCAGAGTTATATTGGAGAATAAGGAGGGTGTACCTCCGTCCTTTGCTGTTATTGTCACATTATAATTTTCGATTTGTTCTCGATCAAGCAAACTAGTTGTAGTGATAATGAAGTAAGACTTGATGTACGGCTGTAGTTGAAATGGCAGACTCGTCGAAATGGAACAAGTAACCAGACTGTTTTCACCTGAATCTTGGTCCTTTACGTTTATTACAGCGATCTCTGAACCAGGTGGGATGTTTTCTGGGATTTGGTTTTTCAGAGACTTTACAGATATAACTGGCGCGTTGTCATTGACATCATCTATTTCAATAACAACTTTACAGTGGCCTGTCTGACCTCCACCATCCTCCGCTTGTACTTCCATCTCGTACGAGGAGGCCTTCTCGTGGTCCAACTGTCCAATAACAGATATTTCTCCGTAATTTTCGTCAATTTTAAACAATTCTTTTGTGTTGTCGGATAGGTGATTGATATAATACGTTATTTGTCCATTTGCGCCCTCATCCACATCGGTTGCAATAATTTTGATAACAGACGTTCCGAGTGCTGAATTTTCAGATAAACGAGTCTTGTACAAAGGCTGCGAAAACACTGGTGCATTATCATTCACGTCTATCACGAGCACTTCAATAACAACAGTTCCAGATTTAGGAGGATTCCCCCCATCGACCGCTGACAAAATCAAGGAATGCTCTCCTTTTGTCTCTCTATCCAGACTGTTTTTCAAAACAATGTCCACATACCTGTCTTTATTTGATTTTGTATCAAGAACAAAATGTTTGTTTTGACTGAGAATATACGTCTGAACTGAATTAATTCCAACATCCAAATCCCGTGCGCGAGCTATTTGTAATTTGCTTCCGGTCGGTGCCGCTTCGCTTATCTCAAGTTTAATTGAATCTTTAGGGAAAATAGGAAGGTTGTCATTGATGTCCTGGACCTCCAAAACAACGTTATGAAGCTCTAGAGGATTTTCAAGAATAAATTCAAAGTGCATGAGGCAGGGGGAGGTAGTACTGCAAAGCATCTCTCGGTCGATCCTTTCCGAAACAAAAAGATTTCCTGAATCTAGGTCTATTTCACAGTACCTTCTCTCCCCTTGATAATCCAAACGGGCTTTGCGAAACCTCAAGCTATTAGAATCCAAATTAAGCTCCTTACTTAGACTTCCAATAACATATTTTGTCTTTGTTTCCTCCGGCACAGAATAACGAACATCAGCAGTGGTAACGCAGAAGAGAAGCGACGTTATCCATAATCGCCATTTGGCCCAACACAATTCAGATGTTTTCGCCATATTTTCTTGTAAGTAAAAAAGTAAAAGCGTTGTTTCAAAATCCTCCTCACAAACAACCGATTTATGTCGTGGGCAGCACTGCTATTTCAACATTGACTGTTGTTAAAAGAATAGAAAAATACCCGCACCAAATGGGTGTGTTCTTATGCCCAGAAAGCACAGTTAATCAACAGCGACACTGTGTGGTTCAGTTGAGTTTAGGTAAACAGCTTGTGAGGTTGCATGGTGTGCATACGCACCATATTTACAGAGATGATTCTGATAATGCGGGTTTAAATTATTGGCATGTCAAAGATAACGATGAAACATTATTATTACAATATAGAAAGACGTGCTTCCTACAAAACCCTCAATACAAACAAAATATTGTAAACAAAATTGACTTTTTGTCACACTGCAAAAAAAAAAAAAAAAAAAAAAAAAAGTAGGCGTACTATAATGATATTACAGTCTTAAAATGGTTTATATTTTAACTGGATAATCTACCTTTTGTGAGCGTTTATATTGGTCATTTCTATAACGTATACATTTTTAGAACTACACACATTATCTACACACGCCACAAACGCACGTTTTTTTTTTTTTTTTTTTTTTTTTTTAAATCAGCACCATGGACAGCTCACTATGTAGTCACCGGACAAAACTGCTGGAAATAAAAAGTGCAAGTGCTATTATGTCTGTATGATGACATTTTGATTTAAAAAGGTATTAAGTACACGGAAATGGAATGTTAAATACAACATAAAAGACTGCAAATTAGAGAAATCGCTACATTTACACTACAACTGGTAAAATGCAAACGAAAGACATTATTTCTATTTTGTTGAACTGCACACATGCACACATCTGACATATATTAAATGATCCAAGTCCAATGCCTCGCCTTTGTGCTTTATGTGAACAAAAAGAAAGAATAAGTCAGAATTTTGCTGAAGCATCATGATCACAAAGATGACAGTTTCAAAGCACATACTATTTTTAGCCTTCACCAAGTCTGCCCCATATTGTATTTCAACTATTTCAAAGTATTGCTGTTCCAGTATTATGAAACATTCTCAGTTTGTTTGAGTTTTGGATTTCACTTCAAATAATTTCCCATCCAAACATGCAAACACATTCTATTTCACTCCTTGGAGAACAATTAAGGGCAGTTTGTTTCAGAAGAAGAAGAAGTGCAGGTGAAACGTTCAGGTTCATCTATTTTTAATAGCCTGAAAATCTTTCAATAGAAAGCCCAAGTTACCATATGGCCTGCCACTGTAACATAAGCTTTTTTTTATATGACAAATATCCAACTGGTAAAATTTTTTAGGTCAGCACTTTGGATGTTTAAGATAATATAGACAGGCAAAATCAAAACCACTGAAAAATCTTGAATACTTATGAAAGAAAACTTTATTTGTGATTTATAAACAAAACACATTACCAGATTTCATAAAGTAATATAAAATAATAAACACCATTACACTGATGAGCAGGTGTACAAAAATTTTGTCCAACAGATTTGCACCGTCAAAGTCAAAAGCATAGTGCCACCTAGGCACTGGATGAGTTTATATATAATTACTACACACAAGCAGAATACATAGACCCTTTTTATTTTCTCTTTTATCATTTTTTTGACATTTTTGTATCTTTTTTTTTTTCTTTTCTTTTTCTGAAGGAAGAGGCTTATATCATAGGGATGTATGAACTGGTTCACATTACAGTGTTATTGATTTCAAAGCCTAGCACAAAACGAAGGATTGATCCTTTCAAGTTGCAAAAATCATAAGGTTGTAAAGAAAAGCGATTTAGACCATAACACTACAGCATTACATATATCTAGAATGTTAATGTTAACGTTGATCGCCACAGAGCCGACGTCGTTTCTGTGTCTTCTTTGTACACTCTATCCATGTATGTAATCAGTGTATGTTTGTGTATGTTTGAGTGAATAATTTGATTTATGTCTACATACTTCAGCAGAGACGATACACATCTCCAGTTCCATCATAAATGAGAAAAAAATAATTATGAAAAACATATCTGTTCATTTATATCTATATATAATTTCTGTTTTAATTGCGTTTAACATGCAAAACAGTCACTTGGTGATCTGACAGCACTGAACCACACCTGAAAGAGACGTGTGTGTGTGTGTGTGTGTGTGTGTGTGTGTGTGTGTGTGTGTGTGTGTGTGTGATGATATGGTCTCATAGCAGCACAAACATCTCTCCTTTACTGAACGGTATCTCTGCAGACTTAGAAGGGAAAGAAAGGAGAGATGTGCTCCCTCAAAAAAAAAAAAAAAAAAAAAAAAAACAGAAAATTTAAGCATGATGTCTGAATGTTAAGAAAACATTCCTATTATTTACAAAATTCGAATCAACAACTATGGTACTGTCATGAAGCTATGTCTCACCATTGATTATATACAGTAGAAAAACTCTGTAATGTCCACCACTTCTCAGTCTTCTCAGTCTAATCTCCACTCACCCTCTATCCTTGCCCTATAAAGCACTATACACCATAGCTAAACATGTCCACAATAAGCATGACTGCACAGTCCATGGTGGTTCCACTGCTGTGAGAGCATAAACACTGGTGTGTCTTGAGTTTGTGTGTGCATGTAGGGGCCAATACATGTGCTTATGTTTCCAGCAGAAGGAGTGACAATAATATTGGCTTTTTACACAGGCTTGATTTTTCTGCTCTTTCTTGTCACATTGTACAATACGAGCCACCAGGGGGCAGTACTGACATGGGGCCAGCACAGCACACCAGATAAAGGGAGGTTGGCAACATGAGATATGCAAAAGTTACAAGCAGTAGGTAAGGGCAAAAAGCTGGACTAAGACATTAAGCTGGCAGGAAGTGGGATGACGTCTATCAAACATTCAAAACAGCAGCAAAGGAAGTAGGTGTGTTTTGAAAAGAAGCAACACGCATCCGTTCTACTATTTTACAGACTTTTGAGAGGCTGTTGTGCTTCAGTCCTGTTGTGGCTTTAGCTGTACAGCGTGTGGTGAGCCTGTTTAGAGTGTGTTGTGTATTAAAGAGCAAGAATCTCTTTAGCTGTACGCACATCATTTGGCTGTGCATGATTTTGGACTATATAAGATGAGATTCATTTGCTCTTATAAAATATACTGAGATTTCTGCATTAGTTTGGGAGCAGGACAGAAGCGTTAGCGATCTCTAATGCTTTTTTTGTGAGTGTGAAGCAAGTGTCTTGGATTTCGCTGCTACATTCCCAGCTCTGTAGGCGTTTACTTTAGATCTGCTCTAAAAATCAGACACTGGTCCTTCTGATAATTACAGTTAGATTTGTGTCTCTTTTTTTCTTTTACAAAGTTTTGTTTCCAGCAGATCAAGGCATGAGACGGGGCCAGGGGAGGATGTTTCTTTCCCGTTTGAAGTTGAGGGAGGAAGGCAGGGATGGAGTCAGAGAAAACTCTTGGTATGACATGAGTTCAAATCCAGTTTAACTGGAAATTTGTTTGATCCTTTAAAAGAGGAGAGGAACTTCCCTTGATGTAGTTGAAAATGTCACTCACAAGGTGCAAGTGGGCTTGGTTTGCTTGGATTGCTTTATTGAACATCGCTGATTAATTTCTTCACAATAGAGCAGAACTAGAAAAATAGCCAATCAGAGTCATGGAAACATGTTTACAGGGTTAATTTGTTTATGTTCATGCGTAGAGCACAAACTCTGTTCTGTCTGGGACTTGAATTGGTAGATACGGTATATAGAAGGATCTTTCTCTCTTTACATTTTCAGTATTTTTGGTTTTCTCTTTCTGTCAGCGTTTGCTACAAACATAAGTTGATCGCTGTAATATTGTAGTGAGACTTTCTTCATTACTCCTCGCCATCATCTTTCCCTTTATCCTTCTTGTCCTTCTTTTCCTTCTTCTTCTTTTTCTTCTTCTTGGACTCCTCTTTCTTTCCAAAGGTGATGAACTCGCCCTTATCATCAACAGCACCTGGGTCCTGCCGGATGGAGATGATGGCAGGGGAGCCGGGAATGATGAAGGCTTCAGGAGGAATCTCTCCCGGCTTCAGGGCTTGTGGAGGACCATAACCGGGGCCTGCACCGTAGCGGAAGCTCCAGCTGTTACTGTTGATTCCAGCTCCAACAGGAGGGGACAGCTGTCCCTCTCCCTCCCCATCTGAGTGAGGGAAAAATAAAAGTATTAGATTGTATCATCCTCACCAATTTCCTCAGGTGAAGTAAAGATATTTGGTTGCCTAGTGAAAAAAAAAGCTCAAAACCAAAAATAAGATGACCCAATTACTAATTACTATCATCTAACACCTAACTCCTAGTTTCTCCAGGGGTACTACACATGTACTTCAAGTCTTATGAATAACTTTCAATGAAGAAAACCGCTATATACAGTACCGGTCAAAAGTTTAGTCAAAATATTACTATTTTTAATGTTTTCAAAAGAAGCCTCTTCTGCTCATCAAGCCTGCATTTATTTGATCAAAAATACAGAAATGAAAACAGTAATATTGTGAAGTATTATTACAATCTAAAGTATTGGTTTTCTATTATAATATACTTTAAAATATCATTTATTTCTGTGATGCAAAGCTAAATTTTCATCAGCCATTACTCCAGTCTTCAGTGTCACATGACACTCCAGAAATCATTCTAATATGCTGATTTATTATCAATGTTGAAACAGTTGTGCTGCTTAATATTTTTTTTTTTTATAACCTGTACTTTTTTCAGGATTTTTTGATGAATAAAAAGTTTTTTTTTTAAAAAAGAAGAAGAAGAAGCAGCATTTATTTACTTTCTTTCTTTTTGGAAGAAATTAATACTTCTATTCAGCAAGAGTTATATTGTTAGAAAATATTTCTATTTTATATAAATGCTGTTCTTTTTAACTTTTTATTCATCAATGAATCCTGAAAAATCTATCACAGTATCCAAAAAATATTAACTGTTTCCACCAGAAAACCATTATTTTAAATTGTAATAATATTTCACAATATTACTGTTTTTTTTTCTGTATTTTTGATCAAATAAATGCAGGCTTGATGAGTATAAGAGACTTCTTTCAAAAACATTAAAAATAGTAATGTTTCCAAACTTGAAAATATCAGATATTGAGTTTTTCATGACATGGCAGGGTTAGTTGAGATTGTAAAATGTAATGTGGTGCAACCCCCCAAAAACTTGATATGAATGAATGAATGAATGAATGAATGAATGAATGAACGAACAAACAAATATGTTATTACTTTTTATTTTATGGTTACACCACATGACAAGAGTCATTACTTTTAAACATTTTCTGAAAACGATATTAACTGTTTTTTTTACTATATCAAACAAGCATAAAACATAAAGAGTACACTTCTAAGAACTTAGTATGTGTAATAAATAGATTATTAATTAGATTATTATTTTTCTTTCTTTCTGGATACGCATGCCAAAAACAATCTGCATCAAATGCATGATTTAAGAAGCATGTTTTATTTGCTTTATTTAACACTGATCGAAACCTACAAGTAACACACACACACACACACACACACACACACACACACACACAGCATCACTCTTGAGTGCACTTTCATACAATGTTCATGTTTGAAAGTGTACTACCCCAACAGGGACAGAGAGCTGAGTACAGAGTGAGAGACTTATGTACTACTTTCCCTACAGAAGCAGGGCTCTTTGCCACACCAGTTACTCTATGACCTACTTTCATTTCTGTGTTTTATTTAGAGCTCACCATGGCCCTGAAATGCAATTCTGTTTGTTTTTGATCTGTACGTTTATGACAGTACCGCACGGCCTATTTCAATAAATGCAAAACCTAGCAGGGATTATCCATTCTGATATTCTTTCCTCAGCTTAAATGAATCTGCATGGGTGGATTGTGCATCTATGTGTGCGTGCAACAACTAGACTAAATTAGGTATCTGTCTCGCGCTCAGTTTCAGGCACATCTAAATTTAGACACTTCAAATCCAGCCATTAATATGCAAACTGCTCTTTTTTTCTATGGCTACTGATCCAATATATATAACTGTTCAAAATCTTGACCATCCTGAAAATATACCACCTCCGCATCAATACAGAAGACTCATGGCACACAGATGGTGCAGCAAAGAGTCAATGAGAGAGCGTTCACATGCACACATACACAGGAGCACCGTGTGCCGCCCCCTGGGCTTTGACGGATCACATTTGGCTGAGAAGGTCAGAAATTGTGGTTTAGAGTGGTAGCATTTACTTGCAGAGTGGTCAGATTTCTAGTGAGAGAGTAACTCATGTGTTCATGTGTTAGTCACACCTCACTCCATCTCCCTGTGGCTTTCATTATGGCAGCAATATCAGTGCATGTGTGTGTATGCGTGTTAAGTTTCATGTCAGAGCAGGTCAACTGAGCAGACTAGTTCTCATCCTCATGAGACTAAAGAGAAGATCAGCACAGTGAAGCTGGAAGCAACAGTTTAAGACTAACTTCCATTGCATTTCTCTCTTTGGTGTAAAGGTCAATGACAAATACATTTCTGTGATAAAAAGAAGAAAGTTTAAAACACATTTGCCAAGTTTTTAAAAATGTATTCCTCAGCAAAGACCACAAGAACCAGACAAGTCCTCCGCAAAGACCCCTATGGCCAGCTTCGTGTCCATTCCAGCATGATGAATTCGATCTTTAAGCAAAAGGAACTGAATGGAATAATTGAATGCTAACGATCCACAGTCTGATTTATGACTTGTAATGCAGCCTGAATCATAATCACACCATGTTTGTTCGTTGGTCAGAGGAGGACTGGTCCCCCGGCTGAGCCTGGTTTCTCTTATAAGGTTTGTTTTTCTCCATTTCTGTCACCTAATGGAGTTTGGGTTCCTTGTCACTGTTGTCTCTGGCTTGCTTAGTCAGGGACACTTAATATTCAGAAATATTTTTGAATTGACTGCACTGACACTATTGGATAAAAACTGAACTTAGCCAGATGATGACATCACTGATTTCTGCAGAGCTGCTTTATAGCTGAATTGAACTCATTTCATAATTGATGTAGTTCACACAGTTAGGGGAGACTGGGGAGTGTTTTAACACGGGGTTAGATTGTAACACTGTAAGTTTGACAGGTCAGAAAAGAGCTGTGGTAACGTCATCAATATCATACACTCCCATCTTCTTTTTGAGCTGGCAGGAGAAGTGGCATGTGACTGTAAGCAAATTTGTAGATTTTGACCAAAAAAAATTATTTTCAGGCAAGAAAGCAAAGTTTTTCATCAAGATTATTTTTGGCCAAGCAATCATTGAATTGTAGATACAAGTATTTACCTTATATAACCTGAAGTAGCTGTTTCTCTAGTTCAATTTAAAGGGTTAGTTCACCCAAAAATGAAATTTCTGTCATTAATTACTCACCCTCATATCGCTCCACACCCGATATTTTTGATGAAAACCAAGGGTATTTGATCCACACATAAGCAGCAACGTCATTGCACCTTTTGACGTCCAGAAAGGTGGTTGAAAACATGGTTAAAATAGTCAACGTGACTACAGTGGTTCAACCTTAATGTTATGAAGCGACGAGAATACTTTTTGTGTGCAAAAACAAAACAAAAATAACGACTTTATTCAGCAATTTGAACCGCTGAGTTTGAACTCAGTGCAGGCTTCCTTGTTTACGTCCGAACGCCAACTCAAGATTAGCCAAAGCTGAACATGTGAGCAGCACGACACATGCATGTGATGCTGACACAGGATCCGGCCAATAATGAGCTGGCATTCGGATGTAAACAGGGAAGCCTGCACTGAGTTCACTACGAATGACAACGGTTCAAATTGCTGAATAAAGTCGTTATTTTTGTTTTGTTTTTGCGCACAAATAAGTATTCTCGTCGCTTCATAACATTAAGGTTGAACCACTGTAGTCACATTGACTATTTTAACCATGTTAATTACCTTTCTGGACATCAAAAGGTGAAATGATGTTGCTGCCTATGTGTGGATCAGATACCCTCGGATTATGGGTTTGGAACACCATGAGGGTGAGTACTTAATGACAGAAATTTCATCTTTGGGTGAACTAACCCTTTAATGCTTTGTATTTATGCTAACTTTAAACCCACATGCTAAAACAGTTAGCTATGTTATGGCTGTTTGGGGTAGGGATAGTTGTAACAGTTTGTAACATAACAAACAAACCCTATGATGATTCCAGTGAGTCCAGTTATCAATCACATCCTCTGTTGAGGCAAAGTCACGGTTTTTCGTTGCGTATCGAGGGATTTATTCAGTAAATGTGTTTCCATTGTATTTTATGCACATCTTCTTACCAGATAAAAAAGGATCTGCCTCAAAAAATACAATATAATTGTTCACATTGTTCAAAACTGTTTTTTTCTTTGTTCTTCAATGATGTTTATGCAAAAATTGGATAGTGTGGATGTTATTTCAGCAAATTATCTCTCAGTGTTACATCTATCCCCAGCTAGTGTTACTCACCCCAGTAGTGGGGTAGATTGTAATAATGGAACTCTTTGTATTTGGCATTAACTCACATAATTTGTGATTGTGTAGTACACATCCAAGTGAGTTATATTTGTAGCAGACATGGCCATGGACATGGCAGGCCATGTATCAAAATTTGAGGCATCTAACACAAACAAACACTAAGTTACTGATGCTCAAACAAAAAGTGTTACAACCATCCGCCCTACTGAACCGAAATGAATCAACACTGAACTGATTTCAACTGAATAGTGACTGTTTACTATTGTCTTTTTAGAGCTGCTTTACAGCAGAGTTGAATTTTGTTTGAATCATCATTTTCCTGTTTATCCCGGTAAATCTGCCTTGAAACTGTATTGTATAAAGTGCTATATAAATAAGGGTGACAACTTGACTTGTTTTCAAATGTTTTTGAAAAGAACTTTCAATTGAATGACTGGATTGTAAAAATTAAATATAGAGTAATTGTAAATGTTTTTCTTCATATTTCTGCTTGTTGGTTGCCTTTGATTCTACACATGCCTTTGATTCTACAAATATTTTTGAACTATTAATAAGCCAATCAATTTCTTAATTAAAAAAAATCCTATGAAAAAATAAACAATTATGACAAAGCGTTTCTTTTCAAGATTTGTATTAATTTAATAGTTGTTTATTATTATTATCATTATTATTATATCAGGATAGTTGTATTACTCTGGCACTCTGAATTTATGCCAAATTAATTTTATTCCAAAAAATGAAGAAAAAAAAAAATGCTAATTTTAGATTATGGAATTTCAATCTGTCTGTAAAAACTGCCCCAGATGGGGCAGACAAAAATCTCCGACATTCACTGCTCAAAAACCTCAAAAACTTTATTTGAGCTTGATTTTGGTAAAATGTTAATAATATAATGACACATGCAAGTGTCTGACCACATATAAAGCCACAATACTAACTTTGACAGCACAGTGTTTAACTATAAAACACACACACACACAAAAAACAAACAAACAAACAAACAAAAAACGTTTTCTTTTTGTTTTTTTTCTTCTTCTTCATTTTTCAACTATTTTGGGCATATTTATAATTATAGCATTATACGTATTGTAAGGTTTGTCAGAGCGGCAGGATAAATGTGTGCATTTAAAGACAAATATGTGATCTAATATGCATTCATGTGTTAGATGCATGCAGGTCATATGTGCTACTTTTTGTGCTATTTTGGTCCTTTTAGGTCTTTAGCCTCCGGTCCTTATTTTTTTCCTATGATTTTTCTACCTCTCTTTTTCTCTACCTTCCATTCCTCTCCCTTCCACACCTTGCTCTTTCTTCCATTTTGAGTACGGCTGGTTGCCACGGAAACCTCTTCCCCCATCCCCGCTCGCCCACTCCCAGCTGCTCCTGCTGCAGTATCTAAGATTCACTGTAGTTGCCTGGCAACAAGTCACACAGTGTTTCCTAGCAACAGGACCACCGGAGGGGTCTGCCAATCCTGAACCTCTGTGCATCTCCAACCCCCGCATCCCCCCTTCTCTTTCAGCATCACTCTCATTCTATCATATCTTTCCTTCCTCTAATACTCACCGTCTCTCTGCTTCCCACATGCTTTATCTTTTAAATGACTCTCGGTATAGTATCCTCATATATCTTTTGCTTTCTACGTCACATTCATCTGTGTCTCATTTTCCTGCTCGGCCTCTTTTCTGTTCCTCCTGTACCCATGACCCCAACTGTGTCATAATTTGCGAGCACTAAACCACACCTTCACTGGCTCAGTAACACAACATTAGCCTGCTAATAATCACAACACCCAATTTTAAATGGACAACTAGACTGGTTTTCATAAGTCTATTTACAGTTTATAGTTCATCCTTCTGCTTCAGACCTCTCTGCAGCCCACTAATAAAGAATCAATGGTTTTCTCTTTCTCTTCACCTCCTTTCTCTTTCTATCTCAAGTCGAGTGTGCCTCTCTCGATCTATCACACTTGTTCTATCCATTTCTTCCCACTGTCTGCTGTCATTCCAGTCCGGCTCTGCT
The DNA here is from genome assembly GCF_019924925.1 of Ctenopharyngodon idella. Lineage (NCBI taxonomy): Eukaryota > Metazoa > Chordata > Actinopteri > Cypriniformes > Xenocyprididae > Ctenopharyngodon > Ctenopharyngodon idella. The sequence continues at coordinate 33,343,720 of NC_067229.1, read as the reverse complement.
CTATCAGCCTGTCAATATCTCCACCACCCAGGAGACCTGCCACTCTGCCTTCATTCCTCTAATGGCACATTAGATTGATCGTCCTCTGTCTATCTGGCTGATCTTTGAGGAGAAGCATATCTACGTAATGCAAATTCAATAACAGGCCTCTTGCATCACAATATTTAGATACTTTGGTACTGAACTTTAGTAGAGTAGATGAAAGATGCCATCCGAGGCTCTTACTCAAAATAAACACATTTGGTTCATTGTGTCAACTAATGATTGTGTTGCCTAATTATGTGTTAGAATGAGGCATTTGAGGGACATGGCACTAAATTACAAATGAAATCCTGTCAGAGGAGAACTGGCCTTGATACATCATAAATGGAACGTATTATACCCTTTTTAGTCTTGATTTTGTTTTCAGTCTACTAGAATAGGTTTTCATGCTTGAATGTTAAGAAAAAATGTTGGAGTAAAACCCAATAAGTTCAGAATACTCAAAATTATTGTAGACACTGATTACCTCAACAAATTAAATAAAGCAACTCAATTTTTTAAAGTAAACAATAATTATGAGTAACAGTTAAGTCAAACTAAAAAAAAGTCCACTGTACTTAAAACTATTGTTTACCAAACATAATGTTTCTTATTTTTCAATTTTTATTTTGATGCAGTTGTTGTAAAACCCAATAAGTTAAGAATACTCAAAACTTTTAAGTAAACAACTCAAAGATTATTTTAGTAGAACTTAAAAAATATATATTTTACACTACACAAATTCAGTAATTACAATTTAATTGAAACATTGAATAAACTAACATCTAATCTTTAAGGTTAAGTGTTAGTTAGCAACAGCACACCAGCATGCGCCAATGTAACCATCAAAGAGACTATCACTATTTACTTGCATGAACTGTTAATCAGCATGCAGTATTTATAGCCTTGAAGTTTTCAACCCATTCTCGACCTAACCACAGGTACTACTCCTCACCACGATGGTAACCCTACAAAACCTCAATATAACAGAAACACATTTAATAAAATAATAAAATAACAGAACATTAAACAATAACACATCTACCCCTGTATTAATCTTGTGCAAAAACACACAAAATAACACTCAATTTCAACATTTATTCTCCCTTACAGAGACGCAAAACATACTGGGAACTTGAAATCTGCTGCAACTCAATTTAGTGTTGAATGGATTCTTCTGATAACGTCGGTTACGTCGGTAAAATCGGCAATGACGAGACATGGATGACGTCACATTATATCGCTCAGTAAATTTAAAAATAATAATATAAGTATAAGGGTTTACTCAAAAATGTTGAGCTACACAAAAATAAAGCTAAACTCCTCGCTCAGAAAATGGTATTGTTTTAAGTTGCATCAATGATTTAACTGACTTTAATTGCAGCATACTCAATCTTTATAAGTCAGTAGTACTGTTCGGGTTTACGGTGTACTAGAATAGGTTTTTATGCTTGTTTTTCACATATTTTACATTATTGCAGCACCTCTCTTCCCAGTCTGTCAGTAATGCTCAATTAAGTTCCTGTCTCTATGATGCCCCTCCTTCTGAAAAGCACAATGTGCTCTGATTGGTAAGCAGTATAACAGTATAAACAGTATACTGTATATATACAGTATATATAAAGAGAATGACACACCACTGGGCCACAGCAAGTAATTGTCTGTATTGCTAGTTGCAGGAAGTCTGAAAAAAAATTAATGGCAAAGCTCAAGCTAGACTTGCAGACTTGTTCCCTGTCATTTTAAATGGGAATAGTACTGCAATACAGAGTGACAATGGAAAGAACACTCTGTACATGGATTGGAGATCTTTCAGGGCATTCAAGACCGTAAAAGAGCAGAGAAAGAGAAAGAGCTGACATTTTTGGATGAATGAGTCTAACCTGCTTTAAACAAGATGTTTTAAACATGCATGAATCCATGTCAGTTAGAATCAGCTTCAATTTGGGTCAAAAGTTTTGGTCGGCCTTGATTTCTTTCTAAGATTCATTACAAGAAATCCAGAATTGCCATATGCATTAGGCATTTTAATTTGAACAGATGTAATAGGTTGATAGACATGATCATTTTGCTAGAGAGAAAATTACCAGATTAGCAAGAGCATGAAGTTTTGCGAGAAGATGATGGAGTCGTCGGTTTCGGATGATTAAGATTTAATTACATTCAGTTAGCAATGCGAATGTCTTTAAGATGTGACCTCACCTGCTGCACTGGAGACCGTGGGCCAGTTCTGGACCAGCATGCCTTGTGCTCCCTGCATCACAGCTGAAGCCTCCTCCATATGAACAGAGCTAAAAACAAAACCAGTTGGCATGTTATTAGTCTTGAAATATCAAACATCCGGTAACTCTTGCTAAAAAAAAAAAAATATATATATATATATATATATATATATATTTAAATAAATATATGCACAATAAAGTGCGGCTTCGCTTTTGGGTTGTGAAAGTAAATAAGATGTGCAATGGGGACAGATGTGTTAGCTTGTATCTGAGCTTTGGTCTGAAGGTGCGTGTGATGGTGAAAGTACATGTGACAGTATGTGCTAGACTATCTGTGATCTAATGTGTCTGTGCGTGAGGTGATGTGTGTGTGGTGTGTGAGTTGTCATGGTGGTGTCATGATGCTTTAACTCCTTCAGATATGTTGACTGGAAAGCACATTGACAGAGTGTCTAAATATACACATGATACACAGATGCAGTTGGGGCTGGTAACATTTTTTTGCATTTGTTTGATCAGTAAAAACAGTAATAACCACAATAATAGTGTGAAATATTATTACCATTTAAAAGAACTGTTATCTATTTTAATATATTTTAAAATGTAATTTATTTCTGTGATGGCAAAGCTCCATAATCCAGTCCTCAGTGTCACATGATCCTTCAGAAATCATTCTAATATGCTGATATGCTGCACAAGAAACATTTCCTATTATTATCAATAATGAAAACAGTTGTGTTAATATTTTTGTTGAAACATACATTTTACTGGATTCTTTGATGTATAGAAATTTCAAAAGAACAGTATTTATTTGAAATAAAAATCTTTTGTAACATTATAAATTTACTGTAGTGTAAATATACAATATTTTGATTTACTGCTCTGGCATACTTTTCATTTGTTTTTAACAAGTTTATGTTTATGCTTACAACAAGTGATAAAATCTGCCAAAAGTCAAAATACATTTGTATTAAAGAAACATTGGTCTTAATATATTATGATAAAGTGTTGTTGCAAATAAATTTATCTTGTTTCAATAAACTGGAAAATTGGACAAATATAAATGTTACGAACATGATTTTTTGCAGTGTAGGAATGATGAAGAAATACTGGAGAAATGTAGAAAGAAAGATTATATTAAAGGAAAAGCGCTCATCAGAGAAAAAAAATGTGGATTATATAGAGAATTTATTACATTTTCAACATCTCTCTCCTCACACAAGGGCCCATTTCATAATCTGATTTTCCCTAATATATTGTTGGTTTTCTTTACCATCTTTATCTTCCCTCTATTCCTCTCTCCATTTCTCTTTCTCGGTCTGTCAGCAGGCCATGCATAACATAAGCCTGGGAACTTGTGGTAGACAGCCGAAGATGTACTATGTACTTAAAATTTCAACAAATACAGTGATGCACCCTAGAGCTGCGAGTATGCATTACATTAAAGGGACTTTTCATTACCTATATACACACTTCAGCGATGGCCTTTGGCTTTTAGCACGGCTCTGTGTGTTTATCACCATGGAAACCACGATCAGACATACATCACCCACATAAAGAGCAGATCTGTGAATAGTGCCACAGCACTCCTATACATCCATTATGAATGTACAGACATGAGGAGCAGAAAGGAAGTGGGTATAGCAGGGCATCTGCAATGCAGCACAGGGTGTGCCCAGCCACTACAGCTCCCATAACTCTGATCCAGTGTGTATGTTAGCATGATGGATCTTTCTAATTCCCTTAAAGCTGAAATGCACCCTGTGCCTTTTGGCAGAGAGCATCAGTAACTTTCTAGCCTAAGGAGAGGCTTGTCGATTGAGGGGTGTGGATTTAAAGCCACTGGAGAGGAGGTCTGGATACTGGAGCTGTTCTAAATAAGTCTAAATGAAGAGAATGACATGACAGAGAGCTGAACAATTCAGGAATTAGCCATCGCAATTTCTGGCTCATTGAGGGTCAAAGAGAAGTTATGAATAAATAATGTGAATCTACAATATAATAATAAGGTGACATAATGAATGTACAGGAGCCTTTAAACAGCCTCTCCTGAGATTAAGCTACAAATAATGGTTGAAATAGTGCATGTAATTAAGCATATGCAATATATATTACTGTTAAAAATTTGGGGTTGGTAAGATTTTTGTTTTGTTTTGTTTTGTTTCTTATGCTCATCAAGACTGCATTTATTTGATCCAAATACAGTAAAAACAGTAACATTGTGAAATACTATTACAATTTTAAAATAAGTTTCCTAATTTAATATATTTAATTTATTCCTGTGATGGCAAAGCTGAATTTTCAGCATCATTATGCCAGTCTTCAGTGTCACATGATCCTTCAGAAATCATTATAAAATGCCGATTTGCTGCTCAAGAAACATTTATTATTATTATTATTATTATTATCATCAATGTTGAAAATATTGTGGAATTATTGTGATTTGTTTCAGGATTATTTGATGAATAGAAAGTTCAAAAGAACAGCAGTCTTATGAAATTTTTAATTTTTGAATTCTAATTTTTGTAACAATGTAATTTAATGCATCCTTACTGAATAAAAGTATTAATTTATTTTAAAAAGTGCATGCTTATGTCTCCTATTTTTACATTTACATTATATCTTTACTTTCATCTAATGCTTACTGTCTCTTTAAAAACACTAATAATTTAATATGTACTGTAATCTTTAGCAAATCTCAGAATGAATATTCCCTTTTCATTCTGAACATTATAATGTTGTGATACCTAAATTCACTAAATTAACATTTACAATGATTGTTGTAATGATCTTAGTGTTTTATTTATAATTTTTTTAGACAAAACAGTATGAATTTTAATATTATCTGTTATCGAACATAACATGTTAATTGGCTTATCTGCCCGAATTTTAATGTTGGTGCATGTCTAAACGTAATTTATTAGCATTTAGTGTTGTACTATATTTATATGGTGCTCAAAGAGGCTCACACAGTGTCTACACTGGATGCGACCATCATTGCATCACGCCGCAACAGCTAGAAATTGTCCACACTGGACGCGTCAAAGCACCCATTGCAAATCCATTTGTCTTTTGTATCCGAAGTAGCGTGAGCACTTGAAGTACTGTATGTCAGAAATAAAACAGGGCAATGGTTTAACGTCGGGAATTTGTTGTGTCGCGCTGTGCAGCGCCACATCCAGTGTAGACAGCATCACTGATTATAATGGCTTCTATTTGCTTTTGTCGCATCGCATCGCACCGCTCGCTTCTGGTGTAGACACGGTGTCAGTGAAATTCCATCTAATTTGTCCCCTGTGTGTAATGTCCCCTGTGCCCCTTTTTGCAACAGCCTTCAGTCACAGACAAGCACATAAAACACACACAGACTAAACCATCTCTAGAGATGAGCCCACAGGGTAGCACAACATTATCACATAAAACAGACAGCCCTTCACCCTTTGGAAACTGTATGTGTGTGGTGATAGAGGAGGGGGCCTTGTTGTCTCCAGATGTAAGTGTGTGTGCGGGTATGTGTGAAGAGTTAGAGAGAGAATAAATATTTAGCATTTTAGAGATAACTCATTTTGTCAGTATTTGTGCATTGAAATACTCCCCCTGAGATTTGAAGTTCCTGTTTATCGGGTGTGGGTAAGCTTACACAATCAGCTCATCTGCTAGCTTGTCCTTTATGCTTGGTTGTGAAGGACTGTGCATCTGCTGTGGAGAATGCTGATGACCTACATACTCAAGATCAGACCGCAGAGCCACTATGCCAGGGAAAGGCCCTTAGCAAACGCTTCAAAGCTTGTGTTTGTGCGTGATGAAGGCAGACAGAGCACAGTTGGTCCACCGAGGAAGAGGCAAGGGGTCAGGAAGAAGTCAGAGAGCTCCTGGTAGTCATGATTCTGGTGTTTTGATGGCTCTTTATAGCCATCTGCAGACAGCAGCACTGACAATCTTTTTATGTTTTACTAATTTGCTCCCTGTCCTGTGTAATTTTTTATGCACCTTTATCAACAGCAAATTTAAACAGACACAAACTACACTGCCCGGCCAAAAAAAAAAGTTGCTGTTTGGATTTTATTAGGCAAATACTTAAGAATCTATGAATGGATCATTATTACAGTGATTATTATGTTTCTAGCATGTTATATGTTTCGCAACAGTTCTTTTAACCCTTAAAGAGTGTGTAGCTTTTCATTTTTTAAACATCCATGTAGGAAGACACATCATGGCCATATTCCAGAATGACAATGTCAAGATTCACCAGGGTTAAAATTGTGAAAGAATGGTTCAGAGAGCATGAAGAATCATTTTCACACATAAATTGGCACCTCTGAGCCCAGACCTTAATTTCATTGAAAGTCTTCAAATAATATTTTAAAATAACATTTTAAGACTCTAAATTTTATGTCTTAAAATAACATAAAATAACATTTATTTCCATCTAGAGGTGCATAATTTTTTTGGTCAAGATCTTGTATTGACAATGCAAGAGGTAAGCACTCTGTAAAGTCTCCTCCAACACATCCCAATGACTTACACTTACACATTAAAATCCAAACAGCGACTTTTTTTTTTTTTTTTGGCCAGGCAGTGTATTATGCCTATTAGTTTGTGGAATAAAATCTAAGGTTATGTTTACATGACAACAATGCACTAAAAACGGATTTTTTTTTTCCTTCGCATTTTTGAAAAGTTTTGCAACGTGTCAAAATGATCCCCATTCACACAGATCCGCGAAAATGACTAAAAACGCTGTATTATGCTGCCAGGCCAGTAGATGGCGATGTCACTTTGTAAAGCAACGCTACACACCTAAACATGTAATACGAATGTGCATTATGTCACCATTTTCACAAATTCACATTTTTTGTAGTTTACACTGAGATGATAATAGTATTGTTTTTAAAAGCTTGCACTTTGAAACATTTTCAAAAGTTTGAGTTTTCAGGCCCCCAAAACGTTGTGTAAATGAACAACCAAAACACTTTTTTTTTTTTTTTTTTTTTTTAGTTGAAAACAGTGTCATATAAATGGCCCCTAATATACAGTATTTCTGAATTGCATCGCTTCCTAAATTAACTTTGTAAACAAGAAATACATAGGGGAATATATTTTGGTAAGAGTAAGGTTAAATAAGGTTATTACAATGAGGTTAAATTGGTTGTGCATTAGTTTTAATGAACTGACATTGCATATTTATTAAGCTTGGTTAATGTTTCTGTCTACATTTTAGAAATGTTGCCTTGGCAAATAACTTAAGTTTAAGTTCAAGTACTAAATTAGTAAAACTGAAATGACAAAAGAATAACAAAATTGCTAAAATGTTGTTATGCTTTTGCCATTTTATTAAATTTTTTATAATATTTCTTTTTAGCTTTATTTTAAACTAAAATAAAAATTAAAACTGAAAATATAAAAATAAAAGCTTATTTTAAATGATGAATAAATACTTTAATATTATATAAATAATACTAAAACAGCACTGGTATCTGTTCCCATTAGTTCTTACAAATGAACATTAATCAATTAACAATAGTATATTTATAAATTCAAAAATAAAACATTAACCCAAATTATTAAATGCTGTAAAAATTGTTTGCATTTTAGTTCATAGTACCCAAAGCATTAACTAATGTTACAATTTTTTTGCTGTATTATCATTATTTTTCAGAATGTGTGAAATAACGATTCTCGAGGTTTAATGAAAAACTCAACACATGTTTTGTATAATATGTATAATATTTTGAGGATGCTTTTTAGCTTCTGCTCTCCCTTCAATTAGATTAAGTTCAAACAAGATGGTTTCCTGCATAATGACATTGAGGGTCGGGATTTGATTATTGTGGGTCACGAAATGAGGAAATTAGAGTTGGACATGATTCACAGTGCTTTTACACTTCTACTCAGCTACCAAACCAAGGTCTGCTATAATCTTTTCTCATGAATTAAGAAAATAATTTGAAGGTTTAAAGAGTGGGTATGTACTTGCTCAGGCATTAGAATAAAACTTAACATTTAATTCATATTTAGCTGCAGAGAATGAGGTGCGTTCCATATCAGTTCAGAGAGGACTGTAACTCTTTCAGGACATTATTAACAGCAAAAGTGCTTACCTCTGCACTCCTGCCCTCAGTGACGCAGAGTAACGCCAGTCAGCATTTGGCCCTTTGGGCTGGAGAAGGAGAGATAGATGAAGAGAGATAGGGGGAAAGAAGGGGTGGAAGGACAGAAAAGGGTTAGATACATTCTCATCAATAAATCATGGTGCTCTGTGTGTGTTTCTGTCTTGCATTTTAATATGAGTCACAGCTAAAGGAGACCAGGACTACAGAGACGAGTATTGGCACTATGCCATGGCCCATGACTCACTTGTATAAACTTGTGTGTGTGTGTGTGTGTGTGTGTGTGGAGAGAGTGCTTCATAATAAATCATATGAAGGACACTTGCCATTCACCTACTAACCATTACCACACATTTTTAAATAACCCCACACCTTCTGCTCAAGACCCTATTTTTTTTTTCTTTTCCCAACATCCATCCCATTCCCAATGGTAAGGGAATGATATCATCCTGGGATACCAGCTGACCTCATGTAATATGATACTAGAGCATTTTCTGCCCTCAACCAGAGCAACTCAATCTGAGCACTGGTTACAAGATGACCATTTCCCTTGTAACCAAATACAAAGCCTCAAACACAAGATGGTCATCTGTTTCTCCAGCAATCCACAGTGAATGAATTAATTGGTCTTACACAGAGGGAGAGCACAAGCACGTAGTTGCCACTTATATTTGCCCTAGTAAAATAATGGAAAAAAAAAAAACTGGGTTGGAGAATATGCGATGGGATGAGGCTTTAGAGAATGGCCCAGATAATTTGAGTAAATAACATTCTTTAATCAGGTGAATTCAGGGGGGAGAGAGTGCGTGCAAAGAGACTCTGCCTCGCTCTCACAATATAATTTGCAGGGCTTGAGAATCAAAGGCTGGAGGTTAATTTCATTGCCTGCTCTCTTATCTTGGACAGACGGCCTCTGCTCCTAAATCCTCTGCAGTGTCGAATGTGCTGCAGTGTCTGTGCTGCCTCTCACCAACACATCTGAGAGGATCTGATGCTGTCAAGAGCATCTAACTCTAGTTATTCTTGTACTGCAGACATTTTTAGACTATTTTTTGTCTTTTTTTAAACCATCTGCAACATCCCCTCTCCCATGAGCCAGAGATCAAGGCCACACAGCCTTTGGATCATGTCCTGGCTAATTAAAACACATTTCATGAATCCATGGCTGACAGAGTGAACATGAATTCACGCCAATTACACTGACAAAAACACATCAATTGAATATCTATGAGAGCAAATGCATTACACAGGCACTTCTGCATAAACTGTGAGGGATTTTATGTTTGGTTTGCTAAATTGTCTATGTGACATGAGTTTTTTCTCTCCAAATTCCCTTATTTACTTCAGTGTAATTTAGTGTGCTCAAAAAATGTTGAAATTCAAACACAATCTTGGAGTAAAGACACAGTGACATGACCTGGGTGGCAATGGGAGGAAGAAAATAATCCTGAAAATGTGATGACATCCTCGGACGTGGGAGCAAATGCCTGAATCATCATAAATGCAGTGTGCTACTCTAGAAAGTCTTGATGTTTGACACTAATGCAGGGTGAAGCAAAGCACTGTAAAGCTGCACTAGATAACCACAAGTACAACAGGAGATGACAAGGTCAAAAGCTTCTGACACATGGGCACAGAGCTTTATTGCAGCTCCTGTTCGGACTAAATTGCTTTTTACACTAAAACATATTAGACATACTGGATAGCAGAGTTGGGGTATACTGAGCTAAAGTTTAGCTCAACTTTGGTTTTCAATATTCAATAAAAAAATATGATGACTGTTTTGGGTCTTACATAAATTGTAAACATTAAAAATGTAGCAAAAAATAAATAAATACATTTATGTACATAAAAATGTACACAAGTGCAAAAAAACATTTTATATACTTTATTTTATATATATATGATGAAAGTCAAAGGATTTTGCTACATTTTATGTTTACAATTTATCTAAGACCCAAAACAGTCATCCTATTTTTACCCTGAATTTCTTGTAGCTACGGTTGCTTTATTTATTTATTTATTGGTTGGTTGGTTGGAAATTTTATTACTGTAAATTTGACAGGCTATTTTTACCTTTTTTTTTTTTTTTTTTTTTTTTACAGATATATACTTTCTGATGAGACACACCTGTAGTGCTGCATCTGGCATACTAAGCCTGCGAACAAATCCGCTCCCTCCTGTAAAAAAGCGCTCGGAGCCCCAGGTGCCACTGATGGGTCGGCCTGTGTTGTAGAACATGAAGGTGTCACTGCCTGACGTAGCAGTCAGACAGGTCTTGTAGCAATAGGTTTTGGTCAGAGAGCCATTACCCCGGACCTCAATATAATGAGGCTCAACCTTGAGGTCTCGTCGAAGCACCACGTTATTATTGGGTTGAGAGCCGCCGCCACCACCACCACCACCTCCACCACCCCCTCCTGAGCCACCTTCTGCTTGGGCCTTCTGAGACACGCAGCAGGGCGAACAGGATCCGGGCTGGGTGCAGTAGGCATGGCAGCGCACAATGGCCAGCACAACAACCGTCACCAAAAACACAAAGGTGGTGGCGCTCAAAGCCACGATGAGGTACAGTGTCACTTTGGAAAACAAGAGAGCGCTGTGAGGGCGGATGATACGTTTGGGGTCAGGCATGACTTTGGGTGGCACCTCCATGACAGCGACATTAATCGTAGCGGTGGATGACAGAGGTGGTTCGCCATGGTCCCTTACTAGTACGGTTAGACTAAAAGAGGTGGAGTTGTCTTCAAGGACGCGCCGCGTTGTACGAATTTCTCCCGTGTGTTCGTGCACTTTAAATAGATCCAGATCGCTGGCCTGGTCCAGCAGATAGACGACCCATGCGTTCTGTCCTGCATCTGCATCATAGGCCACCACTTTTGTGATCAATGTACCTGGCTCTGCGTTTTTTAGCACCGTCTCTGTTGAGCGTGTGCCATTGGCTGGGGGATTCACAATTTCAGGCGGGTGGTCGTTTTGATCCATGATGTAGATGTAGACGGTAGCTACACGACTGAGTGGTGGGATACCCCCATCCTGAGCTTTAACCTGGAAGTGAAACTCCCGTAATGACTCATAGTCAAAGGAGCGGAGAGCGTAGGCAACACCAGTGTCCGCTTTAACCGACACGTAGGAGGTGACCAGGATCCCATGATTGTTGTCGTTTAGGACCGTGTAGGTGATGCGAGCGTTTTCATTGACATCTGAGTCCTGAGCCTTGATGGTGCAGAGCGAGGCTCCAGGTGCATTATTCTCCATGACATACACAGTGTAGGAGGTCTGGTCAAAGCGTGGAGGGTTGTCGTTCACATCAGCGACATCCACCTGAATGGTCTTCTGAGAAGAAAGAGGAGGGTTGCCGCCATCGGTAGCGCTGAGGGTGACATTATAGGCTGCTGTGTTCTCACGGTCAAGAAAGGCTGAGGTTACCAAGGTATAGTAATTTCTAAATGACTTGATTTTGAAAGGAAGACCAGGTTGAATTTCAAGGGAGACCTGTTTGTTAGGGCCAGAGTCCCGGTCCGTCACGCTGATCAGGGCCACCACGGTGTCTGCACGGGCATCTTCACGCACTGGACTGGACAAAGATGAGAGCACTATCTCTGGAACATTGTCATTGACATCTACAACCTCCACCACCACTTTGCAGTGGGCTGCCACTGGAGCTGGGCCTTTGTCCATGGCCTGGATGTACATTTCATACGAATTGGTGTCCTCGTAGTCCACATTGCTCTTGACTCTGATTTCTCCAGTGTTGGTGTCCATGCTGAACATCTGCCTGACCCTGTCTGGGGTGTAACTGCTGAATGAATAAAGCACCTCCCCGTTTGTTCCTTCATCTTGGTCTGTGGCATTCAGTTTGATAACCAATGTGTCTTTTGGCGAATTTTCAAGCAATTTGACTTTATATACGGAGCTGTCAAAAACGGGATTGTTGTCATTCGAATCTAAGACGCGAACATTAATTTTTGCGGTACCTGTTCGTGCTGGTGTGCCACCGTCGGTCGCTGTCAGGATTAACTGATGGTAAGGAGCGAGCTCGCGATCCAAGGGCTTTTTGAGAACGAGCTCGATGTGCTTAGTATTCAAAGAAGGCTTGTTGGAATCGAGAGCAAAATGCTCGTTTGGGCTGAGCCGGTACAATCGAACCGAATTGGTTCCAATGTCCGGATCTTGCGCGTGTTCGATCGGAAAACGAGAGCCCGGCAAAGCCGATTCTGTGATCTCCAATTGATACTCGTCTCTGGGGAACTGAGGCGTATTGTCATTCACGTCTGTTATCTCCACCTCGACATTATGGTCTTCAGATGGGTTTTCAAGAAGAACCTCTAGATTCAAAACACACGCGGTGCTCGTGTCACACAATGTCTCTCTGTCAATTCTCTCGTTTACCAATATTTTTCCATTCTTATGGTCCACGTACCTTCTGCCGCTGTCAGAGGTTACCTTAATTTTTCGGGTGGAGAGCTTTCGAATATCCAAACCCAAATCCTGTGCAATATCACCTACAATCGTTCCACTCTCCGATTCCTCTGGCACGGAATATCGTATTTGTCCGAGAGCAAGGCCACAAAATAATAAAAATAGCAAAAAAGAAAGAGGCACTTTTTTGTCTAGGCAATCACATATCCCTGCAACAGCCATCGCAAGATCATAGGATCCGCAGACGGATTAAAAACAGCACCCCGCCTTGTCAGTTTGCAATATCTTGCCTCCCACTTCAGCATTAAAGGTTTTTCATTTATGTGCACAATGGCCTAATTGTCAATACCATTCTAGAAGCGCACGGATACTTCTCGGATGCGTCCATGTTTCCTTTGTCCGCGCTTATCCTTTTTTTTTTCTCTGCGCGCCGCTGACGGGTGTGTTTCCTTGCCACTGGTGCTGCATATTTCGCCGTGCGCGCACTCTCTCTCTCTCTTTCTCCCTCCGCTTCAAGCCACCCCTCCCATTCTACTCCTTTTCCTCCTCTTCCTCATGGCTCAGTTTGATGGTGTTGGTGCTGCACACCGGGGGAGGGGCTGCCTACTCAAATATAATGCATTCTGATATTCGAGACCTTGCAAGAAAATATAACAGCTTGATGGAAGCCGCCACAAAGCAAAATACATGCATTGGGCATTGCCATCAAATTAGCCTACCAGGTTTCTGGTAATTTGTAGAAAAAAAGCTTTATGTACTAGGAAAGCATTAATATCGTTTCCTTAACAGTACGTTCATGATTTTAATGGAGTCAGGGATGAGAAAAACACTCAAAATGAAAAAAGTTCATAGTGGTTTTCTGTAAGAGACTGGATTCTGCTGTGTGTTATCTATGGCCGCGATACTTTCCCTACACTGTAATACAAAATAAATAAAGAAAAAAAGAAAGAAAAAAAAAAAGTGTAAGTGTTCAAAATGTAAAGTAGCAGCTACTAAAGTAAAAAGCTCAAACTATCAGTTACTGAGAGGTGGTAATCAATTTTATTAGCATTTTTACAATATTTTACAGTATAAGTAAATTTTATATTATAAATTTACCCTATTTTTACCGTGTGAATTATCCTGTTGCTGTCAAGTAAATCGCCTGACAATCTCGAGCAGTGTCATGGCAGGCTGCGACTTCTCAAACATGATTATCGTTGTCAGCGCGCCCAAATAACTGCAAACCAAATCATTATTAGGCTACTAAGCGGTTCAATTGTTTCACAAAAATGTTTCTTATGTTTTGAAAAAATACAAAATACCTTTATTCTTTATTGGTCACTGAAAGATAAATCTTATCAGCCTGACTTTTCTTTCTCTGTTTCTCCCTGTTTTCTCTCTCCTGGTCTTTAAAGGGTTAGTTCACCCAAAAATGAAAATTATGTCATTTATAACTCACCCTCATGTCGTTCTACACCCCTAAGACCTTCGTTCATATTCGGAACACAAATTAAGATATTTTTTATGAAATACAGTTGCAAGAAAAAGTATGTGAACCACTTGCAGAATCTGTGAAAATGTGCAAAATTTTAACAAAATAAGAGAGATCATACAAAATGCATGTTATTTTTTATTTAGTACTGTCCTGAGTAAGATATTTTACATAAAAGATGTTTACATATAATCCATAAGACAAAAAAAAATAGCTGTATTTATTAAAATGACCCAGTTCAAAAGTTTGTGAACCATTGATTCTTAATACTGTGTGTGGTTACCTGGATGATCTACGACTGTTTTTTTGTTGTGTGATGGTATTCTTGAGTCCCTTGTTTGTTCTGAGCAGTTAAACTGAGCTCTGTTCTTCAGAAAAAATCTCCAGGTCCCAAAAATTCTTCAGTTTTCCACCATCTTTTGCATATTTGAACCCTTTACAACAGTGACTGAATGATTTTGAGATCCATCTTTTCACATGGAGGACAACTGAGGGACTCAAACACAACTATTAAAAAAGGTTCAAACATTCACTGATTCTTCAGAAGATCGGGGGGTGAAAACTTTTGAACAGGATGAAGAGGTCCAAATTTTTCTTATTTCGCTTGAATATCATTTTTTTTTTTTTTTCATTTAGTACTGCCCTTCGGAAGCAACAGAAAATACTTGCATGTTTCCCGGAAGACAAATTAAATACAATTTACCTTGATCTTCAAATTCCAAATGTTTTCACCCCCCGTCTATTAATGCATCATGTTTTTTTTTTTTCTGGAGCATCAGTGAATGTTTGAACCTTTTTTAAAAGTTGTGTTTGAGTCCCTCAGTTGTCCTCAGTGTGAAAAGACAGATCGCAAAATCATTCAGTCACTGCTGTAAAGGGTTCAAATATGCAAAAAAATGCTGGAAAACTGAAGAATCTGCAGGACCTGGAGATTTTTTCTGAAGAACAGAGCTCAGTTTACCTGCTCAGGACAAACAAGAGACTCATGAAGAACCATCACAAAACAAAAACACAGTCGTAGATCATCCAGGTAACCACACACAGTATTAAGAATCAATGGTTCACATACTTATGAATGGGGTTATTTTAATAAATTCAGCTATTTTTTTTGTCTTGTGGATTATATGTAAACATCTTTTATGCAAAATATCTTACTCAGGACAGTACTAAATAAAAAAAATAACATGCATTTTGTATTATCTCCCTTATTTTGTTAAAATTATTAACATTTTCACAGATTCTGCAAGTGGTTCACATACTTTTTCTTGCAACTGTACAATGGCTCTCTATTCCCAGCAAGTTAAATTGCACTTTCAGTGCCCAGAAAGGAACTAAAAACATATTTAAAACAGTTCATGTGAGTACAGTGGTTCTACCTTAATATTATAAAGCGACGAGAATACGTTTTGTGTGCCAAAAAAATAAATGAATCATGTTTCGAATCAGCCGTTCGGAGCGCCAAAGTCACGTGATTTCAGCAGTTTGGCAGTTTGACACATGATTCGAAACAAAAGATTTGAAGCAGTGTTTTGAAATCGCCCATCACTAGATATTGTTGAAAAGTTTTTTTTTTGGTGGTTTTTTTTTGGTGCACAAAAAGTATTCTCGTCGCTTTATAATATTAAGGTAGAACCACTGTACTCACATGAACAGTTTTAAACATGTTTTTAGTTCGTTTCTGGGCACTGAAAGTGTAAATTAACTTGCTGGGAATAGAGGCCTCACTGAGCCATCGGATTTCATCAAAAATATCTTAATTTGTGTTTCGAAGATGAACGAAGGTCTTACAGGGGTAGAACGACAACATTATTTTCATTTTTGGGTGAACTAACCCTTTAAGGCTGCAAGGGTGAGAGGGGAGAAGAGCTGTTCTTGTTTCATCACACATCTGTTGTAATGTGCGCTCTATGTTTGTGTGTGTTTGTGTGTTCTTGGAAAGCAGCCTAGAAAGGGTCTCTGTTTCTTTGTCTAGGAGAAAGGGCCCTAAAGGATGCTCCAGGATGAATGGTGCCTTCAGCCGGAAACTGACCATATACAGACTAATTATTCTATGTCTCACATTCTATAATGATGTAATGCATTCTCATTCGACAGTTGTTACAGTTGCTACACCACCCCCTGAAACATGTAGGCTATAAAAGCCAAGTACAGAAGTAAAAGTTGAGAAGGTTTTGTGAACGGATTGGCTTCATGTTCATGACTCTTTTCCCATGTCATTCAATGAGTGAAAAAGACAAACTGAGAATGAGGCACAGGAAAAATAAACAGAGATTAAACTAATCTTACAGTCACACAACTTCCATATCCATCATAAAAAGCTATAATTATCATTGCCCCAGAATGCGCTTTTCTCTATCCGCCTCCCTCTCCCCGTCTGTGGCTTTGACTTCAGACAGACCAGGTCATTCGGGCGTGCGCGCCTGGGGCGTGAACTCTGTGCATCCGTCAAAATGCGCCACAGTGAGGGAGCGTGTCACTCTGAAACCGATGACATAAACTAAGCCAGGGCAGACTGTCGGCATAAACCCGTCGCATTAGGGTCGCCTCATGCCATCACCATATAAAGCAATAGAAAACAATTTTCATTCAGATGAGAATTTCTTTTATTTTGAAATCTGGCAGAGCAAATATTATCAAATATCAGATTGTAAAAGTTTTGTGCAATATATTTAAAGAATAAAGTTCATATGTCAAAGTTCACTACAATTTTAACTGTAACCATTTTTTTTTTTCCCCAGTATGGGGTCACTGGAACACAGAACAGCAGGTGGTAATCACATGTCTTTATTTGTTCTATGTCAGTATTAGATGAAACAGAAGAGTATATATGTGAAACAGTAGGCAGTGTTTATACATTGTTTTCATAATGTGATTGTTTTGACCTTTTTGGAAAGCACTGTGAGTGATACTATATGTTTTGCACCACAAAACGCTCTGTAAGCCACTGGGTCAGATACCCAAATGTCTCCTTTTTTGAGATGACTTTCAGATATCTACAATCCAGATATTGTTTCTGACCCCACCTGCTGTCTCTCCTGAACCCACACACAATGCACATGCAATTTTATCAACATTTAATTGCCAAAAGATTATCCAGACATATTTACATACTGATTACAGCATTTTCATTGTGTAAGTGAAAAAAAAAAGCAGTATATCAAGCAGTTTGCAAGTATCATTGCTTTTACTCCCTCCACCTCCATCTCTTCTTTCCTCCCTGTTCTTCTTTTTCCCCTTTCTCTGTATATTGCTATATCGTGATTGGGTTCAACATAGTTGAAAAAGAGACATTTTGTTAAATTTTGGATAAGGAAAAACAGTTTCATATCAAAAATCAAGTCTTTTAACAATGGAATTGACTGGCTTGGTCCATGTTCTACTAGATCTATTAAAGGGTTAGTTCACCCAAAAATGAAAATTCTGTCATTAATTATTCACCCTCATGTCGTTCCACACCCGTAAAAGGGAGGTATGTGACTCGTCCATAGAAACAATCTAATCACTGCTTTCAAGGTCCAGAAAGGTAGTAAAGACATCGTTAAAATAGTTGACGTGACTGCAGTGAGTCAACCTTAATTTTATGAAGCGACGAGAATACTTTTTGTGCGCAAAAACAAAATAAAAATAATGACTTTATTCAACAATCTCTTCTCTTCCCTGTCATTATCCTTATGTAGTTGCCGCAGTAAGCACAGTGAAGGCTTGTGAGTTTACGTCTGAACGCCAAATCAGTATTGGCCAAAGCTGATCACGTGAGCAGCACAACATGCATTTCATAAAAAATATCTTAATTTGTGTTCTGAAAATGAACAAAGGTCTTACTAGTGTAGAACGACATGAGGGTGAGTAATTAATGACAGAATTTACATTTTTGGGTGAACTAACCCTTTAACTCTATTAGGCCTCTGCTTCAGCAAACCTACCGGAAAGTTAAAGGCACAACCAGGCCTATCATCCTGCATATATGTACTTTCACTGTCAGTGTGCAAAACAAGACTGTCTTGACATTTACAGAAGTGAGTTGTAGCCTTGGGGAACTGAGTGTGTTAAGTTGTGAATGATAGAGAAAAAAGGCTGAGTATAATACTGCCAATTGACATCCCTGAAAACAAGGCTCCTATTGAAGTATAACAGTCAAATTCTCACACATTTCTACACTAAGTAGAGTTTGTGTTGTCTATTTGTGATAATCAAACTAGGGAGCATCAGACTAATTGCACTAGGGAGACTGATTAAGACGTAAATAGCTCTCTTTGGAAAACAGCAGAATGAACACACTTTTTTTACAGAAGTAAAGAGAAATATAGAACAGAATTTTATCCCTATATCCTTAATTGACAACATTTAGCTGGCTATAAATGTATGAAGAAGATTGAGAAAATAAATAGGGTTGAAAGCACAACAAATTGTGTCACCAAAAATAAATAAATAAATGTTTTTAAACCCGTTGTTTATATCTTCTGCTATAATGTGTCAGTAGGAAATGTCAGTTTACATTTCCAGACATTCCTTTTGCCATTAATTGTAATAATCCAGTGAGATTTTTATATGCAAGACATTTTTATCTCCAAGACACTTGAAGAAACAGACCTCCAAAGCTAAGAACTCTGAAAAATTTTAGGCACTAAAAATGCTGTAAAGTGAGGATGCTTTCAAAAATAATGTCATAAATAGATTTTATTTATCAGTTAACTTCTATTAACTAAATCAAATCAATATTTGGTGTGACCACCCTTTGTGTTCAAAACAGCTTTTGTCCAGGTACACTTGCACATGTATTTTTTCAGGTAGCTTCTCGATTTAGTCTGTCTCAGTTTTTTTTTTTTTTTTTTTTTTATATTTCTTCATGTAATCACAGACAGATTTGATGATGGTGAGATCAGATCTCTGTGTGGAGCATCCCAGCTGTTGTCAGACTCCTTGTGCAAACAAAAATCTCACTGGAGTAAAACAATTAATGGCAAAATGAATGTTTTGAAATGTAAACTGATTTCCTGCTGATACACTACAGCAACTTTTTTTTTTTTGGTGAAAATACTAACATGCTTAAGACTTTTGTACAGTACTGTATTTAAAAAGCTGGACTGCTGTCATTTGTTGTCACAAAGACAAGCTGAAAGTTGAAAGATATTAGTACACTGTGTTGAGCTTTGACTTGTGAACTTTGACCTTTGGCTTGGCAGAGACCCATTTTTAAGTGGTACTCCTCCTCCCCTGACCCTTCTTACATAAGTGTGCCATATTTTAAAAGAGATGCACCCATCTGAGAGACACCGCACAGACAGCCTGTACCAACAGTGCCCTCAGCAAGGGCATCCAGAGTCACACCACCCACCACAGTGTGCACTAAAAAAAAATTCTCTCTTCCTCTGTCGTTCATGTTCTCTCCCTCTCTCTTTCCCACTCTCTTTGCATGCATGTCTTCTCCTCTCATTCTTTCTCTCTACTCTGCCAGTTGTGGCCTATATTTGGTGTTGGTGATGTAGGTCATAGAACCGAATGGTAAAATTAGAGTTGTATATTTACATTTTAATGGGGTTTTAATTAGTCTATGTGACTAATTAAAAAGCAACACTGTATACGACATTAAGATTCTTTTTCAGAGAATGTAGAAAACATGTAAATGTAAAAATACAGTAAAAACAGTACTGTTGTGAAATATTTTCACAATTTAAAGTGTTTTTTTTTTTTTTTTTAATGTGAATATACTTATAAATATCATTTATTCCTGCGATGCAAAGCTGTATTTTCAGCATCATTACTTCAGTCTTCAGTGTCACATGATCCTTCAGAAATCATTCTAACATGCTGATTTGATGCTCAAGAAACATTTCTTAATATTATCAATGTTGAAAACAATTGTGCTGCTTAATATTTTTCTGGAAACGGTGATAAAAAATTTTTTAGGATTCTTTGATGAATAGAGAGTTCAAAAGAACAGAATTTACTGGAAATAGAAATCTTTTATTACATTATAAATGTCTTTACTGTCACATTTGATCAATTTAATGCATCATTGCTGATTTTTTCTTTAAAAAGAATTATACTGACCCCAAACTGGTAATGTGTCTTTAATGCAAGTCCATTTTTTTTTTTATCACTGCACCTTTATATTTTTCAGCTTTTATTTTACATTTTAAGAATAAACAGGTCAAAAAAAAGAAAAAAAAAAGAAAAGAAAATGCTTTTATATTTTACATTTTAAGTATAAATAGGTCATAAAACAAGTGAAACAATCTGCCAGTAGAGTGAGACAGAATACGCTTAAGATACAATCTATGGAAACAAGTCTTAGTATTTTATTCGCTGTTTCTCAAGTAAATGAATCTTGAATCTTGTTTTAAGGATTTGTTTTTTATATTTTACTGAAAAACAAGTGAGATAAAAACTTTTTTTTTTTTTTTTTTTTTTTGCAGTGCCACTAGTAAAATTCCTAGATCTTAGTTCCTGAAATTATTTCATGATGCAGAGAGTAGGCTATAATTGAGAAGACAGAGAGAGGGAGAGAAAAAAAAAAATGTAAAAGGGCCGCACATCCTCAAAGAAATGAGAGGCAAAGCATCATGGGAGCAGAAGGCATGTTGTGTGTAACACAAAGTGACAGTAAAAATAGAGAGAGGGTGTCTGAAATGAATGGGGATAGAGGATGCTTGAAAAGGATGGTGTAAGACCCCTACTGGCTGAGATTGGAAATAAACACTTTATAGTAAGGATCCCACACAGCTCTGGAAGCCATCACCAGCACTGCAGCCAACAGAGGGCACTAGCAATCCATCCACAGCCATCTCTCTCTCTCTCTCTTTCTCTATGCATTCTGTTCAGCTTGACTCATTCTGCCACCTGCAGCCCTCTGCAGAGATGACCCACCCATTCTCTCACTGATACACTGCAGGGAATCATCAACTGTTCTTTCTACAGCTAGACCCAGCAACCTGAGAGAGGCAACTGAACAGAATGGATATGCAAACCAGCATAAGCAAATAAATCATGGCATAAACCAATAATATACATTATAGCACTATAAGTGCTCCTAAAATGCTTTGCCGAATTCATTAGCATTTCATTTGTACAATAATGACAAACTAATGGATCACTAGAAAGATACAAATCACACATGATTATAGTTTTTGAACGTTCCGACATTTTTAGTGAAAGCAATTCTGCAGAATCCCTGTTGATAACCTTGTAAACAAGAAATTATGCAGATCCACGTCCTATCAAATTTGAGCTTTGGGGAATTTAGAGAACCTGCGGGACCTGCGGAGACAAATGGGGAATTAGTAAAAACCGAGAGAGGAACATTTGTCATTCATGGCAATCTGTTTGTTGTGCTCTGCACCTCTGTTTCAGGGTAAAAATGCTTCCATCCAGAGGGAAAGAAATCCCAGTGTGACCTTAACAAAAGGCTCAGGTCATTCTGTCTGATAGAAACACAAGCCAGCAGACACACAGTTTATGTCTTGCAGCGCACAGACAACAGGCTTAGCCGTTTACAGTCAGCTCACAATAAATTACACTGAAGCGATGATAGTGTCTGTATTTACCCACAGTCTGTACAATGACTCACAGTCTGTCACAATGCTGAAGCACTGACTCAATTCCATGATTCTGCCAAGCATATATTCTAATAAATAACATACACAAGCACAAATATTCTCATCCACTTTCTTGTGTTAACCTCATAACATTACACTTTGCAAACAGACTTGATGTTTGCCCATAAACCACAAATGCACAGCTGGCTGAAGCAGAAATGTCATAACTGAAACATGATCCTTATGCAAGACAAAGCAGGTGACGTTCATGCACACAGACTGAGGAGAAATAAGAGGTGAGATTCTATTAAACCTTGATTTGCATGTAGATGTATATCGCTAATATATATTATATACAACATTACATATATATATATATATATATATATATATATATATATATATATTAGTGCTGTCAAAATTAATGCATAAACGCATGCAATTAAATTTTCATTTTAACACGTTAAAAATATTTACCGCAATTAGTGCAGCATTATTTTTCTCGTCATCCTTTAGCGTTACATTACATGATCATGCTCTTATTCATGCAAATGCGTTTAAACCATTCATGCGTAACAAGACACAAAAGAGTCTATGAATCTCCTGTCTGCGTGACGCGCCGCTCTCTTTTGTGCTTAAACGGACAAAAACACACAAAATTATGCCAAAATGCCAGTTTTGTCGAGTAACATCGTAAGCACAGTTTTAAATGAGTTAAATAAGGTCTTAAATGGACATAAAGAGTTGTGAGAAAATAGGATGCGGATCCGCGTCATGTGCGGCAGGTCTTAAAGTGACAGCAGCCTAATAAACCTGTTGCAGTCTGCCATTAATGTTAATGAGAGAACAAAAGAAAAAGAAAACCACTCTTTGCTATTATTTTAATAACTTTTGTAGCTTTAATAAAAAATAATAATCTATATTTTAATCTACATTATGCAGTAATTGAGTAAAACTGCTTTGATTTTGGATATTTCCTACCTGTTAGATCAAATATTTAAAATATACTGTCTCTATGTTGTTTTTATATCAATTTGGAGACTAATTGTGAAATTCTTACATTATATATATATATATATATATATATATATATATACTAATAAACTAATTCTCATACATACATACATACATACACTAATAAATATTAATATATATATCATGTCACTAATGTTTGTTATATATTTGCTTGGAGACAACTGTTTTATTTGTGATAATGCACTGACTAATGCACATGCCAAATTGTGCAGATATAATTTGGCCAGGCCATAATCGCTTATTAAAATTACTTTGTATTAATCACTTAATACAAAGTAATTATGAACACATGCAAAAACAAGAGAGAACCAATCTAATTTTAATAAGTGATTATGTTTTAGTAATAAATATGTTTAGTGTTTTGTTTGTCCCTCAAATATTAAAATTTAAAAAATATAAAACATCTTCCTCATATTTTGATGGTTTAATCGAATGATTGCCTTCTGGACATCACTTTTGGCCAATACTATAATAAATATTAAAGACAATAAATTGCAGCCTGAATGTCAAGTTTATAAGAATAATGTCTATCATAATAAATTGAAACATTAGTAACGCAGTCTCAATGTATAATGCCATGGTACCACTAAAAAAAAAAAAAAAAAAAAAAATCCATCTGACAAGTTCATAAAAGGGATCAAGGGGATGGGACATTACAAGAACAAGAACCATAAGACAGATATAGATTAATGCCATATAAACCAAACAAATGTAATTTCATAAGTAACAAACTTATGAATTATTTAAAGAACAAATAAAAACATACTGTAAGCACAGCAGCATGAAATGGGTTGCACAGTACAGGGAAGAGAGGACCAGTTTCTTTAACCAGCATAAAATCTGCTGTGTCTTTTTCTCATAGAGTCTGCAGCACGTCCCTCTCATTAATGCAGTGAGTGAAAAGGGGCTTGAGAGAATTCGATATAATGCAGGTGGGACTGCAGCACTCCAGCAGCCCAGAGACCCACAGACTTCTAATCCATCTATCTCCCTCAACCAGCCGGGCAAAGCAGAACCCAGTACTGACCCAATTGCACAGAAATTTACACAGGACCTGATCCCTGTCCTCTAGGAAAAAAGACTCAAGAGGCATGACTAACTACGGAGGAACATGGAGCATAAATCTGAGACCAACTCACATTATACATACATATTTACATTTATGCATTTGCCAATATATCGACAGCATCACTGAACATGCACAAAAAAGTGCAGAAAGTGTGAAACTACAGCATTTAGTGACTTTTTAACATGCAAAACTCAGTAACAAAACTAAAGTTATACAAAAACCCTTAAATAAAACACCAACTCAAATCAGTATTCTAAGCAGCAGGTTAGTGAAGCTTATTAAACATCATTTAAATTCTCTTTGAAGACTGGGGAGTAGCTGTCGCAACCTGCTTGAAACTGCAGTTTAATGTAATTAAAGAGTTATAATTAAAACAGATTTCTTTGATTAATTAATAATCAAATCATTAAATCTTGAGTGCAAATGAGAGCAGTACTAAGCTCTTGGTGTGCCAGCATAGCAGTGAGGTGGCGCTGTCCAGCACTGATGGTGCTGAAACTACACTACTCACACGCTTAGCAGGTCAGAGTTGTGGTAATAATCGACACAGGAAAACTCTAATCATAAAGATGTGATAGAAAGAATGCTTACAACTTCAAAGAAAACAAAGATGGCTGCTATTTTTAAAACAGGTTCACTGATATAATTTAATGATGTTTTGCTTCACTTCTATATAGTAACTAAATAAGAGCTAATATTTCACTATAAAAAAGAAAAAAGAAAAGCATGCGTATAGTGAATATGTGAATAGGCCATATAAGTGAAAATTCAGCTACTTTATAAACTAAGGTCTTAAATAATGCTCACCTTCCCAGTGGTAGGAAGAGTTTGGGTTTGTGTAAAAGTATCTTCTCCATGAATGCTGACCAGTTCGGCCTCTGCAGGCGGAAATGGCGAAGGAAAAACCACCATGTCGCTCTTCATTGTGTCTGAGCTAAAACATATGTCATACTGTTGCGTTGATTTGGAGTAGGACCAGCTTCCGTCTGGATGGGTGCTGATCACTGGAGCGCTGTACCTGCTGAAACTGCCGTCTGTCCTGTAGCATTTAGCTGCTATCAAACCCACGAGACTCAGTAAAAAGATGACTGATACTGAGACAATAGCGATGAGCAGATACACATTCAGATCTGAAAAACTCTCCTCTTTCACAGGAACTTCTCTGAATGATGTCTTTATGTCATCCAGACTCTCGACAACCACAACATCCATGGACATAGTGGCTGAGAGTGATGGCTCTCCATTATCACACACTGTAATAAGAAGTGGGTGAGTTTTTAAGTCATTGTCACTCATTCGTCTCTTAGTCCTTATTTCTCCAGTGCTGCTTCCAATGCGGAAGAGATTAGTTCCTTTGGGTTCACTCATATGATAAGACAGAAGAGCGTTATATCCAGAGTCAGCATCAACAGCTCTGATCTTGGCTACAAAGTATCCCGCTTCAGCAGAGTAGGGAATGTTCTCAGTATTAACTGATCCAGGGTCAGAATAAGGAGGTAAAATAACTGGACTGTTGTCATTCTCATCCAGAATAAACACATTTACAGTCACATTACTGCTCAGAGGAGGAACACCAGCATCTATGGCCTGAACATGGAAACTAAAGGTTTTCTGTTCTTCAAAATTGAAAGACTGTAGGTTATACAACTGGCCTGTTAATGAGTTAACACTAACAGCATTTATGCTTGTTGCTTTGTTATCCACAATAGAGTAAGAAATTTCAGCATTTTCATTTGAATCTCTGTCAACTGCTGACACTGTGTGAATGAGGGTTCCCGGTGGCGTGTTTTCTTTTATGTAGACATTAATGCTTTTTCTGTTAAATTGTGGAGGATTGTCATTCACATCTGAAACTTCAACATAAATCACACTAGTGCTGGAGAGAGGTGGGGTGCCCTCATCTACTGCTATGAGGGTAACATTGTACTTGGAGATCTTTTCTCTGTCAAGCTGGCCTTCTAAAACAACAGAGTAATAATTTTTGTAGGAAGACTCAAGTTTGAAAGGTAAATTTCCTAGCAGCTTACAACTCACTTTCCCATTCATTCCACCATCCTTGTCTGAAACTGTGACCAGAGCCACAGCAGTGCCAGTTTTCGCATCTTCCCTTAAAGAAGACAGCAGGGATGTTACTACTATTTCTGGTGCATTATCATTTACATCTATGACTTCGATTAATACTTTACAATTTACTGTCATTGGGGAAAGACCCTTATCATGGGCCTCTACTCTGAGTTCATAAAAAGCTTTGTCCTCAAAATCAATATTTCCTTTTACTTCAATCACCCCAGAATCAGGACTGATTGCAAATACATCAAGATTTTTTTCCTGACCATGACTGCTAAACAAATATGTTACCTCCCCATTTGGACCCTCATCCATGTCAGTAGCATTGAGTTTGATTATCTTAGTTCCTCGAGGTGTGTTCTCTGTCACACGAACTTTATAAAGAGGATTGCTAAACACTGGAGCATTATCATTTGTATCTAAAATATTAACTATAATTTGTAATGTTCCAGATCTTGGCGGTTTCCCTCCATCAGAAGCGGTCAAGACTAGTCGAATTACAGGTTCTCTCTCTCTGTCTAAAGCTTTTCGAAGGATGAGCTCTGCAGACATGCCATGTTCACCACCAGGGTGAACTTCTAATGAGAAATGTTCATTAGGACTCAGTTTATAGCTTTTAACAGAGAAAGGTCCGACATCTTCATCCAACGCACTGATCAAGGAAAATGTAGCTCCTGGCTGCACTGATTCAGAAATATTCAAAACTTGAGTTTCAACAGGAAATGTAGGAGAATTGTCATTCACATCATTAACATTAACTATCACTCGGCTCAGACTAAGAGGGTGGTTAACTATCGCCTCAAAATTCAAGGAGCAGGATGGAGTATTTGGACATAGCTGCTCGCGGTCAATTCTTTCAGCAACATACAAGACGCCAGATTTTAGATTCACATGGAAATACCTCGTCTTCGTACCGAAAACAAGCTGAAACGCCCGTGATTCCAAATCTTGGACGTTTAAATTCATGTCCTTCACCAGATTCCCGACGACAGTTCCGATATTTACTTCCTCGGACACGGAGTAGACAATCTGACCATACACAGGCACTGAAACACACATCACGAGCCAGAGGAAAATAATATGCGGGAACGTAAAGTCCTTCCTGTCTGCCATCCTTCCGCGTGAGACGACAACGTGATGAAAAAAAAAACTACACCGGACCGGGGATCAGAGGAACGTCAAAACTCTGAACACCCTGAATAAAGAATAACACTTAAAGAAACATGCCTGCGAAACGCATCTAGATTGTGACGCTCGGTTACAGCACGTCACTCAGCGAAAAAGTAGGCGGAGTTCAGAGGGTATATGGAAATGATTAAAGTTTCGCGGTCTGCAGTGACACCACGCGGATTACGGGCGGTTCTGTGTGACGAAACCACACAACTATAATACATTCAGCACCACAAAAGATAAAATATCACCTAGTGTAAATTAAGTTGACACAGGAAAAGCTTTGTTAGTCTATAAAAAGTCTATATAAATTAGGCTACACCAAAACACAGCACAACTTCAAGCGCGCGCGCGTTCAAAATGCAGTAACCATACGTATAAAATTCATTATTTTCTTTGAATAGGTTACTATTAAAACAGTGGGACAAACTGTTAGAGCTTTTTTCCCCCAATGGTATCGTTTTACAAATGAAATTGTGTCCCATTTGCCACACACTGAATTCAATTGTAAGCTTACCCAGAAGGCCGTTTAAATTATTTGCTAAAATACGTAAAACAAATAAACAATAAATTAAGTTTTTGTTTGTTTGTTTGTTTGTTTTTTTTTTCTTGAAATTTTAACACTGAAGACTAGTGGACACTAATTCAGAGTCAGAGATGTAACTTTGTTGTAAACATACTAACATGAAGCTGAACTGGAAAAAAAAAATCCTTCATACTTGATATTGGTTTGTTTACAAAGGACAAATTACAGATTACAACTTTCATTACAACTGGCTATTTTAATTGTCATTTATCTTTCTGTTTACTTAAACAGAAGACTTGTTTTCAGATTTACTCCCGCAGTCCTTCATGCAGACTTTGAAATATGTGACATCCTTCCAACAATGCACATTTCCATCAACAAGCCTTTTTTTGACTTTCCCTGGAACAAACTACATGACCTGAAAAGAACGAGACACAGGGAGATCCTCTCAGAACAGTGTAAATAATCATTATTAATAACTTATAACATGGCAAATGTAATGCTTGTTTGCCATTATATCCACCTTAGCTGACACTTTATCCCTTGCATAACTGTGATTGCAAATGGGAGGAGCAGCAATGACAAGACTAAGTGCATGTTGTCTACATCTAGTTACCAACATAACGACATATCCTTTTAAAATGGAACTGGAAGGCCAATGTAACACTGGAGTAAATTTAGCTGAAAACAATCAGTGTATGCATGTGTACACCTGAACACAAACAACTGCCCATATACTACTGCTCTTAGCATGATATGTGAAAATGTACAGCTCCACATACTAATCCATGCTGCAAAATCACACATTAACTCACAAACTAAAACTAATCCAAACAGCTACCAAGAGTCTGTTTAGTATGTTGGTATTTTCAAACTGTAAGATATAAGTTTTATCTTACCTTGGTAGTGCTTGGAAGTGTTTGAGTCCTGTTAAAAGTGTCTCCCTCATTAATGCTGATTAGTTCTGCATCTGGCAATGGAAACGTTGAGGGGAAAACGACTACATCACTTTTTATTGTGTCTGAACTAAAACACACGTCGTACTGTTGAGTAGATTTAGAGAAGGACCAGCTTCCGTCTGGATGGGTGCTGATCACTGGAGCGCTGTACCTGCTGAAACTGCCGTCTGTCCTGTAGCATTTAGCTGCTATCAAACCCACGAGACTCAGTAAAAAGATGACTGATACCGAGACAATAGCGATGAGCAGATACAGATTCAGATCTGAAAAACTCTCCTCTTTCACAGGAACTTCTCTGAATGATGTCTTTATGTCATCCAGACTCTCAACAACCACAACATCCATGGACATAGTGGCTGAGAGTGATGGCTCTCCATTATCACACACTGTAATAAGAAGTGGGTGAGTTTTTAAGTCATTGTCACTCATTCGTCTCTTAGTCCTTATTTCTCCAGTGCTGCTTCCAATGCGGAAGAGATTAGTTCCTTTGGGTTCACTCATATGATAAGACAGAAGAGCGTTATATCCAGAGTCAGCATCAACAGCTCTGATCTTGGCTACAAAGTATCCCGCTTCAGCAGAGTAGGGAATGTTCTCAGTATTAACTGATCCAGGGTCAGAATAAGGCGGTAAAATAACTGGACTGTTGTCATTCTCATCCAGAATAAACACATTTACAGTCACATTACTGCTCAGAGGAGGAACACCAGAGTCTGTTGCCATCACTTCAAACTGAAATCTTTTTGTTTCTTCATGATTAAATGATTGTAAACTGAATATTTCTCCACTCAAAGAGTTTATATTGATCAGTGTTGTTATAGGAACACTTGAGCTGGAACTGTCTAACAGTGAATATGAAAGTTCTGCGTTCTCACCAGTGTCTGAATCTTCAGCTGTCACTTTTGTCACGAGACCTCCAGCTTGACCGTTCTCACTCAGAAAAGCGTTAATAACGGGTGCTGGGAAGTGTGGGGCATTGTCATTAACATCAGAGATATGTACAGTTATAACAGTGCTGCTGGAAAGAGGCGGAGCTCCTTCATCTGCAGCTGTAATTGTGATGTTATACTGAGAAACACTCTCTCTGTCCAGAGGTCCGTCTACCACTAGAGAATAATGATTGTTATATGACGTCTCCAGTTTGAAAGGAAACAAGCCTTTCAGCACACAGTGTACAATGCCATTTTTACCTCCATCTTTATCAGACACTGTGACTAAAGCAACAGCAGTTCCTGACTTTGTGTCCTCTTTCACACTTTCCAACAGGGGAGTTGTAACTATCTCTGGTGCATTGTCATTTTCATCCATAACTTCTATTAAAACTTTACATTGGGTGCTCTTTGGTGGACTGCCTTTGTCTCTTGCCTGAACTCGCAATTCAATTGCAGCATTTATCTCATGGTCTATTTGACCCTTTACAACAATATCACCGGTTTCAGGAACCACAGTGAATAGACTTTGCTTTTTTATGTTTCCATGTTCAGCTATGGAATACATAATGTCACTGTTGGTGCCCTCATCCAAATCAGTAGCAGTCAAAGAAATGATTTTTGTACCAACAGAGACATTTTCTCTCACCTTGATCTTGTACAAAGGTTTGCTGAAGACAGGCTTGTTATCATTTATATCAATAACATTCACTATTACACTTAATGTGCCTGTCTTTGCAGGCTTTCCTCCATCAACAGCTGTCAGTACAAGAGGGATTACCGATTGCTTTTCACGATCTAAAGGTTTTTGGAGCACTAATTCAGCAGACACACTTTGCTCTTCGGTTTGTACGTCAATAGAAAAGTGTTCATTCTTGCTCAGTTTGTAGTCTTTCAGTGCATTAATGCCAATGTCGTTATCTTCAGCTACAGGAAGATGAAATCTCTCCCCTGGAACAACATCCTCAGTAATGTTTATCGTTATAATGCTGTCCACAAAATACGGAGCGTTATCGTTAACATCCAGAACATTAATTTCAATTCGATAAAGACTATGAGGATTTTGAACAACAGCCTCCAAATTAAGAGCACATTGCTGATGAGCGAAGCATAACTCCTCCCGGTCAATTCTTTCATTCACAAACAACGCTCCCGTTTTCAAATTCACATCAAAATATTTTCTGTTGGATCCGGATACAAGCTGCAAGATACGAGATTCCAGCTCCTGAACACTGATCTTGAGATCTTTTGCTATATTTCCGACAACAGTACCCTTGTTTACTTCCTCCGAGACCGAATAGATAATCTTGCCGAATGAAGATTGCCACAAACAAAACTGAAGAGCTGTTATGACGCAAAAATATCTTACGCTTTCCATAGTTGTTTCTTCAAAGCTTCAAAGCTTAATCGTCTAAAAAAAAAAAACGAAAATGTTTGTGTCGTTGCTGCAAGGCTCTTCGTCTCGGAAGCATGTATAATACCTTACCATTTACTCATGGCTAGAGATTATAGGCGGTTGCTCTTCCACTGTAGGGGAGGAGCCTCATTTTAATAGGAGAAGTGCTTCAAATTCATGGTCTACAACGACATCGTGCGTTTAAACTGCATGCTGATTTGAGGTATTTTATTTAGAGTGCAATTTTCCTCACTTGAAATCTATATGTTTCAAAAGAATGAATTAGTGAATTGCAAAGTATGAATGCAAATAAAAATACACATTTCTTGTTTAAATATCTGCAGCACTTGTTAAAAATTGTAAATTCTGATCATAGTAGGAGGCAAATTAAATTAAATCTAACCAAGATGACCGAACTATACGAAAAGAAAAGCAAGGATAAAGTGTTCGTTGTCCATGGTGCTGAAGACCCCATCTCTCAAATAAGAATCGAAGTACCATTAAGTTTATAAATGTTTAATATGAACTTCATAAGAAGCTGATTATAACATGTATATTATGATTTATTATTGTGTCATTATTATTAGTATTATCAATCATCATCTTTAATACTTTTTATTTTCGTTATACATTATGAATCGCATTTTATTGCATTTTGTTTAGCCCCTGTATTTATCCATGACTTTTTGCTGTAATTGGAAAATAACAACGAGGAAACTGTAATTCAGTTCAGCAAAATAAAGAAAAGAAGCGATAGAAATAGCTTGCAAATACCAACACATCTTCATTGACAACTACAAAAAAATAATTAAAACTCCACAAATTTCGGCTTCAATTCTAACATTTTTTTACACAACTATAGGGTTTCAAATTCTTCTTACCTTCCCATTGCTTGGAAGAGTTTGGGTGCGCGTAAAAGTATCTTCTCCACTATTAATGCTGATCAACTCCGCGTCTGCTGGTGGAAACGGCGAGGGGAAAACGACTACATCACTCTTTATTGTGTCTGAACTAAAACACACGTCGTACTGTTGAGTAGATTTAGAGAAGGACCAGCTTCCGTCTGGATGGGTGCTGATCACTGGAGCGCTGTACCTGCTGAAACTGCCATCTGTCCTGTAGCATTTAGCTGCTATCAAACCCACGGGACTCAGTAAAAAGATGACTGATACTGAGACAATAGCGATGAGCAGATACAAATTCAGATCTGAAAAACTCTCCTCTTTCACAGGAACTTCTCTGAATGATGTCTTTATGTCATCCAGACTCTCAACAACCACAACATCCATGGACATAGTGGCTGAGAGCGATGGCTCTCCATTATCAGACACTGTAATAAGAAGTGGGTGAGTTTTTAAGTCATTGTCACTCATTCGTCTCTTAGTCCTTATTTCTCCAGTGCTGCTTCTAATGCGGAAGAGATTAGTTCCTTTAGGTTCACTCATATGATAAGACAGAAGAGCGTTATATCCAGAGTCAGCATCAACAGCTCTGATCTTGGCTACAAAGTATCCCGCTTCAGCAGAGTAGGGAATGTTCTCAGTATTAACTGATCCAGGGTCAGAATAAGGCGGTAAAATAACTGGACTGTTGTCATTCTCATCCAGAATATACGCATTTACAGTCACATTACTGCTCAGAGGAGGAACACCAGAGTCTGTTGCCATCACTTCAAACTGAAATCGTTTTGTTTCTTCGTGATTAAATGATTGCAAACTGAATATTTCTCCACTCAAAGAGTTTATATTCATCAGTGTTGTTATAGGAACACTGGAGCTGGAACTGTCTAACAGTGAATATGAAAGTTCTGCGTTCTCACCAGTGTCTGAATCATCAGCTGTCACTTTTGTCACGAGACCTCCAGCTTGACCATTCTCACTTAGAAAAGCGTTAATAACGGGTGCTGGGAAATGTGGAGCATTGTCATTAACATCAGAGATATGTACAGTTATAACAGTGCTGCTGGAAAGAGGCGGAGTTCCTTCATCTGCAGCTGTAATTGTGATGTTATACTGAGAAACACTCTCTCTGTCCAGAGGTCCGTCTACCACTAGAGAATAATGATTGTTATATGACGTCTCCAGTTTGAAAGGAAACGAACCTTTCAGAGCACAGTGTACAATGCCATTTTTACCTCCATCTTTATCAGACACTGTGACTAAAGCAACAGCAGTTCCTGACTTTGTGTCTTCTTTCACACTTTCCAGCAGGGGAGTCACAATTATCTCTGGTGCATTATCATTTTCATCCATAACTTCTATTAAAACTTTACATGGTGTGCTCTTTGGTGGACTGCCTTTATCCTTCGCTTGAACTCGTAACTCAATAGCTGGATTCTCCTCGTAATCAATTTGCCCTTTTACAACAATATCTCCAGTCTCGGGGATAATGGTAAATAGATCTTTCTTTTTTCCATGACCAACAAACGAGTACATGATTTCACGATTTATTCCTTCATCCAAGTCAGTGGCAAAGACAGAGGTAACTTTAGTACCAGCAGCAACATTTTCTTTTAGTTTGACTTTGTAAAGAGGTTGGCTGAACACTGGGTTATTGTCATTAACATCCATAATGTTTATAATAATATTTACAGTTCCCGATTTCGGTGGTTTTCCTCCATCTACTCCAGTGAGTACTAACTTAATTGTCGCTTGTTTCTCTCGATCTAAAGCCTTGTTCAGAACTAACTCTGCAGACACACTCTGGTCTTCACTCTGTGTATCTAGACTGAAATGTTCATTCGGACTCAGTTTGTACTCTTTCAGAGAATTACTACCAACATCAGAGTCCTCGGCTACAGGGAGAGGAAATCTCTCTCCAGGGCTTGCGTTTTCACTAATATTCACCGTAAATATTTTAACAGGAAAATGTGGCGCATTGTCGTTTATATCCAAGATCTTAATCTCCACCCTGTAAAGATGATGAGGATTTTTAGCGAGAGCTTCTATATTCAAAGAGCATTTCTGATTCGACACACATAACTCCTCACGGTCAATCCTTTCATTAACAAACAGCACGCCAGTTTTCAGATTTACGTCAAAATATTTCTTATTTGATCCAGTCACAATCTCAAACATGCGAGATTCCAGGTCGTGAACATTTATGTTCAAATCTTTCGCTATATTCCCAACAACTGTTCCCTTATTTACCTCTTCCGGTACGGAATAGACGATCTGAGCAAACGCAGAATCCAGCAAAGAAAGGAAAAATATAAATCCACACTCGAAATATCCCATAAATGCCATGATGGTCATTCAACTGTCTTAATGGCAATAAAAACAAAACGATAAACGCACGAGAATATAGTATTTCTTCTTTGCATTCAGGCAACACTAGACGAAGTAGAAACCTGCATCATGTCTCAACGACACACACACTAACACCGAGAGTCTGAGAGAGAGAGGCTTCAGAGTAAAGCCTATAAACCTTAAACTGACGGTCTGCAGTGACACCATGTGCTGAAATTATGCCATAACAGGAATAATGTAGCCTATAACTAAATCTATTGAAGGAACAACAAAATGCTGGGAGACAACAACAACAAAAATAGTAATATTTAAAGTAATCCAACATTGAAAAGCACTGCAAAATATATGATAGTGTCAGATTTCTTATAATGTAATTGTTAATGCTGCTAATATTGCTGAAAACAAATAGAATAAAACGTCTAAAAAAGACGCTAGCTAAAAATGTATAGAATTCTCCACGCCATGGGGCAAGTTATGACAGAACGCTGCAATGCAAAAAAAAAAATTAATTATCCTTTTTGGGAGCTGCACAGAGACATGGTGAAGAGGTCAAAGCAGTTGTTACAATATCATTGAAAATAATACGGTTGGAATGTTGTATTGACCAGTCGGCATTTGTTACGTTTGCTTGATATCGCTTTATCGCTTTTCTGTTTTGTAGCTAAACATAGAATATAATATTATTTTTAAATACAAATTATTTTGATACTTTAAAATGAAAAAAAAAAAAAAAAAAAAAAAATCCAGACAAGATTGATATGTTAGTAAAACTGCAGATCACTGACAAATACAGCAAGGAATTCATAATGTATCAAAACAACTTCTTAATTAAAAACAAGTGAAACAACCACGTTGTGAAAACCAAAGCAACATTTATGACAACCATAAGAAATAACTGTGAACAGCTTAGAACAATTCAGCTGTGAATATTTTAACACTAATTTTCAACGATCTTCTTACCTTCCCATTGCTTGGAAGAGTTTGGGTGCGCGTAAAAGTATCTTCTCCACTATTAATGCTGATCAACTCCGCGTCTGCTGGTGGAAACGGCGAGGGGAAAACGACTACATCACTCTTTATTGTGTCTGAACTAAAACACACGTCGTACTGTTGAGTAGATTTAGAGAAGGACCAGCTTCCGTCTGGATGGGTGCTGATCACTGGAGCGCTGTACCTGCTGAAACTGCCGTCTGTCCTGTAGCATTTAGCTGCTATCAAACCCACGAGACTCAGTAAAAAGATGACTGATACTGAGACAATAGCGATGAGCAGATACACATTCAGATCTGAAAAACTCTCCTCTTTCACAGGAACTTCTCTGAATGATGTCTTTATATCATCCAGACTCTCAACAACCACAACATCCATGGACATAGTGGCTGAGAGCGATGGCTCTCCATTATCAGACACTGTAATAAGAAGTGGGTGAGTTTTTAAGTCATTGTCACTCATTCGTCTCTTAGTCCTTATTTCTCCAGTGCTGCTTCCAATGCGGAAGAGATTAGTTCCTTTGGGTTCACTCATATGATAAGACAGAAGAGCGTTATATCCAGAGTCAGCATCAACAGCTCTGATCTTGGCTACAAAGTATCCCGCTTCAGCAGAGTAGGGAATGTTCTCAGTATTAACTGATCCAGGGTCAGAATAAGGCGGTAAAACAACTGGACTGTTGTCATTCTCATCCAGAATAAACACATTTACAGTCACATTACTGCTCAGAGGAGGAACACCAGAGTCTGTTGCCATCACTTCAAACTGAAATCGTTTTGTTTCTTCGTGATTAAATGATTGCAAACTGAATATTTCTCCACTCAAAGAGTTTATATTCATCAGTGTTGTTATAGGAACACTGGAGCTGGAACTGTCTAACAGTGAATATGAAAGTTCTGCGTTCTCACCAGTGTCTGAATCATCAGCTGTCACTTTTGTCACGAGATCTCCAGCTTGACCATTCTCACTTAGAAAAGCGTTAATAACGGGTGCTGGGAAATGTGGAGCATTGTCATTAACATCAGAGATATGTACAGTTATAACAGTGCTGCTGGAAAGAGGCGGAGTTCCTTCATCTGCAGCTGTAATTGTGATGCTATACTGAGAAACACTCTCTCTGTCCAGAGGTCCGTCTACCACTAGAGAATAATGATTGTTATATGACGTCTCCAGTTTGAAAGGAAACGAACCTTTCAGAGCACAGTGTACAATGCCATTTTTACCTCCATCTTTATCAGACACTGTGACTAAAGCAACAGCAGTTCCTGACTTTGTGTCCTCTTTCACACTTTCCAGCAGGGGTGTCACAATTATCTCTGGTGCATTGTCATTTTCATCCATAACTTCTATTAAAACCTTACAATGTGTGCTCCTTGGTGTACTTCCTTTATCTCTTGCTTGAACTCGTAACTCAATAGCTGGATTCTCCTCGTAATCAATTTGCCCTTTTACAACAATATCTCCAGTCTCGGGGATAATGGTAAATAGATCTTTCTTTTTTCCATGACCAGCAAACGAGTACATGATTTCACGATTTATTCCTTCATCCAAATCAGTGGCAAAAACAGATATCACTTTAGTACCAGCAGCAACATTTTCTTTTAGTTTGACTTTGTAAAGAGGTTGACTGAACACTGGGTTATTGTCATTAACATCCATAATGTTTATAATAATATTTACAGTTCCCGATTTCGGTGGTTTTCCTCCATCTACTCCAGTGAGTACCAACTTAATTGTCGCTTGTTTCTCTCGATCTAAAGCCTTGTTCAGAACTAACTCTGCAGACACACTCTGGTCTTCACTCTGTGTATCTAGACTGAAATGTTCATTCGGACTCAGTTTGTACTCTTTCAGAGAATTACTGCCAACATCAGAGTCCTCGGCCACGGGGAGAGGAAATCTCTCTCCTGGATTGGCTGTTTCAGTTATATTTATAATAAACACTTTAACAGGAAAATGTGGCGCATTGTCGTTTATATCCAAGATCTTAATCTCCACCCTGTAAAGATGATGAGGATTTTTAGCGAGAGCTTCTATATTCAAAGAGCATTTCTGATTCGACACACATAACTCCTCACGGTCAATCCTTTCATTAACAAACAGCACGCCAGTTTTCAGATTTACGTCAAAATACTTCTTATTTGATCCAGTCACAATCTCAAACATGCGAGATTCCAGGTCGTGAACATTTATGTTCAGATCTTTCGCTATATTCCCAACAACTGTTCCCTTATTTACCTCTTCCGGTACGGAATAGACGATCTGAGCAAACGCAGAATCCAGCAAAGAAAGGAAAAATATAAATCCACACTCGAAATATCCCATAAATGCCATGATGGTCATTCACAACTGGCTTGAGGACAGAAAAAAGATAAACGCGAGAGAATCGAATATTTCTTCCTTGCATTAGGAAACACGAGACGAAATAGAAACCTGCATCATGTCTCAACGACACACACACTAACACCGAGAGTCTGAGAGAGAGAGGCTTCAGAGTAAAGCCTATAAACCTTAAACTGACGGTCTGCAGTGACACCATGTGCTGAAATTATGCCATAACAGGAATTTAAACATCAGTTCAAAGAACAAAATGCTGGGAGACAAATAGTGTAATATTCAAAGTAATCCAACAATGAAAAATACCGCAAAAATATTACATTATCAGATTAGCCTACACTCTAAAAAATGCTGGGTTAAAAACAACCCAAGTTGGGTTGAAAATGGACAAACACAGCGATTGGATTGTTTTAACCCAGCGGTTGGGTTAAATGTTTGCCCAACGTGCAGTTTTATTTAACTCAATTATTGTTTAAAACTGACTATATTTCTGGCTTAAAATGAACCCCAAATAGGTTGGAAATTAAAAATCAGACACATAATTACTAGAGGCAACAATAATAATCAAAAGGTGAACATTTATTAATAAACAATTTAATAAATGTTTATTGTTTAATTATTATTCATTAAACTTCTTAATAAATGTTCATAAAACATATTAATAAATGGTAATTTCCAACATACTTTGGGTTCGTTTTAAGCAAGCAATACAGTGATTTTTAAACAATAGTCGGGTTAAATAAAACTACCCAGCAGGTTGAGAAAACATTTCACCCATTCGCTGGGTTTGTCCATTTTCAACCTAGCGTGGGTTGTTTTTAACCCAGCATTTTTAGAGTGTACTTATTATGTAATTCACGCGTTAGTGCTGCTAATATTACTGAAAACAAACAGAATAAAACGACTAAAAAAAGACGCTCGCTAAAAATCTAAAATTCTCCACGGGGCAAATTATGACAGAACGCTGCTATGCAACAAAATTAATGATCCTCCTTAGGAGCTGCACAGAGACATAGTGAAGAGGTCAAAGCAGTTGTTACTATATCATTGAAAATAATACGGTTGGAATGTTGTATTGACCAATTATTGAATTATTATTATTATCATCGTCATCATCATCATTATTGCATTTAATTGCACATTTCCTGTCACGTACTTCTGTTTAATTTTGTTACGTTTGCTTGACATCGCTTTTCTGTTTTGCAAACTATATAGACTGTTATATTATTTTTAAATACATACTAATTATTTTGTTACTTGAAAATGAAAAAAAAAAAAAAAAAAAAAACTGCATTAAGGAAAGAATTAATCATAGTATATTAGTAAAACTACAGATTACTGACAAATACAGCAAGGAATTCATAATGTATCAAAACAACTTCGTACATTAAAAACAAGTGAAACAACCACGTTGTGAAAACCGAAGCAACATTTATGACAACCATAAGAAATAACTGTGAACAGCTTAGAACAATTCAGCTGTGAATATTTTAACACTAATTTTCAACGATCTTCTTACCTTCCCATTGCTTGGAAGAGTTTGGGTGCGCGTAAAAGTGTCTTCTCCACTATTAATGCTGATCAACTCCGCGTCTGCTGGTGGAAACGGCGAGGGGAAAACGACTACATCACTCTTTATTGTGTCTGAACTAAAACACACGTCGTACTGTTGAGTAGATTTAGAGAAGGACCAGCTTCCGTCTGGATGGGTGCTGATCACTGGAGCGCTGTACCTGCTGAAACTGCCGTCTGTCCTGTAGCATTTAGCTGCTATCAAACCCACGAGACTCAGTAAAAAGATGACTGATACTGAGACAATAGCGATGAGCAGATACACATTCAGATCTGAAAAACTCTCCTCTTTCACAGGAACTTCTCTGAATGATGTCTTTATGTCATCCAGACTCTCAACAACCACAACATCCATGGACATAGTGGCTGAGAGTGATGGCTCTCCATTATCAGACACTGTAATAAGAAGTGGGTGAGTTTTTAAGTCATTGTCACTCATTCGTCTCTTAGTCCTTATTTCTCCAGTGCTGCTTCCAATGCGGAAGAGATTAGTTCCTTTGGGTTCACTCATATGATAAGACAGAAGAGCGTTATATCCAGAGTCAGCATCAACAGCTCTGATCTTGGCTACAAAGTATCCCGCTTCAGCAGAGTAGGGAATGTTTTCAGTATTAACTGATCCAGGGTCAGAATAAGGAGGTAAAATAACTGGACTGTTGTCATTCTCATCCAGAATAAACACATTTACAGTCACATTACTGCTCAGAGGAGGAACACCAGAGTCTGTTGCCATCACTTCAAACTGAAATCTTCTTGTTTCTTCGTGATTAAACGATTGCAAACTGAATATTTCTCCACTCAAAGAGTTTATATTGATCAGTGTTGTTATAGGAACACTGGAGCTGGAACTGTCTAACAGTGAATATGAAAGTTCTGCGTTCTCACCAGTGTCTGAATCATCAGCTGTCACTTTTGTCACGAGACCTCCAGCTTGACCATTCTCACTTAGAAAAGCGTTAATAACGGGTGCTGGGAAATGTGGAGCATTGTCATTATCATCAGAGATATATACAGTTATAACAGTGCTGCTGGAAAGAGGCGGAGCTCCTTCATCTGCAGCTGTAATTGTGATGTTATACTGAGAAACACTCTCTCTGTCCAGAGGTCCGTCTACCACTAGAGAATAATGATTGTTATATGACGTCTCCAGTTTGAAAGGAAACGAACCTTTCAGAGCACAGTGTACAATGCCATTTTTACCTCCATCTTCATCAGACACTGTGACTAAAGCAACAGCAGTTCCTGACTTTGTGTCTTCTTTCACATTTTCCAAAAGAGCAGTCACAGTTATCTCCGGTGCATTATCATTTTCATCTATAACTTCTATTAAAACTTTACAATGTGTGCTCCTTGGTGGGCTGCCTTTGTCCTTCGCTTGAACTCGTAACTCAATAGCAGGATTTTCCTCATAATCAATTTGCCCTTTTACAACAATATCTCCAGTCTCGGGGATAATGGTAAAAGTGTCTTGTTTCTTTCCGTGACCAGCAAACGAGTACACAACTTCACGGTTTATTCCTTCATCCAAGTCAGTGGCAAAGACAGAGATAACTTCAGTACCAGAAGGAACATTTTCTTTTAGTCTGACTTTGTAAAGAGGTTGGCTGAACACTGGGTTATTATCATTAGCATCCATAACATTTATAATAATATTTAAAGCCCCCGATTTCGGTGGTTTTCCTCCATCTACTCCAGTGAGTACCAACTTAATTGTCGCTTGTTTCTCTCGATCTAAAGCCTTGTTCAGAACTAACTCTGCAGACACACTCTGGTCTTCACTCTGTGTATCTAGACTGAAATGTTCATTCGGACTCAGTTTGTACTCTTTCAGAGAATTACTGCCAACATCAGAGTCCTCGGCCACAGGGAGAGGAAATCTTTCCCCAGGATTTGCTGTTTCAGTTATATTTATAGTAAATTCTTTTATAGGAAAATGTGGCGCATTGTCGTTTATATCCAAGATCTTAATCTCCACCCTGTAAAGATGATGAGGATTTTTAGCGAGAGCTTCTATATTCAAAGAGCATTTCTGATTCGACACACATAACTCCTCACGGTCAATCCTTTCATTAACAAACAGCACGCCAGTTTTCAGATTTACGTCAAAATACTTCTTATTTGATCCAGTCACAATCTCAAACATGCGAGATTCCAGGTCGTGAACATTTATGTTCAGATCTTTCGCTATATTCCCAACAACTGTTCCCTTATTTACCTCTTCCGGTACGGAATAGACGATCTGAGCAAACGCAGAATCCAGCAAAGAAAGGAAAAATATAAATCCACACTCGAAATATCCCATAAATGCCATGATGGTCATTCACAACTGGCTTGAGGACAGAAAAAAAAGATAAACGCGAGAGAATCGAATATTTCTTCCTTGCATTAGGAAACACGAGACGAAATAGAAACCTGCATCATGTCTCAACGACACACACACTAACACCGAGAGTCTGAGAGAGAGAGGCTTCAGAGTAAAGCCTATAAACCTTAAACTGACGGTCTGCAGTGACACCATGTGCTAAAACTGTGCCATAACAGGAATAGTGTAAACAAATCAGTTGATCCAACAACAAAGTGCTGGGAGACAACAAGAACAAAAATAGTATAATATTCAAAGTAATCCAACAATGAAAAATACCACAAAAATATGACATTGTCAGATTAGCCTATTTATTATACAATTCACGTGTTAATGCTGCTAATATTACTGAAAACAAACAGAATAAAACGCGTAAAAAATAAAAAATAAAAAAAGAAGCTCGCTAAAAATATAAAATTCTCCACGGGGCAAGTTATGACAGAACGCTGCTATGCAACAAAAATAATGATCCTCTTTGGGAGCTGCACAGAGACATAGTGAAGAGGTCAAAGCAGTTGTTATATCATTGAAAATAATACGGTTGGAATGTTATATTGACCATTTATTGAATTATTATTATTGCATTTAATTGCACATTTCCTGTCACGTACGTCTGTTTAATTTTGTTACGTTTGCTTGACAGAGCTTTTCTGATTTGCAAACTATATAGACTGTTATATTATTTTTAAATACATACTAATTATTTTGTTACTTGAAAATGAAAAAAAAAATAAAAATAAAAATACTGCATTAAGGAAAGAATTAATCATAGTATATTAGTAAAACTACAGATTACTGACAAATACAGCAAGGAATTCATAATGTATCAAAACAACTTCATAAATTAAAAACAAGTGAAACAACCACGTTGTGAAAACCAAAGCAACATTTATGACAACCATAAGAAATAACTGTGAACAGCTTAGAACAATTCAGCTGTGAATATTTTAACACTAATTTAAAACGATATTCTTACCTTCCCATTGCTTGGAAGAGTTTGGGTGCGCGTAAAAGTATCTTCTCCACTATTAATGCTGATCAACTCCGCGTCTGCTGGTGGAAACGGCGAGGGGAAAACGACTACATCACTCTTTATCGTGTCTGAGCTAAAACACACGTCGTACTGTTGAGTAGATTTAGAGAAGGACCAGCTTCCGTCTGGATGGGTGCTGATCACTGGAGCGCTGTACCTGCTGAAACTGCCGTCTGTCCTGCAGCATTTAGCTGCTATCAAACCCACGAGACTCAGTAAAAAGATGACCGATACTGAGACAATAGCGATGAGCAGATACACATTCAGATCTGAAAAACTCTCCTCTTTCACAGGAACTTCTCTGAATGATGTCTTTATGTCATCCAGACTCTCAACAACCACAACATCCATGGACATAGTGGCTGAGAGTGATGGCTCTCCATTATCAGACACTGTAATAAGAAGTGGGTGAGATTTTAAGTCGTTGTCACTCATTCGTCTCTTAGTCCTTATTTCTCCAGTGCTGCTTCCAATGCGGAAGAGATTAGTTCCTTTGGGTTCACTCATATGATAAGACAGAAGAGCGTTATATCCAGAGTCAGCATCAACAGCTCTGATCTTGGCTACAAAGTATCCCGCTTCAGCAGAGTAGGGAATGTTCTCAGTATTAACTGATCCAGGGTCAGAATAAGGCGGTAAAATAACTGGACTGTTGTCATTCTCATCCAGAATAAACACATTTACAGTCACATTACTGCTCAGAGGAGGAACACCAGAGTCTGTTGCCATCACTTCAAACTGAATCTTTTTGTTTCTTCGTGATTAAATGATTGCAAACTGAATATTTCTCCACTCAAAGAGTTTATATTGATCAGTGTTGTTATAGGAACACTGGAGCTGGAACTGTCTAACAGTGAATATGAAAGTTCTGCGTTCTCACCAGTGTCTGAATCTTCAGCTGTCACTTTTGTCATGAGACCTCCAGCTTGACCATTCTCACTTAGAAAAGCGTTAATAACGGGTGCTGGGAAATGTGGAGCATTGTCATTAACATCAGAGATATGTACAGTTATAACAGTGCTGCTGGAAAGAGGCGGAGCTCCTTCATCTGCAGCTGTAATTGTGATGTTATACTGAGAAACACTCTCTCTGTCCAGAGGTCCGTCTACCACTAGAGAATAATGATTGTTATATGACGTCTCCAGTTTGAAAGGAAACGAACCTTTCAG
This sequence comes from Ctenopharyngodon idella, assembly GCF_019924925.1. Lineage (NCBI taxonomy): Eukaryota > Metazoa > Chordata > Actinopteri > Cypriniformes > Xenocyprididae > Ctenopharyngodon > Ctenopharyngodon idella. Next base: position 33,300,074 of record NC_067229.1, on the reverse strand, counting down.
AGCACAGTGTACAATGCCATTTTTACCTCCATCTTTATCAGACACTGTGACTAAAGCAACAGCAGTTCCTGACTTTGTGTCTTCTTTCACACTTTCCAAAAGAGCAGTCACAGTTATCTCTGGTGCATTATCGTTGTCATCTATAACTTCTATTAAAACTTTACATTGTGTGCTCTTTGGTGGGCTGCCTTTGTCTCTTGCACGAACTCGTAACTCAATAGCAGGATTTTCCTCATAATCAATTTGCCCTTTTACAACAATATCTCCGGTCTCGGGGGTAATGGTAAATAAATCTTGCTTTTTACCATGATCAACAAACGAATACACAATTTCACTGTTCATGCCTTCATCCAAATCAGTGGCAGACACAGAGATAACTTTAGTACCAGCAGCAACATTTTCTTTGAGTTTGACTTTATAAAGAGGTTGACTGAACACTGGGTTATTATCATTAATATCCATGACGTTTATAATAATATTTAAAGCCCCTGATTTCGGTGGTTTTCCTCCATCTACTCCAGTGAGTACTAACTTAATTGTCGCTTGTTTCTCTCGATCTAAAGCCTTGTTCAGCACTAACTCTGCAGACACACTCTGGTCTTCACTCTGTGTATCTAGACTGAAATGTTCATTCGGACTCAATTTGTACTCTTTCAGAGAATTACTGCCAACATCAGAGTCCTCGGCTACAGGGAGAGGAAATCTCTCTCCAGGGCTTGCGTTTTCGGTAATATTCACAGTAAATATTTTAACAGGAAAATGTGGCGCATTGTCGTTTATATCCAAGATCTTAATCTCCACCCTGTAAAGATGATGAGGATTTTTAGCGAGAGCTTCTATATTCAAAGAGCATTTCTGATTCGACACACATAACTCCTCACGGTCAATCCTTTCATTAACAAACAGCACGCCAGTTTTCAGATTTACGTCAAAATACTTCTTATTTGATCCAGTCACAATCTCAAACATGCGAGATTCCAGGTCGTGAACATTTATGTTCAGATCTTTCGCTATATTCCCAACAACTGTTCCCTTATTTACCTCTTCCGGTACGGAATAGACGATCTGAGCAAACGCAGAATCCAGCAAAGAAAGGAAAAATATAAATCCACACTCGAAATATCCCATAAATGCCATGATGGTCATTCACAACTGGCTTGAGGACAGAAAAAAATGAACGCGAGAGAATCGAATATTTCTTCCTTGCATTAGGAAACACGAGACGAAATAGAAACCTGCATCATGTCTCAACGACACACACACTAACACCGAGAGTCTGAGAGAGAGAGGCTTCAGAGTAAAGCCTATAAACCTTAAACTGACGGTCTGCAGTGACACCATGTGCTGAAATTATGCCATAACAGGAATATTCTATTTCCAAATCCATTGAAGAAACACATGACGCATTTGAGTTGAAATGACAACACAAAATACAAGTCAAAGTTACGAACACTAGAAAAACAAGACTATAATACATCATTATCATCTTAATTAGCCAAAAATAGAGAAGCACATGTTAAAATTCCTCATAAATGTAACCTTTTCACGCTACAATTCATATTGATGTGTTGCTGTCCATGGTACTGATCGATGCAGTCACAACCCAATAACACCATACAGTTAAATGCGATATTAAACCAGTCAACCACAAATACAAAAACACACAAGTACATACATACTTCAAAATGTCAATTCATTTATGGTTAAATGAGTATTAATGCCGTCAGTACTGCTGAATTAATTACTAAAAATCACAATATGCGCATGAACTCCTAAGATCCAGTGATCCGTCTTGTAAAGGATATAAGCAATTAGTTATTGTATTATATAGAGCAGGCATTGAATTATCCGGTGCAACATTACAAGCGCTTTTAGTTATACATAGTATGGTTCTCTTTTCAAAACATAAGACTTATAAGTATAAGATATACTTTAATATAGCTTACTATAAATCTATATTGGACAGAAAAAAATAAAAATAAAAATACAAGCCGCTTTACTAGAAATGTAATGCCTTACCTTTAAATCTTTCGGTAGAGTTTTTTTCAGCAAAAATGAATCTTCATCAATTATGCTTATCAACTCGCCATCTACATGTTGGGCTGGTACAGGAAACACTACTACGTCACTCTTTATCGTGTCTGAGCTAAAACACACGTCGTACTGTTGAGTAGATTTAGAGAAGGACCAGCTTCCGTCTGGATGGGTGCTGATCACTGGAGCGCTGTACCTGCTGAAACTGCCGTCTGTCCTGTAGCATTTAGCTGCTATCAAACCCACGAGACTCAGTAAAAAGATGACTGATACTGAGACAATAGCGATGAGCAGATACACATTCAGATCTGAAAAACTCTCCTCTTTCACAGGAACTTCTCTGAATGATGTCTTTATGTCATCCAGACTCTCAACAACCACAACATCCATGGACATAGTGGCTGAGAGTGATGGCTCTCCATTATCAGACACTGTAATAATAAGTGGGTGAGTTTTTAAGTCATTGTCACTCATTCGTCTCTTAGTCCTTATTTCTCCAGTGCTGCTTCCAATGCGGAAGAGATTAGTTCCTTTGGGTTCACTCATATGATAAGAGAGAAGAGCGTTATATCCAGAGTCAGCATCAACAGCTCTGATCTTGGCTACAAAGTATCCCGCTTCAGCAGAGTAGGGAATGTTTTCAGTATTAACTGATCCAGGGTCAGAATAAGGCGGTAAAATAACTGGACTGTTGTCATTCTCATCCAGAATAAACACATTTACAGTCACATTACTGCTCAGAGAAGGAACACCAGAGTCTGTTGCCTGAACGTAAAACTGGTGTGATTTGATTTCTTCATAGTTAAAAGATTGTTTGGTATATAAGTCACCAGTGGCAGAGTTTATGTCAAACATAGCAGTCAAAGGTTTCCCCATATTTTGTTCAGCAATCAGCGAATATATAATATTAGCATTTTCGTTCATATCAAGATCCTGCGCGCTAACAGTTGATATGATCCCAGCTGGAAAGTTTTCCTTTAAGTATATGTTAATCATAGACTCTGGAAAACGTGGGGCATTATCGTTGACATCAGAAATGTGAATAGTTATCACTTTAAAGCTGGATAATGGCGGAGCTCCTTCATCTGTAGCTATTATCGTGATGTTATATTGAGAAACACTCTCCCTGTCTAGATATCCATCTACCTCTAACGTGTAATAGTTTTTATATGACGGCTGAAGTTTAAAGGGACCGGATCCCTTCATCTTTACGCTAACTTTTCCGTTTTGTCCTACATCACTATCCGCAATCATTATCAGTCCAACTGCTGTCCCAGGGCTTGCGTCTTCTTTTATTGTGTTTGTGAGTGATGTAACAGTTATTACTGGGACATTGTCATTAACGTCAATGACTTCTATTAACACTTTGCAATGAGAAGAGCGAGGTGATGTTCCCCTGTCTTGAGCTTGAGCGTGAAGTTCAAACGCAGAGGTGTCCTCCCTATCCAGCTCTCCTTTGATTGTAATTTCACCAGTTATAGGATCTATGTGAAAAATCTCTGAAGCTTTGTCTTTACCATGGTTTATAAGAGAGTAAATTATGTCTCCATTTAAGCCCGAGTCAATGTCGCTTGCATTAAGTTTAATGAAGGGCGCCCCATAAATTGTATTCTCAGGGATGGCAACTTTATAAAGTTGTTGACTGAATGTTGGAGTGTTATCATTTACATCAAGTACATTAACAACAATTTCTAAACTACCGGATCTAGGAGGTTTCCCTCCATCTACTGCCGTCAGTATTAGTTTGATCTCTGCTATTTTCTCTCTGTCTAAGGCTTTTTGAAGCACAAGCTCAGCCGAAACACTATGCTCCCCATTGCCTTGCACATCTAATGAAAAATAATTATTTGGACCGAGTTTGTAGCTCCTTACCGAGTTCATTCCAATATCTGCATCACTCGCTTTAGGTAAAGGATACCTGTCACCAGGAAATGCAGATTCGGTTATGTTCAAATGATACGTCTTTAAAGGAAATAAAGGCGGGTTGTCATTTACATCTAACACATCTATGCTTATACTAAAAAGTCTAAGCGGATTTTGCGCAATAGCTTCAATATTTAAAACACATGTTTGACTCGTGACGCAGACAGTCTCTCGGTCGATCCTCTCAGCTACATATAGCTCTCCAGTCTTTGAATTTACCTCAAAATAGTTCTTGTTTAATCCATTCACGATATGAAACTGACGCGACTCCAGATCGTTTACGTTTAGGTTGAGATCCTTCACCACACTTCCAACAACAGTTCCCGTATTCACTTCCTCAGTCACAGAGTAGCCTATTTGCCCAGCGCATAAATCCCATGAACAAAGAAGACAGAGAATCCACATGAAGAAGCATCCCGTAACGGAGACATCCATCTTTCATATTACTTGTCACATTCAAAAAAGCTCATATGTACTGCGATAATGCAACGCAAACGATGACAACAAGAGACCCTCTTTACCAAAGAAAGAGTCTGTCCTATTTTATACGTGAATCAAAAGGTGGAGTCTGAATATCATATCCTCGGATTCATGGTCAACTGCGACCTCATGTGTTCAATAAAAGCAGCACGCATGTAGTCACAACTATCCTAAAACTATTATTATAGAGGTATAACTATTTCAAATTAGATCAAAAATCCCTTAAGCATGATTTGGTTATGCATATAATTTATATATTTTACATTATACATATAATACTGATAGACGTTTTATAAAAATAAATCAACCAAACGGGAGCAATAGTGAAGTAATTATTACTCAACAACAACAACAAAAACGTATTATATTGTTGTTGTTGTTGACAAATTGTTGACAAATGTAGAAGTAATTAACAAACAAGCAACGTTTATTATATTATTGTTATTTTGTATATTTAATCTTTTTCGACAAAATTTAATAGAGTTACTTGCTAAAACCCACGAAAGAAGACAAGCAGAGACATAACATAATAATAATAACACGCAGATGTTTATATAACTTTCTCCATAGTCCATACAAGGGTCATTTCTGGTTTTCGGTGCCTTTTGGACATCAAATGAATGAATAAATAAATAAATAAATAGATAGATAGATAGATAGATAGATAGAAAGTTTTGTGTAATCATGATATGGTGATATAAATCATTTGAAAAATGATTTTGGTCAAGCTCGGGTAAATAAATTTAACCATTTATTAAACAAAATCAATGAAATGGTAGATCAGAAATGTCCACCCTGTTAGGGACAAATGAACAACAGTTTCAATTAAGGTTCTAATTTCAAGGGCATTGTGTACATTTCCTTAGACAACTCATGTCCCTTTGTCCCTTTAAAAGCACATCAGTAATTATCAAAATATATATTATGATTTGTACTTTCTCACAAACTCATCAGTTTACATTTTTCGATACAAATGCCTAGAAGGCATTTTTTGTTAATCTTTTAAAGTACTACATTATTGATACTCCAATAAATGTTCATTGTCACTGAATTATTGTAGTTATTATTATTATTATTTTCATTAAATTGTTGTAAAATAAACTGCTTAACAAAGACTAAAAGGGAGGACAAAACAATAACAGGGTAACAGGGTGGACAAGTGGTATAAAAATGGATGGATGGATGGTTTCCTATCTATTTCTCACATGCAACCAGACACAGCACCATGTCTGAGCAAAAATAAGCTAACATAGAAGGTTTACCAGATAAAGAATTGCATGGTTTCTAAATTGTAGTATTAGTGCGCTTTTTCTACTAACTTTTTTCATGTTTCCCTTAACAGAATGTACGTGTTGAGGTTGACCACATTAAAATTGAAAGAAAAAATTGTCAAAACAGACAGTTAAAATAATAGAGGATCTCACTCACTTCCCCAAGTTGTTTTTCCTCCAAAGAAGTGATGACTGCTTTATGAAATGATATTATTTATCTTTTTCAACTTGCATTTGAAGGGAAAGTAGTCAAAAATAACAAATAGTGGACAATAACTTGACTGTATACATTTTGGGGGGGGGAAATCACGTATAGTAAGTGTTGTATTTATGATGAAAATGGGATATGCAAGCCTGGGGACAGGAAAAATGCTGATACATGGTGGTTCAAATTGCAGTAAAATGTATCAAAAAAAAAAAACAGCAAGTTCAATTGCTGTTATTTATGACTAAGACAGCTTTAAAATTGTTATTATTCAACATTTTAAAACAGTAAGATTATGATCTTTACTGGGGACACAAAAGGCACCGATTCCCAGGAATGACCCACAAACAAGTTATGAGCAGTGTGTCTCTAAAATTTCCCACACAAATTGCAGTGTGTAAATTAATTGCAGTTTATTCAAATTTACAAACAGCTTACCTTTCCATTGGTAGGAAGAGTTTGGGTGCGCGTAAAAGTGTCTTCTCCACTATTAATGCTGATCAACTCCGCGTCTGCTGGTGGAAACGGCGAGGGGAAAACGACTACATCACTCTTTATTGTGTCTGAACTAAAACACACGTCGTACTGTTGAGTAGATTTAGAGAAGGACCAGCTTCCGTCTGGATGGGTGCTGATCACTGGAGCGCTGTACCTGCTGAAACTGCCGTCTGTCCTGTAGCATTTAGCTGCTATCAAACCCACGAGACTCAGTAAAAAGATGACCGATACTGAGACAATAGCGATAAGCAGATACACATTCAGATCTGAAAAACTCTCCTCTTTCACAGGAACTTCTCTGAATGATGTCTTTATGTCATCCAGACTCTCAACAACCACAACATCCATGGACATAGTGGCTGAGAGTGATGGCTCTCCATTATCACACACTGTAATAAGAAGTGGGTGAGTTTTTAAGTCATTGTCACTCATTCGTCTCTTAGTCCTTATTTCTCCAGTGCTGCTTCCAATGCGGAAGAGATTAGTTCCTTTGGGTTCACTCATATGATAAGACAGAAGAGCGTTATATCCAGAGTCAGCATCAACAGCTCTGATCTTGGCTACTAAGTATCCCGCTTCAGCAGAGTAGGGAATGTTCTCAGTATTAACTGATCCAGGGTCAGAATAAGGTGGTAAAATAACTGGACTGTTGTCATTCTCATCCAGAATAAACACATTTACAGTCACATTACTGCTCAGAGGAGGAACACCAGAGTCTGTTGCCATAACTTCAAACTGAAATCTTTTTGTTTCTTCGTGATTAAATGATTGTAAACTGAATATTTCTCCACTCAAAGAGTTTATATTGATCAGTGTTGTTATAGGAACACTTGAGCTGGAACTGTCTAACAATGAATATGAAAGTTCTGCGTTCTCACCAGTGTCTGAATCATCAGCTGTCACTTTTGTCACGAGACCTCCAGCTTGACCATTCTCACTTAGAAAAGCGTTAATAACGGGTGCTGGGAAATGTGGAGCATTGTCATTAACATCAGAGATATGTACAGTTATAACAGTGCTGCTGGAAAGAGGCGGAGTTCCTTCATCTGCAGCTGTAATTGTGATGTTATACTGAGAAACACTCTCTCTGTCCAGAGGTCCGTCTACCACTAGAGAATAATGATTGTTATATGACGTCTCTAGTTTGAAAGGAAAAGAACCCTCTACAACACAATGAACAACACCGTTTTTACCTCCATCTTTATCAGAAACTGTGACTAAAGCAACAGCAGTTCCCGGTTTTGTGTCCTCTTTCACACTTTCCAACAGAGGAGTTGTAACTATCTCTGGCACATTGTCATTCTCATCCACAACTTCTATTAAAACTTTACAATTATTACTTTTTGGAGGGCTGCCTTTATCTCTCGCCTGAACTCGCAATTCAATTGCAGAATCTTCCTCGTAATCAATTTGTCCTTGAACAACAATTTCCCCAGAGTGAGAATTAATGCTAAACAGTTTCATTTCATCTGTATTTCCATGAAATGAATATTGAATTTCGCCATTGACGCCCTCATCCAAATCGCTGGCAGAAACAGAAATTATTTTGGTTCCAATTCGTGTGTTTTCGTTCACCTTAACTTTGTACAAAGGTTTGCTGAAAATGGGTTTATTATCGTTTATATCCATGACGTTAACAATAATACTTAAGGTTCCAGATTTGGGAGGTTTTCCTCCGTCAATAGCGGTTAGTATTAAGTGAATAACAGCTTGTTTCTCTCTATCTAAAGCTTTCTGTAGTACTAACTCAGCAGATATACTCTTTTGCCCGCTATGAACATCTAAAGAAAAACATTCATTTGAACTGAGTTTGTAATCTTTCAGAGAATTACTTCCGACATCTGAATCTTTTGCTATTGGAAGAGGAAATATGTCCCCCTCGTTTGCATTCTCTGTAACATTTACAAAATATGTGCTGTCAGGAAAAAACGGAGCATTGTCGTTCACATCCACAATTATAATTTCAAGCCGATAAAGTCTGTGAGGATTCTGAGCAAGAGCCTCTAAATTCATTGTACATTTCTGATTATTGCCACACAACTCCTCACGATCAATCCTGTCTTTGACAAACAGCGACCCCGTTTTCACATTTACATCAAAATACTTTGCATTTGATCCAGGCATAATCTGAAACATGCGAGATTCTAGTTCCTGAGCACTGATCTTGAGCTCTTTTGCTATATTCCCGATCACGGTTCCTTTATTTACCTCCTCGGAGACGGAATAGACAATCTGGCCAAGCGAAGATTTCCATAAAGACAGAAATAAAACGATCCAGAAGCCATACGATTCTGTGACATCCATGATTGTGCAGTCAATGTCCTGCGATTTATTTAGTCTAAAAGCGATTAAAACAACTAAACAGACCTCTCTCGATACAATCCGAAATCACGACGCAGAAGCTACTATAAGCTTTGGTTATTTGCACCCTTTCAACGCATGTTCTGTTGCTGTAAAGGAGGAGTTCAGATGACTCTCAAAGTCATGGTCTGCAGTGCCACCACGTGTTGTAACAGTGATGAAACAATGAAATGTTATTTTATACACTTTTCTATAAAAGAGAAAGTGAACTAAACATATCACCGTCTTCATGAAATCAAATACAAACCTTCATATCTACGCAATCATAACGAAATAGAAAAAAGTTGTGTGTTGTGTATTCCAGCAAATTAATGAATAACGACAAGAATTATACAACGTCACTACCGCTGTCCGTGGTACTGAAGTTATTTTGCTTTTTAAATTCAATATAGGCTACAGTTTAGCAATAAAGCAATCAAGCTAATAAACAAACAAACAAACGGTAGGGTGGTACAAGGTAATTATTCCAACATACAAACAAAATCTTTAAGTAGACAAAAGTACCACAAAAGTCGGTCTATACGCAGTCCTGTAGTGTGCCAAAGACAAGAGTCACTGAGAAACTAGCAAGGCAGTAAAAGTGATTCAAACTCTATGTTGAAATTCGAAAGCTGTACAGTGATAGGAATAATACACTAAAGTCACGAAATGCTGAAATAAATTGCAAAACTAATTGTATCATCCTAACAAGTAAGAATTTAAAATAAAGAATTTGTCAACAGCGTCTAGTATTTTATTTGTTATCTTGAGTTGGATACGCTGCGTGAACTTTTACTTATATATATATATATATATATATATATATATATATATATATATATATATTTCTAAGCATTCTAAACTAATTTTTTATAGAATGATATAGAATGTTATAAAATGTAATTGTATAAGCATCTAAACTAAAAATGTGATCAACTAAATGTGAACTTAAATAAGAGCTTAGAAAATAAGAAAACTCAACATAATCAATGCAAAATAATAATAATAATAATAATAATAATATTGCAAGTCAAGTGCAGTAGATCTGATTAGCAATACACAAGTTACAATGTCTTACCTTTCCATTACTTGGAAGAGTTTGGGTGCGCGCAAAAGTGTCTTCTCCACTATTAATGCTGATCAACTCCGCGTCTGCTGGTGGAAACGGCGAGGGGAAAACGACTACATCACTCTTTATTGTGTCTGAACTAAAACACACGTCGTACTGTTGAGTAGATTTAGAGAAGGACCAGCTTCCGTCTGGATGGGTGCTGATCACTGGAGCGCTGTACCTGCTGAAACTGCCGTCTGTCCTGTAGCATTTAGCTGCTATCAAACCCACGAGACTCAGTAAAAAGATGACCGATACTGAGACAATAGCGATGAGCAGATACACATTCAGATCTGAAAAACTCTCCTCTTTCACAGGAACTTCTCTGAATGATGTCTTTATATCATCCAGACTCTCAACAACCACAACATCCATGGACATAGTGGCTGAGAGTGATGGCTCTCCATTATCAGACACTGTAATAAGAAGTGGGTGAGTTTTTAAGTCATTGTCACTCATTCGTCTCTTAGTCCTTATTTCTCCAGTGCTGCTTCCAATGCGGAAGAGATTAGTTCCTTTGGGTTCACTCATATGATAAGACAGAAGAGCGTTATATCCAGAGTCAGCATCAACAGCTCTGATCTTGGCTACAAAGTATCCCGCTTCAGCAGAGTAGGGAATGTTCTCAGTATTAACTGATCCAGGGTCAGAATAAGGCGGTAAAATAACTGGACTGTTGTCATTCTCATCCAGAATAAACACATTTACAGTCACATTACTGCTCAGAGGAGGAACACCAGAGTCTGTTGCCATCACTTCAAACTGAAATCTTTTTGTTTCTTCGTGATTAAATGATTGTAAACTGAATATTTCTCCACTTAAAGAGTTTATATTCATCAGTGTTGTTATAGGAACACTGGAGCTGGAACTGTCTAACAGTGAATATGAAAGTTCTGCGTTCTCACCAGTGTCTGAATCATCAGCTGTCACTTTTGTCACGAGACCTCCAGCTTGACCATTCTCACTTAGAAAAGCGTTAATAACGGGTGCTGGGAAATGTGGAGCATTGTCATTAACATCAGAGATATGTACAGTTATAACAGTGCTGCTGGAAAGAGGCGGAGCTCCTTCATCTGCAGCTGTAATTGTGATGTTATACTGAGAAACACTCTCTCTGTCCAGAGGTCCGTCTACCACTAGAGAATAATGATTGTTATATGACGTCTCTAGTTTGAAAGGAAAAGAACCCTCTACAACACAATGAACAACACCGTTTTTACCTCCATCTTTATCAGAAACTGTGACTAAAGCAACAGCAGTTCCCGGTTTTGCATCCTCTTTCACACTTTCCAACAGAGGAGTTGTAACTATCTCTGGCACATTGTCATTCTCATCCACAACTTCTATTAAAACTTTGCAGTGTGCACTTTTTGGAGGGCTGCCTTTATCTCTTGCCTGAACTCGCAATTCAATTGCAGAGTTTTCCTCGTAATCAATTTGTCCTTGAACAACAATTTCCCCAGAGTGAGAATTAATGCTAAACAGCTTCATTTCATCTGTATTTCCATGAAATGAATATTGAATTTCGCCGTTGACGCCCTCATCCAAATCACTGGCAGAAACAGAAATTATTTTGGTTCCAATTGGTGTGTTTTCTTTTACTTTAACTTTGTACAAAGGTTTGCTGAAAATAGGCTTATTATCGTTTATATCCATGACGTCAACAATAACACTTAAGGTTCCAGATTTGGGAGGTTTTCCTCCGTCAATAGCGGTTAATATTAAGTGAATAACAGCTTGTTTCTCTCTATCTAAAGCTTTCTTTAGTACTAACTCAGCAGATATACTCTGTTGCCCACTATGAACATCTAAAGAAAAATATTCATTTGAACTGAGTTTGTAATCTTTCAGAGAATTACTGCCGACATCTGAATCTTTTGCTATTGGAAGAGGAAATCTTTCTCCCTCACTCGCATCCTCTGTAACATTTACAATATATGTGCTGTCAGGAAAAAACGGAGCATTGTCGTTCACATCCACAATTATAATTTCAAGCCGATAAAGTCTGTGAGGATTCTGAGCAAGGGCTTCTAAATTCAATGTACATTTCTGATTATTGCCACACAACTCCTCACGATCAATCCTGTCTTTGACAAACAGCGACCCCGTTTTCACATTTACATCAAAATACTTTGCATTTGATCCAGGCATAATCTGAAACATGCGAGATTCTAGTTCCTGAGCACTGATCTTGAGCTCTTTTGCTATATTCCCGATCACGGTTCCTTTATTTACCTCCTCGGAGACGGAATAGACAATCTGGCCAAGCGAAGATTTCCATAAAGACAGAAATAAAACGATCCAGAAGCCATACGATTCTGTGACATCCATGATTGTGCAAGAAAATGTCCTGCGATTTATTTAGTCTAAAAGCGATTAAAACAACTAAACAGACCTCTCTCGATACAATCCGAATTCACGACGCAGAAGCTACTATAAGCTTTGGTTATTTGCACCCTTTCAACGCATGTTCTGTTGCTGTAAAGGAGGAGTTCAGATGACTCTCAAAGTCATGGTCTGCAGTGCCACCACGTGTTGTAACAGTGATGAAACAATGAAATGTTATTTTATACACTTTTCTATAAAACAAAGAGTGAACTAAACATATCACCGTCTTAAAAAAAAAAAAATGTAAACCTTCATATCTACGCAATCATTACGAAACATTAAAAAAAAAAAGTTTTGTTTTGTATTACAGGAAATACAAATATTGAGAAGAAATAACCGTCACTACGGCTGTCCGTGGTACTGAAGATATTTTGCTCTTTAAATACAAAACATGCTACAATTAAAGCATAAATCAAGCAAATTTGCAGACAGCAGTATTGTATGACAAGGTAATTATTTCAGCATACAAATGTGTACTGTATTGCCAGAGTCACGAGATAATAAACTAATTTGCAAAACTAAAATGTATCATCTTAACAACAAGTGAGAAAATTTAAATAATATTTAAAATTTGTCGAAGCAGTCCCGTATTCTACGTATTATCTCGAAATATCTTTAGGATGTGCGTAATGAAATAAAATAAAAATAAAAACTATATTTCCTATTTTATTAATTTATTATTATTATTATTATTATTATTATTATTATTATAGACATCTAACTGGAAAATACACTGTAATGAGAGTTTAGAAAATCAAAACGTTCAACTTAATAATTTCTAAAAATGTTAATTTTGCACATCAATAGCAGATTTGAATTCCAATACACAAGTTACAATGTCTTACCTTTCCATTACTTGGAAGAGTTTGGGTGCGCGTAAAAGTGTCTTCTCCACTATTAATGCTGATCAACTCCGCGTCTGCTGGTGGAAACGGCGAGGGGAAAACGACTACATCACTCTTTATTGTGTCTGAACTAAAACACACGTCGTACTGTTGAGTAGATTTAGAGAAGGACCAGCTTCCGTCTGGATGGGTGCTGATCACTGGAGCGCTGTACCTGCTGAAACTGCCGTCTGTCCTGTAGCATTTAGCTGCTATCAAACCCACGAGACTCAGTAAAAAGATGACTGATACTGAGACAATAGCGATAAGCAGATACACATTCAGATCTGAAAAACTCTCCTCTTTCACAGGAACTTCTCTGAATGATGTCTTTATGTCATCCAGACTATCAACAACCACAACATCCATGGACATAGTGGCTGAGAGTGATGGCTCTCCATTATCAGACACTGTAATAAGAAGTGGGTGAGTTTTTAAGTCATTGTCACTCATTCGTCTCTTAGTCCTTATTTCTCCAGTGCTGCTTCCAATGCGGAAGAGATTAGTTCCTTTGGGTTCACTCATATGATAAGACAGAAGAGCGTTATATCCAGAGTCAGCATCAACAGCTCTGATCTTGGCTACAAAGTATCCCGCTTCAGCAGAGTAGGGAATGTTCTCAGTATTAACTGATCCAGGGTCAGAATAAGGCGGTAAAATAACTGGACTGTTGTCATTCTCATCCAGAATAAACACATTTACAGTCACATTACTGCTTAGAGGAGGAACACCAGAGTCTGTTGCCATCACTTCAAACTGAAATCTTTTCGTTTCTTCGTGATTAAATGTTTGCAAACTGAATATTTCTCCACTTAAAGAGTTTATATTGATCAGTGTTGTTATAGGAACACTGGAGCTGGAACTGTCTAACAGTGAAAATGAAAGTTCTGCGTTCTCACCAGTGTCTGAATCTTCAGCTGTCACTTTTGTCACGAGACCTCCAGCTTGACCGTTCTCACTTAGAAAAGCGTTAATAACGGGTGCTGGGAAATGTGGAGCATTGTCATTAACATCAGAGATATATACAGTTATAACAGTGCTGCTGGAAAGAGGCGGAGCTCCTTCATCTGCAGCTGTAATTGTGATGTTATACTGAGAAACACTCTCTCTGTCCAGAGGTCCGTCTACCACTAGAGAATAATGATTGTTATATGACGTCTCCAGTTTAAAATGAAAAGAACCCTCTACAACACAATGTACAACGCCGTTTTTATCTCCATCTTTATCAGAAACTGTGACTAAAGCAACAGCAGTTCCCGGTTTTGCATCCTCTTTCACACTTTCCAACAGAGGAGTTGTAACTATCTCTGGTACATTGTCATTCTCATCCACAATTTCTATTAAAACTTTGCAGTGTGCACTTTTTGGAGGGCTGCCTTTATCTCTCGCCTGAACACGGAGTTCAATTGCAGAATTTTCCTCGTAATCAATTTGACCTTGAACAACAATTTCCCCAGAGTGAGAATTAATGCTAAACAGATTCATTTCATCGGTATTTCCATGAAATGAATACTGAATTTCACTATTGATGCCCTCATCCAAATCACTGGCAGAAACAGAAATTATTTTGGTTCCAATTGGTGTGTTTTCTTTTACTTTAAATTTGTACAAAGGTTTGCTGAAAATAGGCGTATTATCGTTTATATCCATGACGTTAACAACAATACTCAAGGTTCCAGATTTGGGAGGTTTTCCTCCGTCAATAGCGGTTAGTATTAAGTGAATAACAGCTTGTTTCTCTCTATCTAAAGCTTTCTGTAGTACTAACTCAGCAGACATACTCTTTTGCCCGCTATGAACATCTAAAGAAAAATATTCATTTGAACTGAGTTTGTAATCTTTCAGAGAATTACTGCCGACATCTGAATCTTTTGCAGATGGAAGAGGAAATCTTTCTCCCTCGTTTGCAATCTCTGTAACATTGACAACACATGTGCTGTCAGGAAAAAACGGAGCATTGTCGTTCACATCCACAATTATAATTTCAAGCCGATAAAGTCTGTGAGGATTCTGAGCAAGAGCCTCTAAATTCAATGTACATTTCTGATTATTGCCACACAACTCCTCACGATCAATCCTGTCCTTGACAAACAGCGACCCCGTTTTCACATTTACATCAAAATACTTTGCATTTGATCCAGGCATAATCTGAAACATGCGAGATTCTAGTTCCTGAGCACTGATCTTGAGCTCTTTTGCTATATTCCCGATCACGGTTCCTTTATTTACCTCCTCGGAGACGGAATAGACAATCTGGCCAAGCGAAGATTTCCATAAAGACAGAAATAAAACGATCCAGAAGCCATACGATTCTGTGACATCCATGATTGTGCAGTCAATGTCCTGCGATTTATTTAGTCTAAAAGCGATTAAAACAACTAAACAGACCTCTCTCGATACAATCCGAAATCACGACGCAGAAGCTACTATAAGCTTTGGTTATTTGCACCCTTTCAACGCATGTTCTGTTGCTGTAAAGGAGGAGTTCAGATGACTCTCAAAGTCATGGTCTGCAGTGCCACCACGTGTTGTAACATTGATGAAACAATGAGATGTTACTTCATACACTTTTCTATAAAACAAAGAGTGAACTAAACATATCACCGTCTTCATGAATTCAAATATAAACCTTCATATCTACGCAATCATAACGAAATAGAAAAAAGTTGTGTGTTGTGTATTCCAGCAAATTAATGAATAACGACAAGAATTATACAACGTCACTACCGCTGTCTGTGGTGCTGAAGTTATTTTGCTTTTTAAATTCAAAATAGGCTACAGTTTAGCAATAAAGCAATCAAGCTAATAAACAAACAAACAGAAAGTAGGGTGGTACAAGGTAATGACTCCAACATACAAAAAATAAAAAATAAAAAAATAAATCTATAAGTAGACTAAAAATACCACAAAAGTCGGTCTATACGCAGTCCTGTAGTGTGCCAAAGACAAGTCAGAGAGAAACTAGCAAGGCAGTACAAGTGATTCAAACTCTATATTGAAATTCGAAAGCTGTACAGTGATACGAATGATACACTAAAGTCACGAGATGCTGAAATAAATTGCAAAAATAATTGTATCATCCTAACAAGTAAGAATTTAAAATAAAACAAAATTGTCAACAGCGTCTAGTATTTTACTTGTTATCTTGAGTTTGGATGCGCTTGGGTAAACTTTTACTTTTAAATTATATATATATATATATATATATATATATATATATATATATATTATAGAATGTTATAAAATGATTTTATAGAATGTTATAGAATGTTATAAATTTTATATATTGATTTATAGAATGTTATAAAATGTAATTTTATAAGCATCTAAACTAAAAAAATGTGATCTAAAATAAACTAAATGTGAACTAAAATAAAAGAGCTTAGAAAATAAGAAAACTCAACATAATCAATGCAAAAAAATAAAATAATAATAATAATAATATTGCAAGTCAAGTGCAGTAGATCTGATTAGCAATACACAAGTTACAATGTCTTACCTTTCCATTACTTGGAAGAGTTTGGGTGCGCGCAAAAGTGTCTTCTCCACTATTAATGCTGATCAACTCCGCGTCTGCTGGTGGAAACGGCGAGGGGAAAACGACTACATCACTCTTTATCGTGTCTGAACTAAAACACACGTCGTACTGTTGAGTAGATTTAGAGAAGGACCAGCTTCCGTCTGGATGGGTGCTGATCACTGGAGCGCTGTACCTGCTGAAACTGCCGTCTGTCCTGTAGCATTTAGCTGCTATCAAACCCACGAGACTCAGTAAAAAGATGACTGATACTGAGACAATAGCGATAAGCAGATACACATTCAGATCTGAAAAACTCTCCTCTTTCACAGGAACTTCTCTGAATGATGTCTTTATGTCATCCAGACTCTCAACAACCACAACATCCATGGACATAGTGGCTGAGAGTGATGGCTCTCCATTATCACACACTGTAATAAGAAGTGGGTGAGTTTTTAAGTCATTGTCACTCATTCGTCTCTTAGTCCTTATTTCTCCAGTGCTGCTTCCAATGCGGAAGAGATTAGTTCCTTTGGGTTCACTCATATGATAAGACAGAAGAGCGTTATATCCAGAGTCAGCATCAACAGCTCTGATCTTGGCTACAAAGTATCCCGCTTCAGCAGAGTAGGGAATGTTCTCAGTATTAACTGATCCAGGGTCAGAATAAGGCGGTAAAATAACTGGACTGTTGTCATTCTCATCCAGAATAAACACATTTACAGTCACATTACTGCTCAGAGGAGGAACACCAGAGTCTGTTGCCATCACTTCAAACTGAAACGATTTAAGATCTTCGTAGTTAAATGATTGCTTACTGAACAAGTCTCCACTCTCACTATTTATGTCAATCATAGAGATTAAGGGAATCACAGTTTTGTCTCTGCTAGTTAAAGCATACGAAATATGAGCGTTCTTGTTGATATCTGGATCCTGCGCGGTCACGGTTGCTATAATGTCACCTGCCGGGCTGTTTTCCTTCAGATACACGTTCATCACAGCTTCTGGGAAGCGTGGCGCATTGTCATTCACATCAGATATATGAACTGTGATAACACTGGTACTAGAGAGTGAAGGGGTCCCTTCATCCGAAGCTATTATTGTGATATTAAAATTCGCAATTTCTTCTCTGTCCAGTGCTCCACCCACAACTAAAGAGTAGTAGTTTTTATAAGAGGACTCAATCTTAAACGGCACCTGACCTACAATATTGCAGTGCACTATTCCGTTTTTACCTCCGTCTTTATCAGAGATTGTAATTAGAGCCACAGCTGTTCCGACTTTTGAATCCTCTTTAATAGTACTGGCCAAAGAAGTCACCATCAGCTCAGGTGGATTGTCATTCACGTCAACTACTTCCACTAACACCTTACACTGTGAACTCTTAGGAGGTTGGCCTTTATCTTTGGCCTCCACCCTCAATTCAACAGCAGCATTTTCTTCATAATCAATATTACCTTTAACTGTTATAAGTCCACTATCGGGATCAATTGAAAACAAATCTGACGCTTTGCTACTGCCTTGCTTGACAATAGAAAATGTTATATCACTGTTTATTCCCTCATCTAAATCAGAGGCGGAAAGGGAGATTATTTGGGACCCCATAGCAATATTTTCGTTCACTTTCACTTTGTAAAGAGATTCGCTAAAAACTGGAGAGTTGTCGTTAACATCCAAAACATTGACCGTAATTTTTAATGTTCCAGACATTGCAGGTTTCCCTCCATCAACAGCAGTCAGTGTTAGATGAATGACAGGCTGTTTTTCTCGATCTAAAGCTTTAATCAGCACCAGTTCGACAGTAACACTCTGTTCTATGTTCTGCACATCCAGAGAAAAGTGCTCGTTGGGACTAAGCTTATAGGTTTTAACGGCATTGTTGCCTGAATCTGGATCTTCAGCCAAAGGAAGAGAAAATTTCTCTCCAAGAGAGGACACTTCTGTTATGTTCAGTATCTGACTGCTAATCGTAAACGATGGAGCGTTATCGTTGATGTCAATTATATTTATTTCTATTCTATACAGACTCAATGGATTATGAGCCATCGCTTCTAAAAGCATCGTGCATTTCTCATCAGTAGAGCAGAGCGATTCTCTGTCAATTCGATTATTCACAAACAGAGTCCCAGTCTTTAAATTCACCCCAAAATACCTTTTGTTGGGTCCATGTACAATCTGAAACATACGAGGTTCCAGTTCCAGCACACTGATGTGAAGATCTTTTGCTATATTGCCGACAACGGTTCCCACATTCACTTCCTCTGAGACGGAATAGGCAATCTGACCGGAGGATAAAGTCCAACAATAAGACAGCAGAATCGCAGCCCATATGGATCCAACATACTGATTCATCTCTGCTCAAAACCAACAATTCAAAATCTAAATGAAACAAACAAACACTGAATCAAAACAAATAAAACCAGCTGGATTGTGCTTCACTACACAACCGCAGAAGACACCGCTGATATGAGAAGGTTTAAGAATGGTGTTTTGGAAGGAGGAGAAATACAAATACGGCAGTAATTATGGTCCTCTAAATTTTCACGGTTAACAGCGACTCCAGGTGGTTTCTAATGGAATCGCAATGCAATATTAATGTTTCTCCAGGAATCGCTTCAAATGAAAGAAAATAAAAGCTCTACAGTGTGTGATTTTCATTTTTAAAACGCACTTCCACGACAAAATAGAGCAGAGAGGAAAAGCAGGATTTGTGTGATGAGATTATAAACTTTCTAATCACATTCCAAAATGAATACGCATCACATAATCTAGACGTTTTGCAAAAATAAATGCATATACGTAGAGGAAAGACTTTAACTTAGTAGGCTGGTGTTTAAATCATTAACAAAACAAACCGACGACAAAACTAGCAGTTGTATAAGGGATGTTTCACATAATAACCGCAATTGTCGCTGTCCAGTTCTGAAATTCTGCTTTAGGAAATCTGATAATCAGAAAATATCAAACACGAAATAATAATAATAATAATAATAATAATAATAATAATAATAATGGGCTAATAATAATAATCGCCATCATCATCGTTCTGAGTAGGTTTTTGCATAGGTTTTGATAGGTTGCATAGGTTTGAATAAGTCCTAAATGTAGGTTGCAAACTAAATGGAAAATAAAAAGAATATGAAACAGCTCACATAAAATTTAGCTTGACCTCTTGAGGTTGACGTTCAACATTTTCAGAAAGGGACTACTTGGTGAAATAGAAAAAAGATGCAATTTTTAATGAAAGTTAAAGGAGCTTTTTTTGTACATTATTAATGGAAAGAGCGAATAAAACATTCCTACATCATTGTTGGCACATAAAAATATTCCAATATGCAATAGTAAAATGCAACGCTGGTCAGAATTCCAGAAACTATTAAACAAGTGGTTCTGAATCGAAAAATATCATCAAAGGTAACAAAAACACAACAGTAAGATTTTGCCACAAATAAGTAAAGAGACATAGCTATCTTTTTTCTACTACCGTTTGCTCAACAATAACATGAAAGACAGAGTTATGGGCACATAATGAAAATTCCAGAACAAATGTAATGAGAGATATACAATTTCTTCAAGCTTGAAAAATTGTTTCAAATAAATATTAATATATAAGGAGAAATCACCAGTGTCTTACCTTCTCTGAGTTAGGAAGAGTTTGGGTGCGCGTAAAAGTGTCTTCTCCACTATTAATGCTGATCAACTCCGCGTCTGCTGGTGGAAACGGCGAGGGGAAAACGACTACATCACTCTTTATTGTGTCTGAACTAAAACACACGTCGTACTGTTGAGTAGATTTAGAGAAGGACCAGCTTCCGTCTGGATGGGTGCTGATCACTGGAGCGCTGTACCTGCTGAAACTGGCGTCTGTCCTGTAGCATTTAGCTGCTATCAAACCCACGAGACTCAGTAAAAAGATGACTGATACTGAGACAATAGCGATGAGCAGATACACATTCAGATCTGAAAAACTCTCCTCTTTCACAGGAACTTCTCTGAATGATGTCTTTATGTCATCCAGACTCTCAACAACCACAACATCCATGGACATAGTGGCTGAGAGTGATGGCTCTCCATTATCACACACTGTAATAAGAAGTGGGTGAGTTTTTAAGTCATTGTCACTCATTCGTCTCTTAGTCCTTATTTCTCCAGTGCTGCTTCCAATGCGGAAGAGATTAGTTCCTTTGGGTTCACTCATATGATAAGACAGAAGAGCGTTATATCCAGAGTCAGCATCAACAGCTCTGATCTTGGCTACAAAGTATCCCGCTTCAGCAGAGTAGGGAATGTTCTCAGTATTAACTGATCCAGGGTCAGAATAAGGCGGTAAAACAACTGGACTGTTGTCATTCTCATCCAGAATAAACACATTTACAGTCACATTACTGCTCAGAGGAGGAACACCAGAGTCTGTTGCCATCACTTCAAACTGAAATCTTTTCGTTTCTTCGTGATTAAATGATTGCAAACTGAATATTTCTCCACTCAAAGAGTTTATATTGATCAGTGTTGTTATAGGAACACTGGAGCTGGAACTGTCTAACAGTGAATATGAAAGTTCTGCGTTCTCATCAGTGTCTGAATCATCAGCTGTCACTTTTGTCACGAGACCTCCAGCTTGACCATTCTCACTTAGAAAAGCGTTAATAACGGGTGCTGGGAAATGTGGAGCATTGTCATTAACATCAGAGATATGTACAGTTATAACAGTGCTGCTGGAAAGAGGCGGAGCTCCTTCATCTGCAGCTGTAATTGTGATGTTATACTGAGAAACACTCTCTCTGTCCAGAGGTCCGTCTACCACTAGAGAATAATGATTGTTATATGACATCTCTAGTTTAAAAGGAAAAGAACCCTCTACAACACAATGCACAACGCCGTTTTTACCTCCATCTTTATCAGAAACTGTGACTAAAGCAACAGCAGTTCCCGGTTTTGCGTCCTCTTTCACACTTTCCAACAGAGGAGTTGTAACTATCTCTGGTACATTGTCATTCTCATCCACAATTTCTATTAAAACTTTGCAGTGTGCACTTTTTGGAGGACTGCCTTTATCTCTCGCCTGAACACGGAGTTCAATTGCAGAGTTTTCTTCGTAATCAATTTGTCCTTGAACAACAATTTCCCCAGAGTGAGAATTAATTGTAAACCGGTTCATTTCATCGGTATTTCCAAGAAATGAATACTGAACTTCACTATTGATGCCCTCATCCAAATCACTGGCAGAAACAGAAATTATTTTGGTTCCAATTGGTGTGTTTTCCTTTACTTTAACTTTGTACAAAGGTTTGCTGAAAATAGGCGTATTATCGTTTATATCCATGACGTTAACAATAATACTCAAGGTTCCAGATTTGGGAGGTTTTCCTCCGTCAATAGCGGTTAATATTAAGTGAATAACAGCTTGTTTCTCTCTATCTAAAGCTTTCTGTAGTACTAACTCAGCAGATATACTCTGTTGCCCACTATGAACATCTAAAGAAAAATATTCATTGGAACTGAGTTTGTAATCTTTAAGAGAATTACTGCCGACGTCTGAATCTTTTGCTATTGGAAGATGAAATCTTTCCCCTTCATTTGCAATCTCTGTAACATTTACAATATATGTGCTGTCAGGAAAAAACGGAGCATTGTCGTTCACGTCCACAATTATAATTTCAAGCCGATAAAGTCTGTGAGGATTCTGAGCAAGGGCTTCTAAATTCAATGTACATTTCTGATTATTGCCACACAACTCCTCACGATCAATCCTGTCTTTGACAAACAGCGACCCCGTTTTCACATTTACATCAAAATACTTTGCATTTGATCCAGGCATAATCTGAAACATGCGAGATTCTAGTTCCTGAGCACTGATCTTGAGCTCTTTTGCTATATTCCCGATCACGGTTCCTTTATTTACCTCCTCGGAGACGGAATAGACAATCTGGCCAAGCGAAGATTTCCATAAAGACAGAAATAAAACGATCCAGAAGCCATACGATTCTGTGACATCCATGATTGTGCAGTCAATGTCCTGCGATTTATTTAGTCTAAAAGCGATTAAAACAACTAAACAGACCTCTCTCGATACAATCCGAATTCACGACGCAGAAGCTACTATAAGCTTTGGTTATTTGCACCCTTTCAACGCATGTTCTGTTGCTGTAAAGGAGGAGTTCAGATGACTCTCAAAGTCATGGTCTGCAGTGCCACCACGTGTTGTAACATTGATAAAACAATGAGATGTTACTCTATTAAACGAAAAGTGAACTAGCCTAAACGTATCATCATCTTCAAGAAGTCAACCTTCATATCTATGCAGTCATTACAAAACAGAAAAATACTTGTGTTTTGTGTAATTACAACACTGTAGTACTGAAGTGACTTTAAATACAAAATAGGCTACAGTTTAGCAATAATGCAAGCTAATAAACAAACAAACAGCAAGATGCTATAACAAAGTAGGCTAATTGTTCCAACATAAAAAAGAAGGTTAAGAATAAGTAATAATAATCCTGCTAAGTCATGGAGAAAGTAGAAAGGCAAGGGCAGTACAAGCAAATCAAATGATGAAATTCCAAAAATACGCTATAAAGTCAGGAGATACTGAAATATCTTATAATGTATCATCTTATCATCAAGTGAAAAGATAACTTTTATTTTTTAACACTTAGGAGAAAATAACATTTCATAATATTTTTATTTTTATAATCATCTTGTTTATAAACAGAGAAAATAAGAAAAATAACTCAACTTAAACGTTGCTAAACATGACCATTTTGCACCACTAGATGACACTCAAGTTTTCTAGTTGTAGTTAATTGTGAATTAAGAGGAGAGAAGAGTAAAGAGAATGCTGAGCATGTGCGTGCATGTTCTGTCTCGGACAATTTATTAAAGTTTCCCAAATGAATTATTCTTTTTGTTTCTTGTCTACAAAACACTATCAAATCGATAACACTCAATAAAATATGACTGATACTGAGACACTAGAGATGAGCAGATACAGATTTAGATCTAAAAAACTCCTTTAGATTTCCACCCCAGTTATATTAGATCCAGTCTCTTTACCAGATCCCGTCAGAAGACATGAATTTTGTCTTATATCCAAAACCAGTTACCAAAACTGCATTTTTCTGGTACCCAAAACAGTCTTCTATCAGCCTAAGAGGTTGACAGATGAAGCCAATCAAGACATAGATTGATTATGAATACAAGCTTTCATGATACCAAAACATAAATTGAAAAGCTTGTCAATCTATTAGTCCATCAACTGTCTGGTTACCCATATTCTTCAAAACACCTTCTTTTGTGTTTTGAGATATAGAGCTATAAAGCTTTTGTATTCCATTCTTCTTTGTAGATAGAACTTTTTTTTTTTCTAAAAAAAAAAAAAAAAAAAAAAAAAGTCCCAAAATGTACACAACTTAAAAAACATCACATAATGTAAATAAGTTGTCACAGAATAAGCACATGTGAATAACTCAATTTTGACAAAAACGTCAGATACCTTATAAATCCAAGGTGACGATATGGCTTTGTCAGCTATTCTGAAACATTTCAAATATTTTTGACCAGAGAAAAAAATGTACCATGAGAACTGATTATCATTACTGTACAGAGTAGAAAAATCAAAACTGGTTTTGTCTATACAAATGAAGGTCAGTTGAATCCAAAATAACCCCAATGACAATAAAATATCTTCTTTTCTGTTCCACAGAAGAAATAATGTCATGCATGTTTGGAACTACATGAGGGTCAGACTCAGAGGGTGAATAAACATGACAGAATGTGCAACTTTGGGTCAACTATCACTTTAAGATTGCTAAATAGCCCCCACTAGTGTCAGTGAGATGTATAACTGACACTACATTGTTTGAAGAGGCAGCAGAATTTCTCTTCATATGCAATGCCAAATCAGAACAATGTCAAATCATGTTCCTCTATTCAAAACATTGAATATATGACTATCCATTTCAAATACATTTATTTCTGAATTTCTTCTCATCATATCTTTATGCCTCCCACATAATGGCATTCTTACTCAGACATAAGAGGGAAATTGAGTGAAAACAATATAATTGTCTAATAAATGGTGTGTGGACTGTGAAAAACATCTTATTGAATTCTATAAACTATTCTAGAACTTATAATGTGGCTGTTGCATGATCTTGGATTTCACACATTCAGATGGTTTCATTACATGGTTTAGGTACTAAAAACACATTCAAGAAGAAACTGAACATTTTGTTCATGTCATTTTTATCATTAAAACTTGACCCAAATGTTATATAATCATCTTCTACACAGAACTAACCTGTAATAGAAATTATACTTTTTTTTAAGTGAAATATAAATATATATAAATTATAAATATATATACTTGTACTCAGATCTCTTTTGTGTCTTAATTTACTCTTATATAGCAATAGGAGTTTTATATTGGGTCTTTTGCTTGAGTCTCCTGCTTCTCAGGGTTTTCTCCTTAGAAAAAGTTCATGGTAGCTTCACATGTCATTGAGTCATCTCATTGAAAGACATGTGAAAGACAGGTATGTAAGTATAAGTTAAGGTATATAACACATTTCAGTGTGAGACAGAGAGACCATTTCTCTCTATGATCAACACAGTAACCTGACTAAACTAAAAAAGAGCATTTTTGTTGTGGGGCTTAAAGTAAAAAATCTCTTTAAAAATCTAAGCTTTTTGACAGCTCAAGATCATGAAATGTATTTTTTTCTTTCCACCAGTTGGGTAAAATGGAATAAACACAAGAAAATGTTATGATATGCATTCAAAAAATACTCTGGATTATTTTATTTATTTATTTACCTTGATTAAAATGTTTGAGAAACATTTTGAAAATAATTCTTATTTAATCATTTTATTATTATTTCTTAAAAAAAATAAGCAGTGGCACAGTTTAAATTCTAATATTAGGGGGAAAACAGGTCAAGTTCATTGGTTTTTTTTCTTGTCCCACCAGTGAGGCATAATGGAGTAAGAAATACAATGATATTTATTCAAAAAATCTCTTGGATTATTAATTATTATTATTATTACTAATTTCACCTTGACTAGAATGTTTATGAAATTATTGTGTTTATTTAAGGTGCAAGAAAAGTATTGTAGTGCTTTTTTACTTACAAGACTTGGCGTTTTTGGTGCAATTAAATCGACTACTACAATAAAAAGAAATGTTTGAAAAATACAACATTTGTAGACTTGATGTTGCGTGTTTAAAGTTGACACTTGGACCTCAACTTCTTCTTTTTATAGAACATTAAAAAGTAGAAGAGCACAGAATAGAGCCCACTTGAAGACAACCACAGGGAAACAAACAACAGTTAGCACTTGTATTCATCTGAGATAGAGTACTTACGTCAATATGAGCTTCACTGAAGCACAAGAGACGGACAGAGCAGATGAAGAGGCGATCTATTCCAATGCAGACATTATGAATGATGGTCTCAGAACAGGCTTGGAGGATTCAGATGCAAAGGGACTTCGAACACTTCAGTGCACAGGTATACAGACTCACCTCATTATGATAATGAACGCTAACACACACAGAGAACATTTTCAGAATTGTAAACTAAGATTTGGAAACATTTCTTTCATATCTGTTGTTTTTAGGACGTGATTCTGTGTGGAAGAGAACGTACGGAGCAGCTGCGGTGTGTTTGGTGCTGCTGTGTGTTCTGCTGATTGTCATCATAGTGCTGCGCGTCCAGCTCAATACAGAGACTCACCAATGTCAAATTGACAGCAAGATCTTTACAAATAAGAGAGACCAATTGCTAACTGTGAATACAGAACTCATGACAAAGAGACAACAGTTACTAAACAATAATACAGACCTTGTGAAAGAGAGAAACCAGTTAATAAACAATAATACAGACCTTGTGAAAGAGAGAAACCAGTTAATAAACAATAATACAGACCTTGTGAAAGAGAAAGAAAAATTACTAATTGAGAATGCCATGCTCAAATCTAATGAAACCTTGTTAATAAGCAAGATTGCAAACCTCACATATGAAATAAATCAGTTACTAACAGAGAAAACTAACCAGTCCAAAACCAATTTGACCTGTACCAATTGTACCTCATTGATCTTTGAGTGAGAAGTCATCAGCCTATGTATTGTTCATTATATCTAATTTAAAAAAAAAAAAAAAAAAACATTCAGCAATAAAATATATATATATATATATATATATATATATATATATATATATATTGAAACAATTTAACCATCTATGGAGGATATTATCTCTGCAACATCATGACATATAAGTGACGTGTCTTTTAATACACTGCTTTTGTATATTTTAACATTTTGTTTAAATACATTGTAATGACATTTTTCACATTAAAGCTTTGAATTGATGAATCCAGACTCATTTCAAATTTGTCATCCATGCTGAACAAAGTAATTGCAATTAACAATAAGGCTAAAAGAAGTGAAGTTAAGTAAAATCAACTAAAACTAATTTGTGCACAGGAGGACAGACAGTATTAGTGATCACATACTTCAAAGAAATTTATTCAAAATTACTGAATATAACATTAGAGTGCAGTCTTAAATTCAACTTTCTGCATGCAAGGCACTCAAGTTGACTTATGACAAACAACGGTTTACAGTGTTAATTGGGTTACATTTAATATAGCTTACTTGTGATAAAAAACACATAATAATGAAAGAAGTTTTACAGTAAGACAGAACATCCAGCACTGGTACATATGAAACACCAGAGATTACCCTTACAAAAAAGAAAAGTTCAAGTTTATTTATGTGGTACTAAGCATACTGATATCAATGTAATAGTAGTATACTTGTAAGTGTATTATTTCAATACTACTTGGGACTAAATTGGCCCACTTTTAAGTAAGTGTAACAGTAGTAAACTTTGAGTACACAGCTAGTTTACAACTACGTATTTCGTTTACTGCAACTATACTACAAGTAAACTTATAGTTATACTGACAGTTTAGTTAAATACTTTAGCATATTTTTTTTTT
This sequence comes from Ctenopharyngodon idella, assembly GCF_019924925.1. Classification (NCBI taxonomy): domain Eukaryota; kingdom Metazoa; phylum Chordata; class Actinopteri; order Cypriniformes; family Xenocyprididae; genus Ctenopharyngodon; species Ctenopharyngodon idella. Next base: position 33,272,419 of record NC_067229.1, on the reverse strand, counting down.
ATTTTTTTTTCATGAAAGTACACTTTGAGGTATACTGTCAGTAAACTACTAGTTTAGTAGTTTTATACTGCAAGTATACTTGTAAGTTTTCTTTAAGTGAACTTAACATTATACTGATAGTTTACTATTTACAGTGCCCTCCACTAATATTGGCACCCTTAGTAAATATGAGCAAAGGCAGCTGTGAAAATAAATCTGCATTAAAAATACGTAATTATACTTTTAAGTAGATCTCGATCAAAAGATCAAAAGAGTAAATATATAGGCTGAATATACTTAGACTTTTCTGTCAGTATAAGTCAAGTATACTTAGGAGTAATTTAAGTATATTTCTGAAAAGTAGGCCTACATAAAAAGTAGACTAAAAGTATACTTTCTTATTTTTATTTTAAAAGAAGTATACTAATACCACACTTGAATAAACTTATTTTTTGTAAGGGCGAGTCTAGATGGATAAATGTGGTTTAATTGCCCTGAGGACATCGATAGTGCACTCTAAATTAAAAATGGAAGAATTAAAAATTAAACTTTAGAACAGTTTAAATGGCATTTATGTGTATTTTAGGAGCTTCTGGTGGTATTATAGGCCTATCAATTACTAAGAAAAACACTGAGCAAAGAATGCTGAGTTCCATGTCTGTTGTCTGTCAAGTCTAGTAAAAGACTTTACGTGCTACAGAAGCCACAGACCAGCTGAAGCACGCGTGTATTCTGTGGTGAGATACTGTGACAGATCTGCAAACTGCTGTGTCAGGTTTTTGCGTGCTAAATACCCCCTACTAGTGGTAGAAATATGTATAACGCGCGCACGCGCACACACATATAACGGTATTGGCAGTACTTCTCTCCTGCCTATTCAATACTAAATCAGAATTTATTACGTTATGTGTATATCCTTGACTTCCAAGGTGAAAACAACCCAATCCTTATAAATGGGCAGCTCATTGAGACTAGTTTTTTTTTTTTTTTTAAATACTTTATATATTTTATAACTATCCCTTTAGTTAAACGTTTGATGCCATATCAATTGGAGTTTGATGCAATACTCAGATCTGTACTCTAAATCACAGTATAAGCATATCATGTATCAAGGGCTGAAAACTGTTTGTATGAAAGATGAAAGAAAGACTGCAGAGGGAGAAAGAGGCAGTATGTGTTGGGGAGGTAAAAAAAAAAAAAAAAGGTGTGCTTCTCTAAATCTGAAGAGATGGAGGTGTTGTCATGGTGACTGTTTCTATGGAGACAGTGCTGCCTAGGTCAGCACCAGTGAAACGGTGTGTTTTGTCAATATGCGATCACACACACTCTCCCAACTCAAGATAGTGAGTCTGAAACTCCAGAAATATACTGTAAAAGATTTTATTCAGATTGCTGTATTTACAAGCAAGGGGCAAATCATAAAGTCCAGCAAGGACACAAAGGCATTGTTTACTTTGTTTGCATATGGACATTTCGCAAGTAAGGCAACAGAATGTAAATACAAATACAGAAGCGAGTAACCCAAGGCATGTCGATGATATTGTGATGTATAGCAGTATGCTGATAGTATCAAGATACTGAACTTCATACTGTTTTTTGTTGTTTCAAATTTCAGGCACACTTTTCTCTGCCCTAAGGCACACAGCAATTGTTTTACTTGTGTCATTTTGCTCTAAATTCTCAAATCTGCTGTCAGGAACTCCAATTTGAGCTGTCACCTTTACGGAAAGTAAGGTAAAATGAATAACATGGCTGTCAATACTATAAAGGTAACTTTGAGTGTCATTCTGTCTCTTGGTCACAGCATGTGTCAATCTAAATACAGATCACATGTTTCAAGTGACCTATATTGCTGTTTTTTTCCCGCTCTCTCTTTCTCCTTGTCCCTCCTACACCACTTTTTTTTTTTTTCCTCATTCCTTTCCTTCCCACTTTTTCTCCGGTTGCTGCAACAAATCGGAAAAGAATATAGCTTGGATTTCTGTAATGATATAATTAGATCTACATAATAATGATATAATGAAACTGCCAAATATCTCACCACAAATTATAATTTCTTAAAACATTGCACTGTCATCATAAAAGAAGCAGCATTAAATACATTAACAAGCATTTTTATCTCATTTTCATAATACAAAACAATATAAACCTCAAAAACTTCAGTAAACAAGGCCAAAAATGACACTCAATAGCAATTTAACAGTACAATTGTTGATACTTGTACAAAAAAAAAAAAAAAAAAAAAAAACGTTATATTGTTGTAAGTTATTAATATTTGTAGCAGAATAATATCCTGGCATTGGCTACATACATCTGCAAAAAGCTAGATTAATAATTTTTTTTATCTTTTTTGTTGGATTTGCACTTTTTTTGTCTCCTTGGTTTTCAGTAAAATTTTAGCACCTCACTAATTGTAATGTAATTATTACTCTTTGTAGCATTTGTCTATGATTTAAAATAGCGTTCTTTAATTTTCAAAATAGCAAGAGAATGTCAATTTTAGGCTGTTTACAGAACAGGAGAAAAACAAACATGAATCTATGTATACATGTGCATCACACTGATGTGAAACCAAGTGTTTTGAGGTATAGACAATGCCTGGCTCATTAGATTGTGCTCATCTGATCACAGCTTTCTCATCAGCATGTTCAAACTGTAAAAATAGAGCATCATTAATAGCAGAACCAGCTGTCCTTGCAGTTCATATCTTACTGGAACCACAAAAGGCTGAATGTCTAGGTAGGTTCTTCTTGTAGTCATGAAGTATCACTTCTCTCTCTTCTGTAAAAGAGTCTATATAGAAATCTTTTAGATACAAAAAGTCCATTTTGTTTGTCACAGCCATGCAAAGTCATGCTCAATGTGGTTACAAATGGCTGACATATAGTTGTTAGACCCAGCCTTAAATCACCAAAAATATGAGATCCAGCAGCGCTGAATGTCTTTCTCTGACACAATGTTGGTCTCGATATCAAAAAAGTCAATTGAAAGTTAATTCTTCAATTAGCCCAAAAGGCAATGTTGAAGAAGAGGAAGCAAGAGAAGAAGTGATGGTAAAAATAACTGAACAGAGTTCATTGAATAAATTAATAAATTAAACCCTGAAAAACGGTAAAGCAGAAGATCAATCTGTCCCTCATGGACAGCGAGCCTGGTGTGGAAGGTTGTAAACCATCAGTCAACATGTCCAGATCATGGTAAATCACTGCTTGACTCCTGTCAACAGATGGAAACACAATTAATCAAACAGAGTCAAGACTGCAGAACATAAAATGTTTTACATTTTACATTTGGCAAAGCAATTTTAGTGCCATACTCTATAGTTTGAGCTACAGGAATGCTGCACCTCAAGCATTTCTGTAGCTCTTAAAAAGTTTAGTTTTTAAATAGTAACATAGAACAGTGTGTTTTAGAAACAAAATAGAGTGATAAACAAAATAACATTACTGGGCCTTCTCATACTTGACTGAAGGTATGGCATTTTGTTGCAAGAAAAAAAGTTTTACTCTATCTATCTTTACTTCATCTATATCCAGGCCCTCGATTTACCCTGCAAAATTATCCTTGATAACCTGGAACTGCATAAACCAATTCCTCATTTTACCTATAAGGCAAACCTTTTTTTCTGGCCAAAACAAATTTCAAATATATGCTAAATTATTGTGGTGGAATGCGGTTGGCAGGTCATATTCTTCGCCTACCAGATAATTGATACTTAAAGATTGCGGACAGGAGGCAAGCGGAAATGAGGCCGACCCCATAAAACAGGGTGCCAATGTTCAGAGAAGACCTGCGAAATGCTGGCATCAGATGGGAAGATGTTGAAAACCCTGCCTCAGATAAGACTCATTGGAGGAAGCTTGCTGCCCTATGTGCCTTGTGCTGAAGGAACCAATGACGATTGATAGATTTAAACCTCCAAATGCCAAAATATATTACAAAATGTACTTTGATGGGCAAGAAAATACATTTCCAATCTTAAATATATATATATAAAAAATAAATATATATGCATTGCAATCTTATAGTTTATTGAACAGAGGTCTAGACTCTAAAATTAAGGTTGCATATCTGAGTGTGATTAAGTCTGAGAGATAGCAACCATTTAGAGACAGCTCAGAAAAAGCTCTCTAAGACAGATTTGGGCTGACTTAAAGGGTTAGTTCACCCAAAAATGAAAATTCTGTCATTAATTACTCACCCTTATGTCTCTCCAAACACGTAAGACTTTTGTTCATCTTCGGAACACAAATGAAGATCTTTTTGATGAAATATAAGAGCTTTCTGTCCCTCCATGCAATTGAAAATTTGAAAATTGAAAATTTGACACTTCAAAAAGTTCATAAAGAGATCGTAAAATGAATCCATATGAATTTAGTGGTTTAATCCAAATTTTCTGAAGAGACTCTGATTGCTTTATATGATGAACAGATTGAATTAAGGCTTTTATTCACATATAAAACATTGATCAGAGAACATAAACAGATGCTCAACCAAACCTGAATGACACGCGAGAACAAAACTCTTCCGGAAGCTCAAATGTGCTGTGTAACATACAAGAACGAACCTCATTGGTTCTCACACACATCAAGCAAACACGCTTGAGCTTCCGTTTACCACATATTATGTGTGAGTTTATGAATGCTAATATGAATAAAAGCCTAAATTCAATCTGTTCATCACATAAAGCGATCATGTCTCTTCAGAAAATTTGGACTAAACCACTCAATTCAAATGGTTTAGTTTTATGATCTCTTTATGAACTTCTCGAAGCGTCAAAGTGACAGTTGCGTAGTTGTCTATGGAGGGACAGAATACTGTCAGATTTCATCAAAAAGATCTTCATTTGAATTCTGCAGATGAACGAAAGTCTTAAGGGTTTGTAACAACATGAGGGTGAGTAACTAATGACAAAATTTTCATTTTTGGCTGAACTAACGCTTTAAAGGTGTGGAAAATTCTCACTGTCAGTGCTTCTGTCTCACTTTTCCCTTGCTTCACACCTCCATCACTGCATGCCATACCCGTTCTCCCACTCACATCCAAATTTAGACACATACTGATGCATAAACACTGAGTGTCCTACTTGATGAATTATAAATATCAAAAACAGATTGTTGCAGTGTATCATTTACAATACACACTTTTTTTTACATCTATATCAATGCATATACTTTTTTAACAGAATATGGATTAGTTTATACATTTTAAATGTTTTACTTAAAAAGTGTCCTTGAGCTATATTTATTTACAATAAATTAACTTGGCTTGATGTTATGTAATGCAGACTTTTTTAAGTGTGGCCTATGTGTTCAAATACTTTTCGGGGTCACTTTCTAGTAGTTACAGTACCTGTAAAGTGGAAGACCTTGATGCACTGGTCTCAGTCAGCGCAGCACTTCCCGGGATACTTGACACAATAAACCCTGCTCCGTTAGGAAGGGGCTGCCGCACCACCACCTTCCCTTTTCTAGTCTCTGCCAGAAACAGACTGTACCAGTAGGCATCACTTGAGATGAGAGTAGAGTCAGCGATGGTGGAGGAGTTCCTCTGGCTGATGATGCTGTTCCTTCCCTGAGGAGCCGCTTGTGAGGGTTTTGGTTCCTGACATTTCAGCACTATGATCACCAGGATAGTAATGAGCAGCAGAAACAACACCGACCCCAAACCGATCAACAAGTACAGGTTTAGATCGGTGATCAGGTCGTATTCGACAGGCACCTCTGTAGTTTCTGTAAACTGCGTGACTACTTGGTCCACTGTGGAGATCTTAATGGTCACCGTGGCAGAGCGAGGAGGTTCTCCATTGTCTCTGGCTATGATGATCAGGTGTTGATCTTTGGGGTCCCTGTAACTGAACATCCGCGTGGTTCGTATCTCGCCGTTGTACTGATCGAGGCTGAATAGTGGGGTGTCGGTGATCTGGAGAAACTGATATGTTATACGAGAGTTCTGCATGGAGTCAGCATCCAACGCAATGACCTTGGTGACCAGGGATCCTTTATCGCTTGACCTCGGGATTTTTTCTTCTATAACAGCGCCCTGCGGACGCCATGGAGAAACTATGAGGGGTGTGTTGTCGTTTTGGTCCAGGATGATGATGTGTACGGTTACATTACTGCTAAGAGGAGGGAGTCCAGAATCTCTCGCTTCAATATGAAACAGAAATTCCTTCTCTCTTTCGTAGTCAAACGTGCGTAAAGCATAGAGGTTGCCGTTTTCTGGATTGATTGAAAACAGCATGGACATTGAGGTGTTGGCTATCTCCTTTTCTATGATGAAGTAAACAAGATACTGATTTTCATGCAGGTCTGGGTCATGAGCGGTTAGTGAGGCTAGCAATGCTCCAGGCTCATTGTTTTCCATCAGATGAATGGTATAGAGGATTTGAGGGAACATTGGGGCGTTATCATTGACGTCTTGAATTGTAACACTGATCGTCTCATTATCGGTCAGAGGAGGGGTTCCTCTGTCGGTCACATGAAGTGTGATGTCATAACTGTGGATGCGCTCACGGTCAAGTGATTCAGTGACTGTTAATGCAAAAAAGTCTTCCGATGACTTATTAAGAGCAAAAGGTAACATCTCAGCATTGTGGATGGAGAGAACAACTTTGCCATTATCTCCAGAGTCCCTGTCGCTCACGCTGATGACGGCGATCACCGTTCCTACAGGGTCATTTTCTTTAATCAAACTCTGTGAAGATTTTATCGTAATCTCAGGATGGTTGTCGTTTAGATCGGTGATGAACACTAAAATTTTACACTGACCTGAAAGCGGATTCACTGCCTTGTCCTTGGCTTCAACATACATCTCAAAACTCTTTACTTCTTCAAAATCAATCACGTCTTTTACTCTTATTTCTCCATTGGTGGGATCCAAAGAGAACTTTTCTTGTGTTTTCTCAGATGTGTATAAAGTGAAAGAGTATATGACATCCGCATTGGCACCCTCATCCAAATCTGTTGCATTCAGCTGCATAATCAGTGTCCCGATTGGTGCATTTTCAATGAGGTCAACAGAGTAGACTTGTCGATCAAACTGAGGGGCGTTGTCGTTGATATCCAGCACTTGAATGATAATGCTGGCCGTACCTGAACGCGCAGGTATGCCGCCGTCCACAGCGGTGAGGGTTAGTGTGTGGACAGCTTGTTTTTCTCTGTCCAAACTAGCTTTTAGCACCAGGTCGACGTATTTAGTCCCGTCACTTCCAGACTGGATTTCAATGGTAAACTCGTTACTTTCACTCAGATAATAGGTCTCGATTGAGTTCTCTCCAACATCTGCATCCACCGCGTTTGTTAAAGAAAATCTCTCTCCAGGTGTTGCTGATTCCGAAACATCGAGCGGTATTCTCTCCCTTCTGAACTGAGGCGCGTTGTCATTTATGTCCATAATTTCCAATTCGATATTAAATATGCGTATTGGATTCTCAATTATTACATCCATCTTGAGGAAACAGAACGATGATGTTTTGGCCGGGCATAAATACTCCCGGTCGATTTTCTCAGCGATAAACAGTTCTCCGGTGTCTTTATTTATCTCTAGGTATTTCTTGCTATGAATATAATCCAGCTTTACCTTTCGTTCCAACAGGCTGTGCGCGTCAAGGCCCAAATCCGTGGCGATATTTGCGATCACGGAGCCCACTGGAATTTCCTCGGGGATGGAGTATCTTGTTACAGCCGAGGCGAGACTCCACAGCGCGGAGAGGACGGCGAAACCGAGACGCCATCTCCTCCTTGGATCCATTGCAGAGCGCACGTCAATGCTTTCGCTGTCTTTCACAAGAAATATAGCAATGTTTTCGAAAACGAATGGAGGTTAGCGGGTATTTGGATTTGTAAAAGCATCCAGCAGAGCATCGCCATAGCGCCGTGCCGTGGATCCCGCCCGCTGATCAGATTCAGCTGAGCTTCAGTGCTGCTCTGACTGCTTCTGTCCAACAGCATTATGAAAGCAAGGCTTGGCTGTGCTTGCATCCCATTTCCCCTTAAAGTGAATAGCAGTAGTGCAGCGACATCGTGTGAAGATAAACGTTTACATAGAATAATGTATTTTATGGAGGAAAAAAAAAAATATATATATTATTTCTGAAATTAGCCAGCATATATAATGTACAGTTTGTCTGCAAATGTTGAACAAATAAATAAATGTATTTATATATGAGATACTCTTTAATTTTCTCGACAATTTAAGACTGTTGGGGTCATCAAACAAAAAGCAAGTTCAGCACCACGGACAGATCCATAATGTGACTTGTTTCCGCTGATAAGCCAATCAAAATACAAGCATGTTTATGTTGTTAAAATTAACAACAACATCAACAACAAAAATTAATTTCTGCGCGAAAATTCTCACTTTATTACTGTAATGAACACTTTTTTTCATTCCTAAACTCACAGAGTTGTAGATAGAGATCAAAGCCTGTTGACTGATTTTATATATATATATATATATATATATATATATATATATATATATATATATATATGATGCGATCTACTGATAATAATCAGGTGTGTAGCAACTTCAGGTGTGTAGCTAATCTATAAAGAAGCACTGTGATTACATGTCTCTTCAAACCATTTGTAGAATAATGCCATTGTGTAATGCCATATTGATATACCCCTGGTTTCACAGACGAGGCTTAAGCCTAATCCTAGACAAAAATGTATGTTTGAGCTGTCTTAAATGAAAGCAACTTGCACTGACATATCTTAAAATGTCAGTGCCATTGTTTTGTTTCAAGATGCACATCAGTAATGATTTTTTTTTTTCTAAGGCCTGTTTATAAAAGCTACTTAAATGTCCTAATTGAACTAACTTAATCTAAGCCCTGTCTGTGAAACTGGGCCTTAATGTTATACATGTAAGATCCACCTATAAATTTAAGCAATGCTCTATGGGAATAGTCAATAAATGCTGTTTCTTGTAGTTTTGGCACAGCAAGAACCACTGCAGTGAAAACCCTACTTCTTTTTCTTTCTTTTTTTTTAAGGAGAAAGACCAAAGAGCAATATTAAATAAATTCTAATAATAATCTTTATTCTGTACATTTTGGAAACAAAAGGGATATCATTTTGGAAAATATAACCTGATTTCTCACCAATATGGGTAATAACAATTAAAGCAACCATCTGTTTAATGCTTTCAGAAAGTTTCTGAACACTGAAGATATCTGGAAAAATATGCAAAAATAAATAAATAAATAAATAAATAAATAAACGAATTATCAGAGTACTTTAAGTGCTTGTTGTGAAATTTATGAAGGCAAAATATACAGCACATGTAATCTGACTGAAATATATACAACTTATATACAGAAAGTAACCTACAGGTGAAAAATACAACTGGAAAAATCATTTGAAAAAATCATTGGTTATTACTGCGTCCTCTTGACGATTATTGTTTGGCTTTTTCTTTTTGCCAAAAGTTGAGAATGAGTTGTAGACTTCAATGTCCCCATTGTTTGCCAGCTTGAGTGTACAGAGTGTTGATGGTGTTCCAGGAATGTAAACATTATGTTGATAGTCTGGTGAGGGTTGAATTGAATCCTGTTGGTTGTAACGTGTCCATGAGCGGTTTGGAAAGCCACCAACCTTAGGTGAGGTCTTATAATCTGTTTTAAATTACAAAGAAAAGTTCAATTCAGTTAAATCACAAGAAAGCTACAAAATATATAAATCTGGTCTTTTTGAACATGCTTTTTAACTAAACATGTTTTTAGGGAAGACAAATATAATGATTTTACCATGCATGTGATTTCCCCAGGTCCAGTACTGTGGAACAGATGTGTAAGCATAGTTGTCTGAGTCCTGAATCAGTCTGCGCTGCAGTGTCCTCCCTGTGTTTATTGGAGTATGACTAAAAAAAACAAAAACATGGACACGTCAGATGCTTTGTGCATGTGAGAGAGAGTGAAGGGGAGGGAGGTGAGAGACAGAAATAGAATCAGCTTTTACTTTAATTACCTTTTATATGTATAATTAAGCTGGTTCTTGGTCAGTGTTTGGTCTTTGTTACCCTGTTTGAGCTGCAAAGAAAAAAAAGTTAAAATATTTACTCCACATGAGATGCACAAAAATGTACTACAAACATAATGTCTATGCCAAGAACAGGAAAGACCTCAGAACACACCAAAAACAGTCACTAAAGCACTAAGTGACTTTACTAATTCATCACCTTGTTGCAGTATATCTACAATTTGGAGCAGTGACAAAAAAATGCATTTGTTTATTTTATAATTTATTCATGAACTATGCATTAAGAATTTTAAGGTCTAGTTCGCAGAAAAAAATGAATATCCAGTATAGCTCAAAGGTAGAATAAACAATACAATATTGTTTGCTCAATAGTTAATTTCAGACATTGCTGTTCAGCAAATGGATGATAATAATATGATAATAATAATAATTATTATTATTTTTTATTATTATAGTAAATATAGTTTTTGTTATTGTTATTATTTAATTATTATAATTGGCAATTATTATATTATATTATATTATATTAGGTCTAGTTCACAGAAAAAAAATAATACAGAGTTATTACTCTTGTTTTCTCTCAACGAAACAGGAGAGGTATCAGTCAATAAATGGGAAAACAAAGCAACTTGCGTTACTTATTTGAAAAAGTATTTATTTTGTTGTAAAATAAAAATGTATTTTGTTGTAAATATAAAAGTAATGCGTTAATTCACTAGTTACTTTAAAAAAGTAATCTGATTACATAACTCGTGTTACTTGTAATGTGTTATTCCAACACAGTTATTATTGTTCTTCGTTAAGTACTTACATTGGCATGTTCAAATATAATTTATGTGTGTAATTAAATTACAATTTAGAGGTTTTTGTTTACATTTTTTATTAATCTCCTGCCAATTTCTGGGCAGATTAAAGAACAACAACTATCTGAAGTCTCCATCTAGTGGACAAACTTGAGATCATTTTTTGTTGATTAATTACCTCGTTTGTAGAGGTCGTCCCATTCCTTGTACCATGACTGTGGCTGGTTGGGCTCCAGGTCAAAGTTTTGTTTTCCATTTCCTTGATATTATTTCGGGAAGATGTTCCCGTCGGGCTACAAGGCTTGAGGAACATGAAGTCACTTTTAGATGACTCTGGAGTTAAACACATTTTATAGCAGTAGTTTTGACCTATTGGGTTGTTCGCGTTTACTTCCACGCAGTGCGTGGGTCCCTTTGATCCAGGTGATATGTGAATGTTCAAGTTAGACTTTTTAATGACGTCACTGGCGGGGTCCTTAGAATGAAATCCACAGCACGAGTTTCTGTCCTTGTGTCCCTTAATTGTAGCCAGGACAATAATAGCCACAAGAAACGTGAATGAAACCGCGCCTAGAGACACGATTAAATACAGCGTGAGGTTTGACCTGTACTGAGGGCTGAGCGCGAGGTCACCAAAATCAGGCAAGGATTCCGGCACGCTGTCAACAACTGACAACATGATGGAGGCCGTGGCCGATAGGGGCGGCTGACCGTTGTCCTTGACCAAAACCACTAGCCTTTGCCTCCTGGGGTCGTTGTCCATCAGCCGGCGAATTGTCCTGATCTCCCCAGTGTACAGCGCAACACTGAACAAACTGAGATCTGTAGCTTGGAGGACTTCATAAAAGAGACGCGAGTTTTGCCCGGCATCCGCGTCCATGGCGGTGATTTTAGCCACTAGGTATCCGGCATCAGCATATCTAGGGACAACTACGACCGCTGCGGTGTCATTCTCGGGCATTGGGGATACAACGACTGGAGGATTGTCATTCTGATCCAAAACAAACACGTTAACTGTTACATTCGCGCGGAGAGGCGGAAAACCAGCATCTTCGGCCTGAACCACGATCTGAAAGTTTCTGAGCTGCTCGTGGTCGAAAGAACGCAGTGCGTAAATGTTGCCATTATCTGAATTGATGGACACGTAGGTGGACACTGGCATTCCATGGATGTCGTTTTCAAGAATAGAGTAGGATAAGTAGGAATTCTGATCCGCGTCTGCGTCTTGTGCGGTGATAGTGCAAATCGAGGCTCCTGGCGCGTTGTTTTCGGTCAGGTAGACCGTGTAGGATGGCTGTTTGAAACGCGGTGCGTTATCGTTAATGTCAGACACTTGCACTAAAATTGTTTTCCTTGTAAAAAGAGGCGGTGAGCCCATATCACGCGCCGTCAGAGTGATGTTATACTCTGAAATGGACTCTCTGTCCAGAAAATCACACGTAACCAACGTATAATAGTTTTTAAAAGATGAGTGCAGCTGAAAGGGAACGTGATGGGGAATTTCACAATCAACATTTCCGTTTTCCCCAGAATCTTTATCCATAACGCTAATGACTGCTATCACTGTGCCAGGGGGCGCATCTTCTTGGACAGGCGTAGATACTGATGTAAGAATCACTTCAGGAAGATTGTCGTTGACGTCTATGATGTTAACCATCACTTTGCAGTGCACTGCCACCGCAGACGGTCCCTTGTCTTTGGCTTGTACATAAATCTCGTGCATTCGTGCCTTTTCATAATCTATAACTCCTTTTACTTTGATTTCTCCAGTGCGGGAATCCACGCTGAACAGCTCGCGCACTCTCATTGGAGCGTGCCCGCTAAAAGAGTATGTGATCTCTCCATTGGGTCCTTCATCGAGATCAGTGGCGTTTAGTTTTATCACGACAGTGCCTCGCGGTGCGTTTTCAGCCAGCTTCACTTTATAAAAGTTCTGATCGAACACAGGCGCGTTGTCGTTGGCATCCAGTACAGTGATGTTTATTTGCGCAGTGCCCGACCTCTCTGGCGTGCCTCCGTCCACCGCTGTAAGAACCATCAAGTGAGTCTTCTGCTGCTCCCGGTCCAGCGGACTTTCGAGAATCAGTTCTGCGAACTTACTGCCGTCGCTGCGCGTCTGGACGTCCAGGACGAAGTGTTCGTTTACGCTCAGCAAATACGAGCGCAGAGAGTTGTCACCGACGTCCAGGTCCTGCGCGCTTTCCAGTGGGAAGCGCGATCCAGGCGCGGCGGATTCGGAGATATCCAGGTTAAATTCACTCCATGGAAAGACAGGAGAGTTGTCGTTGACATCTAATATTTCAACTTCGACCCTATACAATTCTAATGGGTTTTCGATCACAACCTGAAGATGGAATGAACAATATGGATTTTGTTCGCACAACTCTTCTCGGTCAATTCTTTCATTGACAAATAAAACCCCGTTTTCTAAATTCACCTCTAAATATTGCCGTTTCGCACCTGAGACTATTCTAAATCGGCGGATTGAGAGTTTGTTGGTGTCTAATCCCAGATCCTCAGCAATATTTCCAACAAAAGCCCCGTGCTCCAGTTCCTCTGGGATCGTGTAACGAATCTGTGCCAGAACTACATCCATCACAGACGCGATGAGCGCCAGGCAGGTTACCTGCCATGTCCATATCCACAGCTCCATTGAAATAGGCTCCTTCCTAATGCGTGCCTTCAAATGAACGACCAAACAAAACACTCATAATTAAAGCTTTAAAATGGTAGACAATAATCCTCCCAAACGCACAGTACCATTTCGAGAGAGAATGAGCACGCTAATGACAATGAAGTGGTAAGCCCCTGAACCTTGTACTTTAGCACTAGAGCGCGCGCCTTTGGCCAATGGCACGTGCGCAAGAGTGAGAGAGTGTGAGTGCGTTTGGATGAGGGACACTAAACATAGTTTTAATACACTTTATTGTGTCTGCTTTTTCAAATTGTTACATTCACTCTTAAAATTCGGATCGTTTCACAATTATATGTTGTTGGGGTTTTGTTTTTCTCCTACCGCCATTACGTAAACAATAAATAAATAATAATAATAAAAAGTATAATAACTTATAATATTATTCCAATTTGCCTGTTATTAACCATAATAAGGTACATTCGTTTTACTGAATGGTGCCCATCTTTTTCAAGACCTCGTTTCTATAATTAATTTTGTAAGTTAAAAACTTTGAATACTAAATAGCTATTTTAACTTGTAAAGTGTTTCAACGTGTTTAAATGCTAAAAACTTCAACCAATAATGTATGTATCCTGAATGAGGGGGGGAAGCTGATCCAACAAGCCGTTATTATAGACTTTATGCGCCAGAGAAACAAGGGGGCAGCCATCTTTAGAAATTGTCTTTGAACTTCCGTTTTTAGCGGTAGCTCTGTAGCCTATATTTCTATGGCAGAGCTGTCGAAGAGTAACTAGCTGGTGAAGTGGATTTACTTATTGTAGAGTTAACGAAAGCTATCATGAGCATTGCAATGTTTGGAGGGATGTCATAACAAATGTCAGTAGACCAGTAAGGTTTTAAATCCGTAAGATCTTACCTTCATGCTGTGGAAACACAAACACAATGAGCGCAGCGCTGAAAAGGCGCGTGGCTACATAAGTTCTATAAGCATCAAAATACGTGACACAAAATAGGCCTAATCTTAAACAATTTTCGATATTAGTTCAGATATAAAAAGTGAGAATTACATTTAATATTCAGACTAACATTTAGCATTAGGCTATTATTATTATAAATATGTGATGGGTTACAAAAGTAGGCAACGAAGCTGAACTCTATATTTTTCCCCCCATTTAATTCCTGCAGTCTTATCCCTTTCTCATTCCTTCTGCCTTCCCTGACAAGTAAAGAAATTCTGTTTTATATAAGTACCAAACACAATCTGTCTATGGAATGAAACTGCAGCAGATGGCATGATCTTCCAAGGGCTTGTGCTCTTTTTAATTAATGTAGTGGGGATTAAAGGGCCGCGGGTCCGGATCATTAGTGAACAGAGGTATTAAAAGGTTTTGTGAGGCATAATCCAGCCGCTCGCGATTGGTTGAGCAGCAGACTACAGGGTTCCCATGATATTCTCCTGCTTTCCATTACCTTAAGTGCATACTAAATGGCATAGAGCCGAGTCGGAAATAAAGCAACTTAAATCGACCCACCAAACAAACACATTTACTCTCATTAATGGCCAAAAAGAGGACACGATTGTGGAGTGATGTAAACAGTTGTTTTTCATGGTCATTGTTGTTAAGGTCAGTAAGGTAAGGAAGTCAGTAATTTTTCACGCCACTAGTAAATATGTATTACAGTGATAATTAATGATAGTAGCTATTTATATTTTGTCAGTGTACAAAATCTAACTGAAAGCGCTGTTGCTTATCTTCTAAAGCGAACATGAGTTCCGATTAACTTGTAATCTAACTTTTTATTGTTCGTAAAACATTTGAAAACACTGAAAGTATATAGCCTACAGTATAGTCTATTTAGCTATACTTATCAGGAGGGGATCAAAATTTAATTAGGGGGCTCGGACCCCCCTAACCAAACCCCTCCCCCCCGGCCCCCCTTTGCTGCACCCTGTTTAAGACATTTTAATGCTGAAAAAAAAATCTGTGTCCATATAAAACACGTTGTGAATATGTGCTTTTTTTTTTTTTTTTTTTTTTACAGCAAAAAGCCTAAAAATCTAAATTTGTACGGAGAGATACACCTGAATATAGGCATAAAATTAAATGTAAAAAAATTTTACCACCCCCACTAATTTTAGGGTGTCATGTGGTCCTGACATTAGACTGGCACTAATTAAAGGCTCATTTTCTTTCTACCTCTAAATTGATTTTAGGAGAGTGGTTTAATGATTTTAAATTAGTCTGTAGCCTACATTAGCCTTCAGTGAACTCCATAAATGCGGATTGACCTACAACAGCATTAAGCTACACAGGCCCACTGTTTATAATCCAAATAGTCTGAGATAGAATTTGACAATTAAATAAACAGATATTTATAGATATTATAAATTCAAACAGTCAATAACTAAAACAAATTAAAACACATTAAAACAAATTTTAATACATATACAGTACTGTGCAAAAGTCTTAGGCCACCACCAGCTTTGTCGTTTTAGCAAAGTTTTAATGACCATCCATATTTATTTTTTGGTCTTTATTAGGATACAAACAGAAAATACAGGAAATATGTACGTAAAATGTAAAAAAGAAAAAAAAAAATCAGAACAAAATGGCTTCTTTTTAAGCAAAAATCTGTATTTAGTGTGACCTCCTGGACTTCTTTCAGTTTCTCAAAGAAGGAACTCTGAGGAACTTCTCATCAGATTTTGAAAGTTTTCTTGGCCTTCCAGTCCTTTTCCAATCCATTTAGGTTTAAGAGAGCTGGTTCCTGCTATTGCGCAAATGTAAGGGGAGGTCACCAAATACTTGCCACTTTAGCCTATAGAAGTCATTTTTTCTGATTTTTTTTTCTGTTTTTTAATACTGCATACAAATTTCCTGTATTTTCTGGTTATATTCTAATAAAGAGACTGATAAATAATTATATATGGTCATTATACCATTGCTGAACAATATCTAATGGTGGGACTTTTGTACAGTACTGTGTATTTGTGTGTGTATGTGTGTGTGTGTATTTATATATATATATATATATATATATATATATATATATATATATATATATATATTATATATTTATACACACATACACATATATATGAAACTGAAACACTGGTCAATATAGTGTTGGAGGTTTCACGCCTGTGCGACCTGGTGACCAATCTTAACTGATTTTACATTCTATCGGTAAAGAGCAGCATATGAAGGTTGAATTAGCAAAGCAATAGCACAGCTGTACATAAAATGTTGCAATCCCCACAACAATAGGAGACATATCAAAAGAGGAAAAATTGTTGACCAGGACAGCAAGTCACTGTGGTGTATCGAGAGCTATGGTATCCAAGGTAATGTCGGCATACCACCATGAAGGATAAACCACATCCAACAGGAGTAACTGTCGACACAAGAGGAATCTGTCTGAAAAGGGATGTTCAGGTACTAACCCGGATTGTATCCAAAAAACATAAAACCATAGCTGCCCAAATCACTGCAGAATTAAATTCGCACCTCAACTCTCCTGTTTCCACTAAAACTGTTCGCCGGGAGCTCCACAGAGTCAATATTCATTGTCAGGCTACTATAGCCAAACACCTTCACTGTCTTTCCCACATCCGTTGAAGTTACAGTGTGGAGTTGAAGCCCCAGAGAGGCTTAACACCCATACTGTTTTGTACCCATGAAGCGCAGGGGAGGATCAGTTATGTTTTGGGCTGCAATATCATGGCATTCCCTACTGTACTTGATGGGCTGTCACTGCCAAGGACTACCGAACCATTCTGGAGGATCATTTGTACCTAATGGTTCAAACATTGTACCCTGAAGGGTGTACCAGCATGATTTTCACACGAAAGTGAAGTTGAACATCTCCCATGGCCTGCACAGTCACAAATATTTTTAGGCCACTTTGGGGTATTTTGGAGCAGCAAGTCAGAAAACGTTTTCCTCATCCAACATCACATAGTGACCTGGCCACTGTTCTGGAAGAGGAATGGTTTAAAATCATTAACAAGATGACCTGATGCTGTAAAGGAGGCCCTACACCATACATTATTGTGGTCTAAAACCAGGTGTTTCAGTTTCATTGTCCAACCCGTGTGTGTGTGTGTGTGTGTTTGTCTTTATTCACTAAACAAATTCCTTGTGTGTTTAAACATACTTGGCAATAAATCTCCCTCTGATTCTAACTTATGTCGGTCACTATTTTAATTGTGGCAAATACAGTGCATTAAAACTTGCTTTGCCTATCCATAAGGAAATACCAGGATTTGAAGCCTTACAATGCCACAAAACAATAGATAAGCTTAGGATTTTGACTTCTGAGTAATTAACACAACACCATCTTTGCAGTGCAAAAGTGGATTTAAATGGCTAAACATGCAGGAAAAAAGATTAATCATGAATGAATGTACAATGTAAATGTGAGAATTTCACATTTTAATCTTAATTTTTGTTTTTTATAATTACAAGTATAAATGAATATATATCAAGTAATTCCAGCTTAAATAATTTCAGAATTCTACAAAAGAGGAATATCACTAGACCTACACTGCTGCCTTGCAAGCTCTAAATGTATAAACTGGAGCTCTCACTAAGTCAGCAAGGTTCTGACTGCAGATGTAGACCTACTAATTGCACCTTCGTGAACTGCCACGGGGTGGAGGCAGAGTCTTCTGCTAATTACCCCATTCCTCCATGCGGGCTTGCGGCAGCCAATCAGGAGAACAAAGTGTACATTTTCATTTACGCACCAAATCTTTCTCACACACACATACAGGCAGTGCGGAGATGGGGCAGAGTGCCACAGACGGGGAATGTCAAGAATGCCATAAGAATGCGGGCACTGCCCTCACCTCATTCTCTCACACACACACATAAACACTCTCTCCGCACACATTTACACATATATAGACAAGGTTTGCCATTTTAACATGACTGGTAGAGAAGGATCACTCTGTACTGGTAGGCCTGCTGTATGTGGAGACTGGTGGTGGTGGTTGGGGTGGGGGGGGGGACAAAAACAACAAGCAAAAGACACACAAAATGAAGATATAAAGAGCAGCTGGAAGGACAGGACTCAGGAGTAGAGAAGACAGTGAAGATGAAGGGAATGAGGGACAGAGGGAGGGCCCATTGAATAACACCTGCTTCTCAGCTGTGTCAACTGAAGGATTCCCACAGAAGACAGACAGATATTTATGGAGTGGCTGAGGAGATCATCCAGCAGCCACACTGCTATTGACACACATGTAATGCTCTGAGCTATTACCCATCCAAACCAACTTACTAGTCATGGTGAAAACAAAATATTACCAAATATATTATATTATATTATATTATATTATATTATATTATATTATATTTATTTACCTTTTATTTTTTATATATTTCCCAAACTAAATATATTTGTTTGCCATTACCCGTAGTGAACCCTAAGATTCAAGAAAATGCATTTCTTCTCTGAAGTGCATTTTGTAATCTTTTGCATTTGGAGGTTTAAACCAATATTTTGAAATATATTTTGGCCAGAAAATTTTGTTTTTTGAAAATATAAAATAAATAAATGTAAAATAAATGAACAAATAAATAGATATTATTTAATTTAATTTAAATGTATTATATATTTTATTAGTTTTATGTATTCATATTTTATAGTAGGCTATATACATTTATCTAAACATTTTATTTATCATTTATTTATTTATTTATTTATTTATTTATTTAACTAAATATATTTATATTGTTAAAAAAATGTTTTGCTTTTACCCATAATGAATTTTAAGATTTAAGAAATAATGCATTTTCCTTCCTCTTGAAGTACATTTTGTATTATATTTTGGTTTAAACCAATACATTTTTAATTTTAAAGTAGCCTATGTATATTTTCAACACACACACACACACACACACACACACACACAATATACATATATATACACATTATTATTTTTTTTATTTTAAATCTATTACATATCAGATTTTAAATTTTATTATAATACATTTGTTTGTTTGTTTATGCGGTATGGGAAACAACACTCTAGCTTAGAACACAACACAGTTTAAAAAAACGCAATAGGTTCTAAGTATTTGCATATCTACAAATCGTTTCCTTGGAATTATTAGGTTCTATCTGACATTTTTGTCGAAATTGAGTTATTCACATATTTTTATTTTGTGACAACTTATTTACATTATGTGTTTTTTTTTTTTTTTTTTTTTTTTTTTTTATGTTGTGTACATTTTGGGACTTTTATTTAGAAAACAAAAAGGTTCTATCTACAAAGTTGAATGGAATGCAAGAAAAAACGGCTCAGAATGCAAATAGAAGCTTATAATTCCAAAGGGATGAAATGGTGACTTTCATGTCAACAATTACAAAACATGGAACCTTTGGACAAATTTTTCGAGCAGTTCTCTATACGTCCAAAGGGAGGCAGCAGCACTGCTCCTGACTGAAACTTACTTATAAGTGAAAACAGATGAGGCACGTGGCAAAAAGCCACATGTAATGCATTTAAATCAGATTTTGCTCTCAAAAATGTTTTATAGCCAAATGACTATCATAGAGTTGTAGTGTAACCTAAACTACAAACTTATACGAACAGTAAAATCTTATAGGCTATAAAATCTGCCTCTAACCCTCCCAATCCCATTTATTTTCATTTAGGATCAAAACACAAGTTATGTAGATATGGCTTGATGCTTAATTGCATATGAGAGAATTTAATATTGTAAATAGATACACTATCCTGATCTACTTTATTACGGATTAAGCAGTGTGGATTCTCTAATCCTCTAATGACAGGCATCTAAATAGTTGGATGCATTTGTGTATTGTAGCTGTTTTGATTTACTCATCTATTGTAAATCAGAATAACACTTACCTGGAGTTCCCAGAATCCTTTTATCTGCTGATATTTTCACAAAATAGTTGAACATTGAACATCTCTTTAACGGTTTCAAAATATTTCATTCTTTTTTAACTCTAAATCTACATTATGTGGTGGAAAAGACAACATTAAGAGCTTTAAGAGCATTAAGTGTTTATGTGCAACATCATCTGCAGGTGGAGACCAGAGGAAAGCACCACAGACTGACAAATGCACAGCAGGTGCATTAGGGTTTGACCTTGATAGGGTTCACTGTGTGTGTGTGTGTGTGTGTGTGTGAGAGAGAGAGCGAGAGAGAAAGAGAGAGGGGCTGTCCGCAGGGCTGTGCATGCGTGTGTCCTCCCAACATCTGTCAAATGCATTATATTTCATTATCTAGTCTTTCACAACAACTGCTCTACCTGCATAAAACACAACACTCCTACACTGATACTTTATTAAAATACATTCTTTTTAGAAAATATGAAAGCTGTTTCACATCAAATGTTTCATCCATTTAGACCAGGAGAGAATAGCACATTTCTAGTTTCTGATTATGTAAACAGCTAACAACATATTAAAATGAATATTCCTACAAAAATATGTTTTTGGTTTCCTTGTAAATAATAATAGTAATAATAAAGATAATAACAATATTTTTTAAAATTAAATAATTAAATTAAATAATCATAGAAATTTCTAGGCATTTAAATGAGAAACAAATTCAATTTTAATAAAGAATTCAAATGTATTACATTTTAACATATTAAATTATTTATTATATTAAACAATATTAAACAATATTTTGTTTATATTAAACAAAATTTGGGAGGATCTATTGACAGAAATGCAATATAATATACATAACTATGTTTTCAGTGGTGTATAAAGACCTCTTATGTTTTTACTACCTTATAATGAGCCATTTCTATCTATATCGCGAGTCCCCCTTCCATGTCAAGTCGCCATTATGCGCCGCCATGTTTCTACAGTAACCCTAAACGGACAAACAGCTCTAGAAATTGCGTTTCGTCACTATGTTCGTTGGTGTTTTTAGAGGCAGCTTGCATCGTTACTACATTGAATACGCATGAATTAGTGGTAGTAGTAGTAGTCGTCTGGTTTTTAGAAGCAGAGACCATTCTTTGTTAGAAGTAAGAAGAAACCTCATTGCTTCACTGGCTAATGTACTCTCTGCTGTCTCAGACGACGACATCTTGTTGGCCAGACGGCCACCGTAGCTTCTCCGAAAGGGAGGGGTGCGAGGGGTGTGCGCCGTCAGTTGCAGTTCGCAACCTCACCGCTAGATGCCGCTAAAATTTGCACCTATATGTTGAATTATATAATTTTTATATAATAATATACTTTTATTTTTCTGAAAATAAATTAAGGAAAATACATTTAAAATTATTTTAACAAATTAAATGGATTAGCCTACATTATAATGCATTATAAAATAATAATAGAAGTATTCAAATAACATTTTTGTTATTAAATTAAAATAAATTATTCAAGCCTTAACCATAGTGTGTGCGTGTGTCTGTGTGTCTGTGTGTGTGTGTGTGTGTGTTCATATACGGTTAAGACTTGCACCTGATATAATTTTTGTTTATCCATCTTATATTTCATCTCAGCCTTAAATCCCTTGAATTCAGGGCAGTTTATCCTTCTGTGTCAATGTTGTTGCTCAAACCGCTGGGTTAAAACAACAGTTCCCCAAAATATACAGAAGTACTCTGTAGAATAGCATGTTTGCTAAGGCACCTGGCAGCCACACAGCTCTTGCAAAACTTGACGATAATGCAACCCAACATTCCAGCATCAGAAAAACACAAAAAAACTGCTCCTCACAAGACAAGATTTTTTTCTTTTTTCTTACCGTATGTATGTATGTTTATTTGCCAGGAGCCCTCAGGTCAATGATGTTGTAGCAAATTAGAGGTGAGTGACAGCTGGCTAGCATGGCTGACAGATTTGAGGAATTCGGGCAGTCTGTGAGGACGGCCCAGCCTGAATGTTAAACACTTTTTCCACAAAGCTCAAAGGAACAGTTCTACCTATTAGCAATTCAAACGCACACACATTCTTTTTCCTCTTGCTACTTACAGAAATGGTTAGATCTGGATTCAGTGAGTTGTTTTAGGCAGTGCTAATGTCATTTATGTCTACCTATTGCAGGCAGATTGGATTAATTAGATGTTGGAAGTACATAATGTGACGATAAGATTCTCTTTTAACCAAAACATGAATAAAAATGCATATAAAAAGTGCGTCTATATGAGTATGTGTCTATGTGGTTACAAAAGACCTGTGGTCGGCAGACTAAAGCAAATTCATCTCCACTACGCAGAAAGGAGGTAGAATGTCCATTTACGTATGTGCAGTTCAGTGGCTGCGGTCATGTGCTCTCGCCAGCGCACAGAGAGAGGAGACCTGTGGTTTTAACCCAGCCAGCTCACACCAGAGAGGAGGGGAAAAGAGAGGGAAGGGGAGAGGAGTGATGACAGCTCATGATGTTATACATTGCAAATGCGAGTGGGGAAGTGACCAAGTACGGGTTAATAAGCCGTAATACGAGGAAAGAGTCCAGAGATGACAATGCAGCATAAGTAAGGACATGGGGAAGCTAAAAAGAGGGCTTGCGAAAGCAGCGAAAACACGCGAGGTATTTGGAAGGCGTTTTGGGGAGCAATCACCAGCATGATGACATCCATCACAGCTGAGTTTCAAAAGAAAAACGATTTGGCATCGGGTACGAGCCAAACAGCATGTTTCTGTTACCTACAGTGACCTTCTTTCCTTCTCTGTCATTCCACAATCCTCCTTTCCCCCCATTATTCAGCTCCTCGCTTCCTTTTTCCATAGCTCTGTCCCTTTCTTTTCACACTTCACTCCCTTTTACACCTTCTTCTCCCTTCGGTTTGCAGCCGCTTCCCCTTCCTCCCTGGCCTGCTAATCTATTCCAGAAGAAAGGCTACCATGGAGAACGCATAACAAGTGCTCATACTTCAGCACGGGCCAAGAGAGAAATAACACAGAGAAGGAAAAATGGGAGTGGGGTACAGACAGGCAGAAAAAGGAGAGAAAGTGTTTATTCAAACTCAAAGCTGACTCCTTTGTTGTGGTAAGGACCTGTCTTATATTAGAAGTCTGAACTCCCTTCAAAGTCTGGAAAGATGGAAGATGAGCCAAAAGGAAGAGAAAGAACGAGACAGAGAGAGACGAACAGAAGAAGGAGAAACTCCTATTTTGTCTGAAACTGGTAGACTTGGACATGAGAAATGAGTGGATGGTAAAAAAAAAAGAGCTTGGAACTCCATTGAGAGAATAGATGAACTATGCTTTGTTCTGAACTGCGCACACATTCAAACTATTCAGCCAGAGCTTTGACTGAGCCTTTGATTTCAAATATTGGTATTCATAAGCACTATGGTATCTGAGAAATCACATAATCAATCTACAGCACTTGTGGCATAATGTTAATGTCCACAAGAATTAATTTCCCTCCTTTCCTAAAAAAGTAAAAATCTTGGTTACAGTGAGGCACTTACAATGGAAGTGAATGGGGCTAATCGAACAGGTTGGATTAGCCCCATTCACTTCCATTGTAAGTGCCTCACATTCATGTTTATCATCAGGTGGGTGTGAGCAGATTGTACGAAAATGTACGAGTACAAATTCATACGAATTTGCCACCAATTCGCCAAAATTTTAAATAGTGTCATTAGAGTGTGTTGGCCAAACTGTATAAAATACTCACTGTTTCAATAGCATAGTCACAATATATGTGTTAATATAATTTTAGTGTCAAAAAATTACTTATCTGTTCGACGTAAAGTTATATATTTCGTTTTACAACTTTATCGCTATATGACAATGCAACGTCATAAAACCTAAAACCTTAAAACAACTGTAAAAATTATTAATTAAAATAGCTTTACAGCTCAAATAATGCACAAGTTCATTTAAGTGCTTTTATAAAATTGTAAGCTTCACAATTCACAATCCTCCAAAAATTGCCCCATTTACATCAATTGTAAGTGCCTCTCAATAGAATTATAGGGCCAATTTTTGAAGGATTTAAAACACTGTAACCTTGATTTTTTTTTTTTTTAAGAAACAAGAGATGAGTCGTGTGTGTGTGTGTGTGTGTGTGTGTGTGGTAATCAACACAGATGTTCCTTTAAGAAAACTAAAACAGAATATTCTGAAATTCAAAGAGCTCTGAGAGAAAGTGCATTTGATACCTTTCACATGAAGATCTCTGGACTTCATCTAAAAATTCAATCTGGGTGGAGGGCCTGAAGTCCAGACACTGAAAGACAAAGAGCAGAGAAACGTTGGTACAAAGGGTTATACAATCATAATGGTGAGTGTGATCCAGTCAACCAGGCTTCCTAATTCGGTCTAATATAACTGTCCACACACCCGGGTAAGCATACGTTGAATATCAGGTCATTATGACTTGCTAATTGCTCAGTATACTCTCCAGTGGAGCTAAAATATCAAACCATTACACTAATCAAAAATGTTTGTTGTCTCTGGAAATTATGGGATTTTTAAAGTGAGAGGAAATGAGTTATAGTATTTTGGAAATGTGACACGGCTCATTTAGGATGTTCAAAACCGCCAAGCGGCCTGTGACCTGTCTAGTTACCCGCTAATTTACATCTCTCTCCTTCACTTGCTCACATCTATTGCTCCTCACGGATGGGGCACAGGGGTGCTGGGGCGAGAAAAGGGGGGTTGAGGAGCATGCAGCGCTGGCGCTTGTTGGCTGACCCTGGTGTCTGCGGTTCTGTCGTGGTCAGGGGAGGGGGGAAAACGGGCTGTGTTTCTGAAATCCCTGTGAAATGTTAATTTTGGAACGACTTGTTGCTTACATACCTCTCTCACACCCTCTCTTCTATTTTGAAGTGTTCAAATATGGCCTAATATTGCTCAGTACTCCTTTTAGGCTTTACAGAAATCACATTTGCTAAGGATGCACTAAGTAAGTGTTTGTTTAGGTTTAGCTGGTACTTATTTACCCC
Organism: Ctenopharyngodon idella; assembly: GCF_019924925.1. Classification (NCBI taxonomy): domain Eukaryota; kingdom Metazoa; phylum Chordata; class Actinopteri; order Cypriniformes; family Xenocyprididae; genus Ctenopharyngodon; species Ctenopharyngodon idella. Next base: position 33,247,115 of record NC_067229.1, on the reverse strand, counting down.
AATAGTAGCTACCAGTGGTTTTGGACTTTATACTGACACCTGTTGGTGTGGATGCATGAGGTTTGTTTGCTAACTGCTGTTGCTTGTTTGTTTATCTTTATCGTTTTGTTACTGCTCATTTGTTTTCCTCCATCTTACACTACACATATCCATATAGTGGATATTCTAGATTTAATCAAAACAGATTTTCATGGTTGTATTTGCGGGTTGTGTAACGTTAGTTGTGTTTGTGCAGTAGCCTAATTGCATGACACGGCAATGTTATGTCAACATGGCGGCGACCGTGAGGGGGCGCCCCGCTCCATGTACAATAAAACATTTTTTCCCCAAATGACTGACAGGACTGGAGTCTCTATCGCGTTTGGTATTTCTCAAAACACTATTAATTTCGTTTAATTAGCAAAAATATGACTGAATCCTGCTTTAAGTGGGACGTCCATACTGTCACGAACCTTCTCCATTTACGATTTCTCTTAAAAGGTCACTCGGTTTATGTAAGCAGTTTTAAAGTGCTGAAAGTTTTGAATTAGGTTATTACTGGACGGTCGAACCGCTTCTCTTCCATCGCTCCACCTTGGTGATGATAAGTGAGCTAGAAACATCGTCCCATCACCATCCCTGCCCCTGCGCGCACCCCGCCCATCTCCGTTCCACTTCAGCTGCGCTTCCTTCTCATTCAGCAAACGCACTGTCCTGTGGCGAGAGAGGGGTCCTTTCCACCCCACAGCCAAACAAAAGAAGCCTGGAAAAGGAGAAAATCTAGCAAAGACTTCTTAAAGGGCAGGAGGACCCCTGAATTCTGGGTTTTTGTGTGAAGACAGCAGCGTTCTTAAGGATATTGCAAGAAGGAACACTGGGAAGCTTTTTAATATCCATCTATTGTCAGTGTGTCATGTGGAGTGTGGGGTCACACAGGAGGATGACCTGTTTTTCACCTGTCGTTCTCGAGTATACATCTGAACAGGTTTGCTTGCGAGAAGACTCTCTCTGAACAATCCTCCAACGCGCGCTCAGATGCTCACCTGGGTCTGTGTCCGGTTTTGGCTCCAGTTTTTAAAACCATCGCCTCAAAGATCTCACTGTCCGGGGTGATTGAAGCGCTGGAGCGATGCAGTCCATCCTGTCCTCTGCTGTCGTGCTGTAAGTTTCACGTGTAAGATCATTCAGTATGAGTTGAAGGCTTTTTGTAGTTAGTCTCCATACTGATAGGTCCAGGCTGAGCATTTGTTGTGTTTCTCATCTCTGGCTCAGACGATGTTGCCTCAGCAGATGCTGTGTTCTCATAATAACACATCCCACCTAGTCTCTCCTCAGATAACAGCACTGATGATCTGATGATGATGATGATGATGATGATGATGAAGAGACTTTATATGTCTGAATCCTACTTAGACTGCTTGCCCTGTTCTATATTAGTCACGTGTCAGTCAATTACAAATAAGGATGACTTAAATTCATATATAAAAATAATAATAATGGAGAATTAATTATTATGCAAAACTAACATTTCATATAAACTATTATTTTTAAAGTAATAAAAATAGTCATGAATATCACAAATATTGCTTACTCCATTTGACCCGGAAAAAAAATGTTTTAAAATGTCTCTCTTTTTTTAATGTAAAAAATGTTAATCAGGGCACACATTCTAAAGGGGTCCCTTCTGTTTTATGGTTTTCTTGGCACATTGCAACACAAAATGGCTTCCTGCATGTTGGTTACACCACAGTGACTTTAATTAAGTGGCCAGATGTTTCCCCCCCAATATTTTAATAACAATTTAAAATAACAATTACTTTACAGCTTATTTTAAAAAATCATAACGTTATACCAAACAACTAATGGCATTTTTTCCCCCAAGTATTCCAGCTTATTAAATATCCAGACAGTTACACAACTTAGACATTTATACTTTAAGCACCAGAAGAAAAAAAAATGATAAAAGTTATGTGAATTCAGAAATTGAAAACATGTTCCATCATAGATTAGGTGTATTCAAGCCATTGTATATATGATTAGTTTTTAATTTATTTTAAATGCTCAAGATCCACACAAAAATGAGCATCACATTTACATATCAAAATCAGTAGTGACATTTTGTTGAATAAGAAGTGTTCATAAAATAGGAGAGACCTGAACTGGTTGGATCAGGGTTCATTTATGGGTCATAATCAGGTGCAATCAATCAAAAATTGTGACCTTTGAGTGTAACAAAAAGCCCTTAACCCTTCCAGCTAAAACGATTCAAAAATAATAATTGAAAAAGACAAAATATGTGAATGTTGGTTAATAAGGATCGGAAGCAATTATGGTATAAAATTTGGAGGCCTGCGATACATTATAATGCTTGGCTGACATCATTTAAGAAAAGAGAGTGAGTTAGCTTGGTTGGCATATGTATAAAGTATTATTAACAATTCATAGCAGACCTGAACATTGATCTTTAAATACATGCAGATACTCACATGTGGTGTTAGTTTGGGTTAAAATAAACATTTTCATCTTCTTCTTTTTTTTCTTGTTGCCTCCCTCTTTAAACTGTAGCCTTTTAACACTGTACCAACCAACTCTATAATAAAAATATAGTCATAGATTTAAAAAAGCTAAATATTTTGTTACACTGAATATATCAATTATTTTTTTTTACCTCAGGACTTAAGATTTTCATCTGCATCTAGTAGGGTTATCTTAATGTTTGATTCACCAGAGATATTCAACAAGGAATGAAAAGTGTGCTAACCAACTTTAATCTTCTCTAAATAGATTAAAAAAGCAACTAAAATGAATGCAAAAGTCACACAATCACATGTGTCTTTTCTATTTCTCTTTGGCCAGATGCTTCCAGGTCGTGTTACTGTTCTACAGCCCATTACAGGTGCTTATAGTCTGCAATGTGTTACCGATAATAAAACCATATATCAATTGATAGTTCATAAATCAATAAAAGTGATTTGTGGCTGACTCCTGTGTTTGTGCAGGTGTTAGCAGTGGAAAATGTTAACTTTGGAGTTCACGTAGAGAATCAGACAGGGGTGCGGGATGGCCTGAGCCGGAAGCACCATCGGGTTTACCAACTATACAGCCGGACCAGTGGAAAACACATCCAGGTGCTCGGCAAGAAAATCACTGCCATGGGAGAGGATGGGGACAAATATGGTAAGAAATAATCTGAATGTGTCGGCCTACTTGTACATTTAGGAAAACATTACATTAACGCTCTTTAAATAACTGATTAAATCAAAAGTGTATATATATATATATATATATATATATATATATATAACCAATTAAGTAAAATTAATTACATTTTATATAAATTGAAATATATAAAATGTAATTAATTTTACTTAATTGGTTATATATGTTTTTTAATATATATATATATATATATATATATTAGTTGTTTTTATAAAAATATAAATTTATAATACACCACTTACTGAATATTATGGCTGTCAACGTAAACACGTGATTAATTCAAAATCCTTAACGCAAATACATTAATGAAGCATGTGAAATTGCGTCATTAAGGTTATTTACGTCATGCAGTTAGATGATCTTTGGAGTTGGAGTTAATCACACTGAACATCTAAAGTGGCACAAGCACCTGTAACCCTGATAGGCAGAAGTTTATGTTCTAACCCTTTAACAAAATTTTGTTTTTCTGTTTGAGATCATTTTTAGCCTCTAAACTCCGAGAAAGTTTTCAGTCCAATGATCCAGTAAGCGAATTCATTCAATCAGTCCAAAACAGCGCTAATGTAAAGAAAACCAGGCTGATTACATCAGAGATGGCAGAAAGAATAGAGACTCATGTTGCGTTTTCAGTTAATTATTCTATCCAGTGTGTTTTGCTTTAAAACACGAGCTCTGGCATATTCTGTGCTTGTTTCTGAAGAGCACGAGCCCTCACGCATCGCGCTGTGTGAAATACAGACTTAACGGACTGTCAAAACATCCACCGCTGCATGGACAGATGGTATGCAAACTACATTTCTCGGCTGAATAAAGCAAGCCACCGTCTCACTTATAAAGTTTTGATGGATGAGAATTGTAATCAAGGTAAAAAGACGATTGTGGACACGTTGATGTACAGTAACCATGCGTGAATCCGTTACATTGATGTGCTCTCGACGCACTGCTCGCACATTGTATTTATGCATAGACGCATTTCAGTACATTCACATTGTTTCCACACACATTCAGGATAATGTTTTGATCTGTCATGTGTATGTTGCTGTGTTTAGTAATTCTGAATGGATCCGTGTACTATAGGTAGCTATATGCAGTCAGGGTCAAGGCAGTTGGTTTAAGGTTTTTTTTTCCATCTCCATTCATCTTTATTCATCTCCATGTGGTCCTGTTTAGTATTACAACTTGACTTGTCTAAAATGTACATTGTTGTTTACATTTTAAACAAGCTCTTTGCTGTTGCACTGTACACATACTATACACTGTGAATTATTAAAAGTTTTTTGTGAAAAGTTTTTTTTTCTGTATTTTTTTTTTTAATGGGTGTTTTGGTGTGCATAAATGTATAAATTATATGGACTCCTTGTATCATTTGGCTAGAAGATGTCTTTGAGGGTCCAAGTGTCCTTTTTTGGAAAGACACCTAAATTTACCTTGAGAAAAGCTTGCAGAAAATAGTTTTGTGAGAATCGCCCTTCAATCTAATGATTACTTTGCTGGATATAGCAAATGATAACAAAATGAACATGTTAAACAAGATAAATGGTGTATGCTTAATTCCACGATTAATCACGAGAATGTTTAAAAAATCTTATCTTTGTACTACAACCTGAAATTAAAAAATCATCTGCCAATTATAGCTGCCTTGCTAAACTCAGTTTCTATGCCAATGCAACTACTGCATTTAAGCATCATTTACATCCTTTTTATATTCCTGTCTGTCTGTCTTTTTGTGTTTCTTCACAAGCCCAGCTCGTGGTGGAGGCCGACACCTTTGGGAGTCAAGTGAGAATACGAGGGAAGGAGACAAACTACTACTTATGCATGAACCGTAAGGGGAAGCTTGTGGGGAAGGTGAGTTACTGAAAATTATTGTACTTTATATTGTAGGATCTACATCCTTTAAATCATTCACATTCTGAAGAGGCGTTCACACTGAATGATTTGAAACAATAACCAGAAGTCACTTGTCAAAGTGAAATCCCAACAAATTGCACATCTTCGTTGGGCTGTTGATGAAAAAAGCTGGCAAAAACAAGCTTATTTCACAATGATTCCAGTGAGACCAAAACTTAAATAGGCTTGTTTTTGCAAAATCAGCTTTTTATTATTTTCTCAAAACAATAGATCATGGGCCAATGATAGTGACATCTGGAACTAATTATATTAAAGGGTTTGTTCACCCAAAAATGAAAATTCTGTCATTAATTACTCACCCTCATGTCGTTCCAAACCCGTAAGACTTTTGTTCATCTTGAGAATGCAAATGAAGATCTTTTTGATGAAATCTGACAGCTTTCTGTCCCTCCATAGACAGCTACGCAATTGAAACTTTGATGCTTCAAAAAGTTCATAAAGAGATCGTAAAACTAATCCATATGAATTGAGCAGTATAGTCCAAATTTTCTGAAGAGACTTGATCGCTTTATATGATGAACAGATTGAATTTAGACTTTTATTCACATATAAGCATTCATCAGCCCACACATCAGTTGTGGTAAACAGAAGTTCAAGCTTGTTCGCTTGACATGTGCAAAAACCAATGAGGTTCATTCTCATGTGTCACGCAGCATGTTTGAATTTCCGCAAGAGGTTTGTACTTTCAGGTTCAGTTGAGCTTCTGTTTATGTTCGCTGATCAATGTTTATATGCGAGTAAAAGCCTAAATTCAATCTGTTCATCATAAAAAGTGATCAAGTCTTTTCAGAAATCTTGGACTAAACCACTCAGTTCATATGGATATAATCAAAAATATCTCAATTTGTGTTCTGAAGATGAACAAAAGTCTTACGGGTTTGAAATGACATGAGGGTGAGTAATTAACAACAGAATTTTCATTTTTGGGTGAACTAACCCTTTAAATGAGCTTTTTATGTAAATACATGCATTTTTTCCATTTCAGAAAGACAGCAGCGTAAACGGAGGCTGCGTTTTCATCGAGATAATGCTTGAGAATAACTACACTGCTTGGATGTCAGCGCGCTACGTAGGCTGGTACGTGGGCTTCACCAAAAGGGGCCGACCACGCAGGGGCCCAAACACGTTACCCAACCAGCGAGATGTGCATTTCATGAAACGCTTCCCTCCAGGAGAGCAGCCCGACCTGCAGCCCTGCAGCTTCACCACAGTCAGCAAGAGGAGCAAAAGAGTCCAGCAGACCTCCACCGCTCCTCCACCACTCCCATAATACTACAAACACTTGTGCGCAAAGATCCCTTCTTACAGAGGATCTAGAGACGCTCTTCTTTGAAACATAAGTAGGTTAGACTTTAGGGCCGACCTCTCGGTGGAAGTCAAAAAGGACGAGGTTGCTTAAACACTGTGTAATCATGCAAACATAACCAAAGACTCCTGGGCAAGTGTCCAGTCACTGAACCCTGTCAACAAGGGGACCAAGCACTTCAGAGGCCAAAGAATTCCCCTCTAATGTCCAGTGCCACTGACTTTGATTTGTCCCACCACAAAAGGGCAAAACACTTGCGTGAAGTTGTATGCCTGGAAAAATGGCAAGTACATGGCCTAATACACATCAGCTGAGACTTGCCAACTTGGATGCTCATGACCAAAAGGGCAAGGACCTGCTTTGTACTCATCAAAATGTCAGCTTTGGGCCTGTAAGAGCCATGAGATACCAAGAACCAAAGTCAATCACAATGTATTTGACAGGAAAACTTTTTAGACCCTCCTTTGGTTTTGCCTCAGATACTTTGCTGTTCACATTTCACCAGGAGCATCGAGTGTCTTTCATATTCATCAGCAATGAAGGTATCAGCAACCAATGAAATAAAGTGCAATTTAAAGAAAGTGACATACACTACTGTTCAAAAGTTTGGGGTCAGTAAGTTTTTTTTTTTTTTATGTTTTTGAGTGGCCGTTTACACTTTTTCAACTAAAATCGGAAAACTTGTGCGTTTTGGCCAATCATTTACACAACAGAAACATTTTGGTGGCCTGAAACCGCAAACTTTTGAAAACGGGTTTCAAAGTGCACGTTTTTGAAAACGATACCGTTATTGTCTCAGTGTAAACTACAAAAAGCGAAATTGTGAAAACTGTGACATCATGCGCATGCGTATTATGTGTTCAGTCTACAGACACGTAGTGTTTCTTTAAAAAAAGTGACATCACCAACTACTGGCCTGTCAGCATAATACAGCATTTTTCATTGTTTTCGCAGATCTGTGTGAACGGGATCGTTTTGACAACGTTGTTTGTACACGAAAAACGCAAAGTTTTTAGTACATTGTTGTTGCGTAAACGTACCCTTTAAGAAGTCTTCACCAAGGCTGTTTTTATTTAATCAAAAAATACAGTAAAAACAGTAATACTGTTCAAATTTAAGATATTGCAAAATATTAAAATTTTACAACTCAGAATAACAGTTTCTTATTTTCATATACTTTAAAATGTAATTTAATCCTGTGAAGCAAAGCTGAACTTTCAGCAACATTACTCCAGTCTTCAGTGTCACATGATCCTTCAGAAATGATAATATGCTAATTCTAACATGCTGATTTGCTGCTCCTGAAAAATTTCTTGTTATTATCAATGTTGAAAACAGTTGTGCTAATATTTTTGAGGAAACTGGTTTATTTCAGGACTGTTTGATGAATAAAATGTTCAAAAGAACAGCATTTATTTGAAATCAAAATCTTTGTAACAAATGTTATTGTCACTTTTGATCGATAATACGCATTTGCTAAATAAAAGCATAAAATATATATATAAAACTATATTACTGACCCCAAACTTTTGAACGATATATATTAGCAGCACAGAATAACAAATGAAATATTTTGACCATTAAAAAGACTGTAACATCCATTAGAGCAGAACTTGGCCTATATAAGACATGTTTGACCAAACGCTGATCTACACTGATGTTCATGGCTTTTTCAAAACAAAATATCCATTACAGGCCACAACTTTTTCACTTTAGATAGTTTGTAAATGATCAGTTATTCGAACTGACCCTGGAGCTTCCAGCCCTGCAAGTGTTGTAATGCAAAATGTTGCTGTTACAAATTACTCTGTCCCAAAAACACTTGGGGCTGGTGAAATCTTGAGAGATATTTTGATACTATTCATGTTATTAAAATATTTATTTTGTGGACGCATTGATCAATGTGTTTTATCATTCCATGACACCTTTAGTACACCCTGTTCTTTGGGGTCAAAACTTGCTGCATCTCCAACACTGTTATTGCCACCTGGTGGACCCAGAGGGTATAAACTACTGCCCTAAAACTCACCAGTTTGACATAGAAACGGACTATGCAAAGAAAGCTAAACTCTGTACAGCATAACTGAGAAGTTAGTCAGAAGTTTCCTCAATAGTAAACACATGAGGACTGTTTTTTAGGGTTTGTCTGTACTCTAGTCGTCTGCTACATTCCTGATCACCCATATTGGGCAGTAGTCTCTCTCTCCCTGTCTGCAGAATGACTTTGATCCTCCCTCTTTATAATGTCTCCATCGCTCTCACGTCCACCCTTGCATCTCAAATTCTGACAATAGCCTACCATCATTCATACTAATGCCTTATTCCAATGGAATTCCATTCTGCAGTTTACACAGGACGGAGCTCTGCATTCAAACATTTTTAAATCATTACAGTGCTGAAATGATGTATTGTGGCTGTTGCCATGGTGGCGATCTTAAGACGAAAATGACAGTACTGCCAGTTCACATATTCGGAACAGGAGGTAAACTTAAATATTTGAACAGCGTCCCTGCGCTTTTGGAAGGTCTTGGCAGCCATCACGACAGGTTACTGAAACTTGGGCCTGTTGGAAAGCCTTTATCTCAAAGGGACGAATCATGCGTATGAACACACACACTAAAAAACACGACATGCTTGTGGAAGCTTCTTAACACTCCTTCACAGTCAAGTACTTTATTCTTATTAATAACGCTTTTTTTTCTTTAAAAAAATCTTTTCAATATACAACACCATTTTTAGACAAGACAATTCTGTTTACAACTAAATTCAGATCAGTTATGAGTCATTCAGAACCTAGACGAGCAGACAGTGAAAAGGGGAACGAGACAGACAGCGCTAAAAACGAGAAATGGAAGGACATATCAGGAAAAAACTACAATTATTCATACGATTTCACAAGAAAAGAAAATATGAAGTCAATTTCCCAACTTAAAAAAAAAAAAAAAAAAAAAAAAAGGGGAAAAAAAAAAGTCAGAAACCGAGGAGTTGACCAGCACACATTACACGTCCCATCGCTCGCTCATTCATGCAGAACAGTCCTGAGGGAAGGAAGGCACTCAGACCTTGCCTTCTCCCTTTAGTTTTTCTTTTTTTAATCAATAAAAACAAAAACAAAAGATAGATACAGAGTTCATGGGCCCAAGGGGCGGAGCTGGGGCAGCCGTCACTCTGTACGTGATGGCGGTGGGAGGGTGGGCTCCACGCCCACCCTCAGGTTCACTGCTTAATGGCATTGCTCTCTCCATCTTTTCTCCGTCTCCTCCTCCACAGAGAGGGAGAAAGAGAACTGACGCAGTTTGTGTCGTGGGGCGGCCCTCAAAATGACCGAAGAGGGGGAGAAATAAAACGGACAGATGGAGAGAGGAGGGTGAAGGGGAGGGGGGGTGGTGGTGGCGTTCCTCGACCTTTGATCCTGGCACACTTCCACAGAGACTGGGTCACCCAAACAGTCCCCACACACACTCGCACACACTCCGCACGCCACCAGAGCTTCCCTGTCAAGAGATCACACGCATGTAAGTTAGAGTTTGTATTTTGACGTGTGAATTTGAATGAAATCGTACAAGTCAAAACATGCGTTACCTGCTATCTGGATATATAGGTATACGTGCGGGACGGCGATCGTCCTTCCGTCTGCCCGTTGGTTGACACGTTGAGGAAGTCCCAGATAAGGATAGTGTCATCATGGGAGCTGCTGATGATCTGGAACTCATCGAATTGGAGCCGGAACACTCGGCCAGAATGTTCCTATACGCAGACAGACTATTATTGAAGCGACATCGCTGCTGTGGATCAAAATCAGGCACAGACTGGGAATGACGTGATGCAGATCAGATCATCTACGGTGCTATAAACGCGTGACAATGCAGAGGGCTGATTAACAGTGTGAATAACACAGAGTAGAGCACGTAGGCATAGAGATGGGCAATAAGGCAAAATGATGATTATACGGTATACACATCTGTATTTTCTAATTTTTTCTATTTGGATAAAGAAAAATCTGAATTAATTTTTTTTTTTTTTTTTTTTTTTTTTTTTTTTTAATTCAAATCCTGCCCAATGTTGTTCTACAAACAATGCTCATATTGAAGGCTATGAAAACACATGCAACTTTGGGTCAAAAAGGGATTTAAAAAAAAAAAAAAAAAAAAAGACATTACATTCTAACACTGTAACAACATCTAAAAACAAAACCAACATGTTTTAAAGCAGAAGTTAAACTAAAAATGCTAAATAATAAAAGCACAGACTAAATGTCAACTGGTAAGAAGAACACACTGACTCATCTGAGCTTAATTATATCAGCCTACATTTGATTACCTCATTGCAACAGTCCCTTTAACAGTTACTGCTATAATAAAAATACACCTCTAGGTTTACAATTCTATATATGGCATATTTAATGTCCAACAAATATTTTAGCAAAATGTATATTTTAGTCAATTACTGCACTCGTATTCTGTTGTGCTCTAACACACCTGCCTGTAAACTTCTAGCATACCTTCTAAGACCTTGATTAGCTGGTTCAGGTGTGTTTAATTAGGGTTGGAGCTAAACTTCGCAGGACAGTGGCCCTCCAGGAGCCCTGATATAAATAATGTTCACTGTGTCCACCGCTATTTTTCTCACGTGCTTGTAATATCAAACTACTGTATATCGATATAAACGGTACTGCCTCATCCTATATGGTTTAGAAAAAAAAAAATAATAATATTGATACATATTGTACAAACTTGATATACCACCCAGCCCTAGCAAAGACCAATTATTAAACTGATATTTGGGCATTTTGAGATTATCAGTAACAGCGCTGATTTTCATCAATTCCAAGTGCACACTATAAGACTGAAATTTGTCATCTTGTACATATTTAAAAGAGATGTTTAAAATTTGTCTACACACACACCAAAAAAAAAAAAAAAAAAAAAAAAAACACACACTTGAAAACATGACCCTTCCATTTACATTGCAGTGTTAATTCACCAAAATGTGACAAACTTCAGTCATGCAGTGTTTTAGATCCCACTTGTTAGTTTTAAAATGTTGGTAAAACATGTTCCTTTTTTTTTTTTTAGTGATCTTCAAATTTTCTAAAATAAATATTGAGTAAATATTGTGTAATATTCAAATCCAAATTTAAGATTTAATTTCTTTTTACACACACATATATATATATATATATATATATATATATATATATTTTTTTTTTCTCTTTCTCGGTTTATCACGGTATACACACCCCCACACACACAACTCTTCAAAAGTTTGTGGCCAGTAAGTTGATTTTTTTTTTTTATCTCCCTTATGCTAACCATATTACAACTTTTTTTTTTTTATAAATAGATTTTAAAACATAATTTATTCCTGTGATGGCGAAGCTGAATTTTCAGCAGCCATTAAACTATGGAAAGCAAAATACATTTATTTCAGAATTCCATGATGAAGAGAAAAGTTCAATGCTGATTAAAGCTGCAAGAAGCGATGAAAGGGCCCTCGCACCCATGCCACCGCCACCCGGTGGCTTTAGGAAAACAGAGCACGGTGGGCAATATGCATTTAAGTATATAAATATAGGAGGACTACATCAGTCATTTGTATTTGCCAAACTTCCTGCTACCAGCTGGTGGCGATATGACTATAACTACATTTTGGCATGTAGATGTCTTCAGGCCAGGTCTTCTCAAACCAGCGAAGTTTGGGGCAGACTGGACATTGTATGCCAGAGTTACAACAACTTCCTGTTTCGTGGCTTTAAATCGCATACATTAGCACTTAGCCAAGTGTTGCATGATTTAACGTGTTTCTAGTATGTTTGGATCTTCATGGCATATTTAAATGTGTTTCAGGGAGTGAATTACAATGTAAAGCATGCCATTTCCTGTTGCCAACAGGTGGCGCTATGACTAACTTAATATTGGCATGTAGATGTCTTCAGGCCAGGACTCTTATCAAACGTGAATTTTGGGGCAGTTTGGACATTGTTTGCCTGACTTACACCAAATTTCATACTTGTACGTGAAACGTAGCATGAAGGGCGCTTAATTTAAATTTTGAAGGTGGCCTCCTACTTATAAATTTACATATACACACACACACCAACCACCGAATTTACAGAGCACCCATTTTGCAGTTTTGTTTAGAGATAATGAATTGAGACAATGTATGTTTTGAAGTGTTTTGTGGCTGGGTTATGAGGGCTTGGGAACTCACCACTAGTGTACGTAGACACAGAGTGCTGGCTGGGGCTCGTGGGTCGAGAGCAGCTTGTAGGTCCCATACTTTAATTTTACTGCGCGCACACACACAAACACAAACATATTAAAGCACATTAGACAGTGCACAAAAAAAAAAAAAAATAATAATAATATTACAGTCATAAATAATCCACAATACATTGGTTATCCCTCTCTCATCTGTTGTAAAACAGCTCTACAGCCGCATTTCACACATAATCTACAGATAATCTGTGATTCAATTGTGGGCTTTGTAGGATTAAAAGTGACTGCTCCCTCGGCTGTGTGGGTATGATGTACTGCTCAAGTATCAGATTAATGACTGGAGCACAGGGAGCAGACAAATGCAACTCCGCAATTAAAGATGTGAGAATAAAGAGATTATTCACATTAAGGCCAGGAATAAACCAGCCATAATCCAGACCAAAAAAAAAAAAATCTGCTTAAAGTTAATCCTCCAGACTACAATGCATTTCAGCAATAGTAGTGCAGGGAGTTTAAGGAGAAAGTTTGCTAACAGATTTATTTTATAATGTGCATCTTAATTCATCAAGTCATCAATCCCCAAGGCTACAATTTTGAAATACTTTTTTTTAATATTATTGAGACTTTTTACATGAACTTCCCCTCCCTGTCTTTTTTGGCTGTCAGCAAACTGTTGCAAAAATAGTTTTTTTCCACATTCTGTTATTCTTCAATGCTCTGCAATGCAAAAAAGCCAATAAAAGTCCCTTCAATTTTGAATAAATCAGATTTGGGCATACCCGTCATACGCTCCACTCACAATCCGCTTGTTATCAAATCGAATACAGCGAACAAGCTCCTCGTGCCCTTCCAAAACCCGCAAACATGCTCCACACTCAATATCCCACAGCCTGGAGAAAGAGATTAAAGATTTTGAGAGAAAATAAATCAAATGCAACTAACTGGGTGAATCCAGGTCAAATTATACCCACAATAGTACAATTATACCAACAAAGAAAATAAGAAGTAGGGTAGTTATATTCAGTATTAAGAAAATAAAGGAAATAAAGTTTACTGTTAAGACCCTTTCAGACAAATAAAGCTTTTCACATCAAAAATTAGCCTTTTTTTAAAAATAATTATTACATTTAAAAAGAATTATACCTAAACTTAGTTCATAGATCATGATAGCATTTGTTGCCCTTCTAATTTAATGAAATGGAAAGAATAAATAAAAATAAATTACATGAGATAAGAAAAAATTAAGCATAAAAAAATATATAAATTAATAATAAGTATAAATAAATTCATAAAAAGGAAATAAAAAAATAAAAAGAATAGATAAATATAATAGTTATTACAAAAATAAATAAGCACTACTGAAAATTAGGTGGTAAAAAAGGAACTTAAATTGTCCTATGGTGAATGTGACCTGGATTTTTACTTATTTATTATTTTTTATTTCAACCAATTACTGGTATATGTAAACTCAAATTATTGTTTATTAGCACACACCTGATGGTGTTGTCTGAGGAGCCACTGACCACGAGTCTGTCTCTGTACTGTAGGCAGGCGATTCCTCGCTTATGACCGTTTAGTGTCCGAACAAACTCACAGGTGCTTGTACTCCACACCTGCAAAACATTACACTACACATTAGATCACACTATGTTTAAACATTAAACACTTTAAAACTTTCATATATATATATATATATATATATATATATATATATATATATATATATATATATATATATATATAAAATATGTTTTTTTTTTTCCCTAACCAGTGTCTTTTTTTTTTTTTTTTTTTTTTAAGAATAATCCACTGGCGCATTTAAAGAAGCACCAGTATATTCAAGCTCAGGAAGTTGTGTGTGCGCACATGTGAAAACACCCCTAGAAACCCACACACACCAGCCCATACTGCCCTGCCTCATTATTTGGGGAATGTTTTCAGAGGGTGGGGGCAGCAGAATGACTTGGCACCCCTCCCAGAGCGATGGGTGTGCTGGCTCAGGGCTGTCTGTTCCTGGAATCCCGATTGCCCCGAATCCAGCATCTAGGAGAGAGCGGCTGGAGAATACGAGTGCTGAAGAGGACTCTGGGCAAGGGCAGCGGATTGTAGCGCTTCTCCAGTCTACAGAGAATTGAGAAGCCATTACACTGCTGCCCTCTGCTGGGTATTTCTGGCTTTGGACAAATCAAGTGGACACCTGAATAGTCCAAGCCTGGCTGTACGACAATGTAGTCTAGTCCACTTCAGCACTAAACCATTGAGCTTTTATTTTGACGGAAAACCGCAGGGAGACCTTATAGCAGGGTTCCTCAAATCCAGTCCTGGAGGACCACTATCCTGCAGAGTTTTGCTCCAACCCTAATCAAAACACACCTAAACAAGCTAGTCCGTTTTTTTTTTAACTAGAAAACTGCAGGTAGGTGAGTTCAATTATGGTTCGAGCTAAACTCTGCAGGACAGTGGCCCTCCAGAGCTGGATTTGAGGAAAACGGTATATTCGAATTTTAGGTGTGCATCAGGCAGTGGCGCACAAGATGCAATATTGTTGCGTTTTAATGTTTTTGTTAGCCTATCCAGTTGAACTCACTAGATGCGGTGCTAAATGCAAAACACCGCAGAAATAGAGAAGCTCAATGCGGAGAAGATCTGGATTACGTCAAAACCGTAAAACAACTATGCATAAATACATAATGCGGTTATGTTCATAATTGTTTATGCAATTTACAAAATTATATTTTATTTATGAATGTTAGTTTAAACGTTATGCACAGTGTCAGTTTTTATAGACAGTCATGTTATTTCATTGCTTTGAATAAACAATTTAATGCTGTGCATTAATATTTTGCTCATTGTGCCCTCGTGGCCTTAGGAGAAAAGCCAAAAGCTTTTTTTCCCTCTAACTGTAATAGTCTTAACTTTGAATATAATTTAAATATTACTATTATTTAAATATAAAATTCAAATTTAGTTTTTCACCCATTTTGACAGCCCTAACCAGCACAACCCACCCCGCCCCCACCCAAAACCATTTTTTCCTCATATTTACGCATTTCACGTGGGTCAAAACTTCAGGAAAAATATAGAAATCCGTATAAATACAGAAGAGTCACCTCCCTGTGATATGTATTGGATGCAGATATATTTGAAATCATATACAACTCTAAGAGCATTGATTTGTGGTTTGATTGATGCTGACAACAGTCATTCAGAGATTGGAGCGCTGACCTTTATGGTCCGATCACCAGAGGCAGAGACAATGTACTTGTCGTCAAAGTCGACCACATTGACGGCGGCCCTGTGTCCAACGAGGACTCGGCGGAGACTGATGTCCGTGGGAGAGGCCATGTCCCACACAGCGATGGAGCGATCCTTCGAGCAGGTGACCATCAACCCATTACAGAATCGCAGGTGGAGCACGGCCTCATTGTGATGGATCAGAGTGTTCAGAACCTCCCCCGAGTTCACATCCCAAACTCTGGGGAAAAAGAGAAGGCAAGAAGTCAGCGCAGATTTTATCAGTCCCTTACTCATTCCAGCTGAACAGACATGTGGAGTGATATGGGGGGGATGGAGAAATGAACAGAGGACTTATAGAAAGCAAGAGAACGATAGAAATCTGACCTGACAGTGGAATCAGAGGAGCCGGTAACAATGACTCTCTCATCATACTGCAGACACAGCACAGAGCCTGTGTGCCCTGTCAGGATCTTCAAACACTCCAGAGTCTGTTTATCCCATATCTGAATACAAACACACACACACACACACACACACACACGTCTTTTCACATTTGCAAACACCATGAATTTTTTCAATCTCAAATATAAACTTCTAACGGGACCGGACTAATTATTGCAAAATTTACATTACTGTCCAATAATGTCACATTGCTAGTTGAGATGTACCGATATTTTGGCCAATGCTGTCAGCCTATAAGATGTTTTAATGTTTAAAAAAACACTTATGCTCTCAAAGGCTGCATTAATTTAATAAAAATACAGTAAAAACAGTAATACTGTGAAACATTACAATTTAAAGGACCTGTTTTCTATTTTAAATGCACGTTAAAATGCAATTTATTTCTGTAATGCAAAGCTGAATTTTCAGCATCATTACTCCAGTCTTCAGTGTCATAGGATTTTTCAGAAATCAGTCTAATATGCTGATTTGCTGCTCAATAAACATTTATTATTATTATTATTATTATTATTATTATCATCATCATCGTTGAACAGTTGTGCTGCAGTATATTTTTTCTTAAACTGATAAAGTTCGTAAGAACAGCATTTATTTGAAATATAAATCTTTTCTAGCATAAATGTCATTGCCACTTTTGATCAATTTAATGCATCCTTGCTGAAAAGTATACATTTTTTTTTTTTTTTCAAAAATATGCCATTATACTTATTTAAAAACACTGACCTTGTAAAAAATAAAATAAATAAATAAATAATCATTGTTATCGATAGTCACCAATATGACACATCCCTAGAGATACACAAGCTGAATTTCTCAGATGAGAAAAATCGGATGTTTACCACACTGAACTAAAGAGAGTGTGACTTTAAACAAACCCCTAACACTACCTAAGGGAAGAATGACTATTGATATTGCTCATATGTAGAGTCACTTAAATCACTGTGAATCGGTTTCAATACAGTCTCAATAGTTTCAGTATTATAATACATGGGGAGAATTTTAACTGTGTAAATCTAAAACTCAAAGCATGTTTCTATTTAAAGACATTTTGAACCCCTTTGTTTGTTGAACTCATGTTACCCCAACCAGTCACAAAATCGTGCATTTGCAAAATGTGATTAAACACGTCATGGGCATAATTCACGAGAACACACTTGATGTCAAATGTGGTTAGCATTTTTAAACGACACCTGCATAAGGATGCAATCAGACTGTGGTTTTTACCAGTGATGACTTCAGTAAACCCACACGAGGTTCACAAGAAACACACAGGCAGAGTGCGGTCACACCTTAATGGAGTTATCTCGTAGTCCGCTGATGATCTTTTCATCGTCATACTGGAGGCAGTAAACACCTTTGCTGTTCTCCGACCTACACTGGATCCTCTGCAGGTTATGTCGGCCACACCTCCAGTTCGCCTCGATGGTCTGGGAACAGGAACAGCAAGTAATTTAAGTAATTATTTTACTCGTATTAATCAAAATGATTATGCACTGACATTAACTAAAAAAAGTGGACCATTTTAATATTACATTTGTAAATGTAATATTTAAATAGCTGATGGCTGTGCACTGATTATTCAGATGGCAGCTATGAAAAAGACAGAGCTAGGTTACATGAGGCCTGCCGCCCACCCCTGAGGTTAAATCACTGCTCCTGCTTGCTCAAATGAACAAACAAATGCTCAGAGTTACTACCTCCCTTTCCTTAAAAACATTTCTGGCATGAGCAGACAAGACCTAACATCATATTACACTCATAAAAGGACAAGACAGAAAGAAACAACGTTTGCTTTGCTCACCTCGATGTCCTGAATGATTTTCGGATAAAGAGAGCGGTAGTATGAGTTTGGTGGAACTTCTGTTGTGCGGTTCTTGAACAGGTATTTTTCCCTGTAAAGCAAACAGCAATAAACATCCCTGATAAACTGACATAAACAAGTCCCTTCATAATTCAAGGCCAAATAAGATGTACAAGACAGCCTAAATGGAGGTTCCAAGCATGTCTGGTGGAGAATTACACCACTGAGATATAATGATGAGGTTGTTGTTAAACCTCATGTATAAATGAGGGGTTTTGGGGGATGTAAACAGTCATATCAGCACCATGACTCACCACTGGTGTCTCTCTGAAAGGCCTTTCCACAGCGGGTCTGTCCGAACCATCCTCTCGATTAGCTTCTTCCACAACATGCCTTCGGAAATCACACGCTGCCATTCCTTACACACCAGCTCAGCCGAACACAGCGAGCGTGCGTCCAGGAAAGACAAGATATTCTCTGCTATATGATCCAGACCCTGAGCTGGAACACAAAGGAAAAAGAATAAAAGAGTTAAAAGCAGGAAAAACAATGAATAAGAATACTGGTTAATATGTCTTCTTAACATCAACACAAAGGATAGGATACATCAAGTATACATCAAGAAGTGACTCAATAAAAAGTGGGCATTAAATACAAAAACGGAGATTAAAAAAAATGGTTTGGTAATGTCAGCTAACAAAAAAAAAAAAAAAAAAAAAAAAATTATATATATAATAAAATATTAATATTATAATATTATTTTAATATTATATTAATAAAATTAATAAAAGGAAAAAGCTTAAATAATTTAAACATGGTGTATCTTGCTCCATCTCTGATATCAGAGATGGAGCAAGATACACCATGTTTAAATTATTTAAGCTTTTTCCTTTTATTAATTTTTTGGAAAGAATCCTTTAATGCTTATAAAGGCTGCAATTATTTGATCAACAGGGATGCAAACAGGTAAGGGGGAAAAAGGTGAGAACATTGCACGGGGCAGGGGGCATTTTTTTTTTTAAAGTTATTTGCTTTATATGCTCATTTGTAGGTTCTTACAGGGTAATAAAAAAAATATAAAAATAAAAAAAAATAAAAAAAATCAATGAAAAAAATCCCTTAATGTATAAAAATTGTAATTTTTCGCACAAACAATGCTATGCAGGATATTTAAGACAATATTGGCTGATTAGACTGCAATACTGTTTTCCACATCTCAGACCTCAAATACATAAAATATTACCCATTATAGACATAGTTTATAAAGTAAACAGTAAAGGAAACACTGTACAGTACTTATTGAAACAACCAGTTCTTTATTTACCCTTGTAAGTTCCCAAGTACCCTTGTAGACCCCCCTACCCCCCATAAAACACTTTCTCGTTGGATCTATGCAAATCCCATAGGTGACCTATTTTGATCTCAAAAAGGTGAGTTCTCACTGAAAGGTGAGGAGTTTGCATCTATGGATCAAATACAGTAATACTGTGAAATATTACATTTTAAAATATATTGAAATAGAAATCATTTTAAAATGTAATATTTCACAGTATTACTGTATTTTGAATTTATTCCGTTTTTTTTTTTTTTTTTTTTTTTTTTCCCTTTTGATCAATTTAAAGCATCCCTGCTGAATAAAAAAAAAGTGTTAATTTCTTAAAAACCTTACTGGCCCTAAACTTTTGAAGGATAGTGTATGTTCTGATGAAATATGAACAAGAACTTTTATACTTAAAATAACATGCACTGATGAATCATTAACAATAAAAAACATATGTTAAAGGGTTAATTTGATTGCAATGAAAGATTGATTTCAACTTTTATAAAATATAACTTATTTTATATATAGTTTTAGAGATATACTAAAATTGGCTTATACAAACATGGTCTCTCTTTAATCTTAAGGCTACATGTAATACCTGGCAGTGCCGTAATGAAGTCCCTTTGGAGCATGGGTTTGAGGTAGGAGTTTATGTGGCCGTGTTGGTAATGGCACATGCGTGAGATCAGGTGTTCCACAAACTCCACTTGGTCTGCTTCAGACCACTGATCAAAGAGCTGGATGCACACGTCCTTCTCCTTCTCGTAATTTCCTTCCGATGGCCGCTTCCTAGAGCCCGTCAAGGGTCCATTAGTCACCTGAGGACAGATAAAGATAGGCTGGGAGAATCGTATAAGGAAAAACAAAAAGATATATTAGATGAGGCAAAAAGCAAAATCTGTATTGGAAAGGATTGGGCAAAGGGAGAATGAAAACTATCATAGTATTTCAAGGCATATGCATTTACTCAGAAAAATGTTAAACTATTAAAAAGCTGCTTACAGTTACTGACTTAACATACAGTGATAGGAGTTTCTACATAAAATTCTCCTGCTTTTAAAAATCACAAACAACTCATCAAACTTGCTCTGTACATGCAGCCCCACACAATTACTTGAGCATTTAAATGACATTTTAAAAAAAAGCAAACAAACTGCAAAACATTTCACAAAAAGATGTTTGGTGCTTTGTTGGAATAAATCTGGACATTTTCATTTTCTGGTAGTCAAATGTGTGATCTAATGTGTGGTTACTCTGCTAGGACATCTGTGTGAGCTTCAGGTGAACTGATCTCATACATCCACTAAAATAACTTTGGTTTTGTTAAAAGTAAGTGCACAAATGTCTCAAGTGAAGTTGAGTGAGAAAAATGTTTTATGTTTGCAGATGCTACTTGTTTTAATATCAAATTCAGATAGCTTAAAGTGTGACTTGCATCACCGTTCAAATGTTTGGGGTCACTAAGATTTATAAAAAAAATTAAAAAAAAAAAAAAAAAAAAAACACTTATTCATCAAGGATGCCTTAAATTGATCAAAGGTGACATACAGTAAAGACATTAATAATGTTACAAAAGATTCCTGAATAAAAATGTATCTGTTTCCATTAAACATCATTGATTATAATTGATGATAATAAGAAATGTTTCTTTAGCACCAAATAAGCAAATTAGAATGATTTCTAATGGATCATGTGACACTGAAAACTGGAGTAACGGCTGCTGAAAATTCAGCTTTGCCAGAAATAAATTGCATCTTAATATAGATACATTCAACAACAACAAAAAAGTTATTTTAAATTGTAATAATATTTCACAGTATTACTGCTTATACTGTGTTTTTGATCAAATAAATGCAGTCTTGGTGAGGATAAGAGATTTCTTTCTAAAACATTACAAAATCTTACCGACCCCAATCTTTTGAACTGTAGTATAAGTGTCCAGATAATTTGGGACCACTGTAATTACCCAGAACATCTCGAAAATGCAAGATAAGAAACACTGATCCTAAATGCGGATACAATTAAGGCTTGCATAAATGAACACAGGCCATGCCCTCCAACAAAACACCTAAGTCAACAGTACTTCAATATGGAAAATCCTTCATAGTCCAGGGAGAGGCTACTCAAATTATCCTTATTGTAGTTTCTGTTTATTATTTTTAAAGACTTTGACAAACACGGAGGTACGTCTCATCCACCTCACCTTGAACATTGTGATCTTTGGGGAGCGGTCTGCAGTCTGCGAGTCCATGACAGAGGTGTTCTGCAGAAGAAATCACTATTATTTCACAATGTCGGCTTTAAATAAAATTGAACCAAAAATGCAAAAAGGACCAAAATATAAATCAGAATCACTCCTATTCAGGCAGAAACACTGTATCTCTATATTTTGTCTCAAATTTTTAGCCAATAAAAATTATTTAAAAAGAGTTTGTGACTCGACCTCATAACTTCAAAAAGTCTGTAAAACCTCATAACTCCACCCCGCCTCAAGCACGAATGAAGTGCCACACACAATTTGGACCATCTCTGCTTGTCTGTTTGGTTCTTTGAATAAGTAGTGTTTTCTTTACTCAAGAAGCACTATATATATATATATAGGCAAATGTTTCATGTATTTGAGGAGCGGAGAAAAGTGTCTTAGTCTAGCATTTGACATCAAGTCATAGCCAATACTGTCTTAAATAGCCTGTGTGTAGCACTTAAGACTTTAATAACATGATATTCTGTCTAAATGACAGAAGAAAAAAAAAAAAAAACTGAGCACCCACAGTTACAGTAAACCTTATAACCTGTAAGTTGTAAATATATATAACCTGTATATATATATATATATATATATATATATATATATATATATATATTATATACATACACACACACACACACACACTCCCTCACATGACCCTTTCATCATCTGCTTGCATATGTTCATAATCTCATTGCATTGTTTGTTGGAAAGCAGATGAAAGGACTGAGCACCAGCCTACGATCTCTGTGTGCTGAATAATTGGACAGATTCTCCATCAGCATGCGGTAAAGACGTGGGATCGGGCAGGGTGTGTAGGCGTTTGGGTATCGTGTCAACAGCTGTCCCCTAGCCAAGGCCACCACAAGGATATGCTTACATCCCAAACACAGGCAAGACAGAGATGATGCCATGATCCATATCGTCGCTCTTAATATCCAAGACTCAGCACCTGCTTTAATTCATAATCACCGTTCTTATCGTAAATATCAGCCAACTCTTTACAAACTTCGGCAAAAGCTCTGTGGACTCAAAGGGGTGTGAAATCAAAGCTAGACACCTGTGTTATTTTACTATCACTGAGATAGTAGTATTATAGTTATTAATATTTCAAATGATTAATTTCAAGTTTTTACATTATGATTTCATTATAATTTTACTTAAAGTTTTAGTATTTTGTATTGTGTTTTTGACATTTGTATTAGTTTTTGTTTCATTATGAGTCCTCTGCAGTCTATATACAAATGCACGTGGCTTGTTATCTTCAAGCAAAAGCCATCTATCTTTCTCAAGCTTTATAATACAAGTGGACAAAGTCGAGAGCATTCACTCCTACCCTTTTCAGTGTATCCATGGAAACAAGAAGCAAATCCACTCTGTAAAACTGATTCTATAATGATATTGTATTGACTGGCAGATATTGATTCAGAGACAGCCTTATTAATTAAGGACATATTTAAAACAAGACACAGTTATTTTAAAAGGCACCATAATAAACGTTTAAATTAAGATTATAACTGTTTTATTTAATTAAAATTGATAATAAGAATACACAGAAACAAATCATGTCAAATATGATGTTCAACTAGTGAGGGACAAACTTGGAGGTATTCAGTTTATTTTTATTGTTAGTATTATGAAATTTATATTCGTAAAAGTCCGAAACAATAATCAATAAGTTTAATAAGAAAATACCGTAATTGGTTCGCGTAGGCTAATGGTTTGATGCGGTTAGCCACCTAGCCGCTTGCTATTGCTTCTTTCACATCAACAATGAATATTTGTATTTAACTAAAAAGATGTGTGGTTACTAAAACCAAAATATTGAAACATATTCAACCATGATTCTTGTAATAGTTAACAATATTTGTATTTGCTCATCGTTCGGTCAGAAACGTCATTTGCAATTGACAGCACGAGCGGTTACTTCCTATTACGCAGCTTTAAACCCCAGTTAAAATACGTCGTGAAAAGTAAACGAGGCGTTTTAGCGCGAGAGAAATTATTGTTTTAAACACTTTTAAACACAGTTAAGGATTCTGAGACTTCATATGAACCACAACTCGTCTGTAATACCAAATTATAGGCAGGAGTGAGTGGCGCAGAGGCGCCGCAGTGAAGCTCAAGTCACCGGCTAAAGTCGATGAGACTCGGACTCACCACGATGCCGCGGCAGCTTCCCTCCCTCCACCTCCGCCACTAGCTCAATAAATATCCTCATCCGCGACCAAAAACAACCGCTGGCATTGTCTACTAACGTCTCAGCTGTTGTATCAAGGGAGAGAGATGTGAAAACCACCAAGTGAGCCAGCAATATATAGTAGGGCCCTCCCTGTCAGCCTAGCCAGCCATTTCTCTCGCGCTCCTCACCCCTCCTTCCCCCCTCAACTCAACCGATCCCTACCCACTCCACAAGCTGGTTATGTTCAACCAGGCTGTCCTTATAACCGGTTATATGGATTTATAAACTCGAAAGCCTTCAAAACATACCAGAAAATCTTTTTCAAAGCACAGCCGAGTACTCACCATCAGCTCTAAGGTTTTGTCCTCCATCTCCGGCTCCATGTTTGTTCCCCGAAACTCGCAGTGAAAATGGAAACCCCGCCCTGCGACACACGCACGTCACGAAAGGAGGCGGCGAGAGAATACTTGATTCGATTTCTCCGATTGGCTGTCAAATAACCAAACGTGACCAAATGGGCGTTGTCCGCGTTGTGGTTGGATAATTCCTGCTGCTAAGGTACAAAGCGGGTACAGACAGACTACGTCATGATCATAATCTGTAACAACAATCGTGGTTGGTCACTGAATGACAAAAAGGGTTTTGTCCGTTTTGTAAAATGAACAGCTATTGGCTGGCGTCTGGTGCTAGGGTAAAGAATGGGGTTATCCCCAATGATTCACATATTAAAAATATTCCTTGATTGTATGCTGGTGACAACTACGCTAGAAGCAATAAGTAGATCTAAACAATTTTTTAAATGCACCAGAAATTCTGAATGCACCGGAAAACATCTACCTTCACCTTCCCTTTATATTGCTTTGAATTAATTGACTTTCGCCTCAATCTGCACGTGTTAACTTGACAGGTGAAATAATCTTTTCAAACTTTGAACCTATAAAACTCAGAATCAAGATAAAATAGCATTGCAAAATAAACAAGCTATAAGTGCAATTTGCAAACAATGAGAACGTTTAATGTCTGTCCAGATGTAACAAATGATTTATACAAAATAGTGATGGATCAAAGAAAATGAGAAAATATACAACATAATATCTGCTAAAATAATGTGGGCCCGTTTTTTGGATTTTTTTTTTCTTTTCCTTTTCTTCTTTTTTTCCTCCTTTTACATTATCAGGTTATCTGTTCGTTTTAGTAGGCGCCAGAACACCAACCATGCCGTAATTGTTAAAGGTCCAAAATATCATTGATTTGCAGCTTGTCTTTCTAAAAACCAATCTGCTATTAAAATATGACTGGACAAAATGGAAAGAAATTAGAGGCTTGTAGTCTGTGGCAGGTCACAGGCTCAGGGATGTGACTTCTAAAAGGGAATTAAACAGCCAAACTGACATATATTCACTCACACATCACAGTTAACACAGTAACCCCCCACCCCATAATCGGTCCCTAAGGACATTCCCATGCATGTGTTCTGCCGGTAAAGCCGCAGTATACCAATGAGTGCTGAAGGCTTGAGCTAAGATTTTATGTTCGGAAACAGCAGGAGGCTGAAAGTTAGGGTCCAGATGCTGGTACACTGTGCTCACATCTCACAAACTGCAAAATTCAGGCACTCATATATAGTTTATTTCGAGAAGTAGCATCTCCTGGGGGCTGAGGAAAACAAGTGAGGGAAATGTACTGTAAAAGACGGTTCTTTGTCTTCATGGAGGGATGGGTCCAGTTACTAATATGGTCCATTTGAGAGCAAGACACGCCTCAACGTGGGCACAATGTGATGGGAGGAGCAGGGTGTACCGCTGGCTCAGAGTGCATCACCACCACACTGGTTTACAGCAGAAACAAGGCAACAAATCAAGTCTGGGCTAACCAGGAAATTAAAACGCAGGCCTGGCAATGGGCTTGAGGTGGCTAGGTAAGCAGTACTGCTCTAATAGTTTGCTACTGCTTTCTTCATACACTGAATAAGAGAAAATATAATACATTTTGAATAAAATACAACAGCAGCAGATGCCATTATAAAAGGAGAGGCAAAAGGAAGAAAGGAGTGAGATTAGAAGGGAAGAAAAAGTAGATCTGAAAGCCTAGAGTGTTTTGTGAAGAGCTGAGGCAGGACAGGCAGACGGGCCATGGCCATGCTGTTGCGATGACCTGCTAATTAGTGGAGAGGAGAAAACTCTGCCTCTTCCAGTCCAGAGATGGAGTCGCTGTATTCTAAAGCCAGGGACACGCAGACCATCCGCCATCTTCTCAAATTCTTATTCTCCCTCCTGCTGATTCGATCTCCTTCGCTCCCCTGCCGTTTGCGGGGTAGGTGAAGGGGGGGAAATCTTATATTTGAATTGTGTGTCAGTCCCGACTACCTAGTAGTCATCTAAATCAAAGAACTCATCATCATCTCCCTGGTACTCCATGCCTTGGAAATCCACCCGGTACCTCAAGATTCCTGAAAGAAAAAGAAAAATTATATTATTGCAGTGTTTCCCATACATTCATTTATTTGTGGCGGCCCACCACAATATCAACACTGACCGCCACAAATAGATTTCAGCGCTTACCATTCATTATCCATTCTCATAATAATATAAAAGGTCTTTAATGTCATATTTTGTGCCATTGCTGTCAAGCAAACTAAAACTGAAAGTGAGATAAGGCTTTGTGTCCTTATCAAATCGCAAAAAAGACAGTTTGCGCTGCTCAAAGAGAATTGCGCACTTCGCTCACGCGATCCGCACAAGATCAGCTCTGCGTCTCAGTTCACATTGAATGAATGCAGTGAACTCCATCTCTGTATGCGCTCAGTTTAGTATGCACCAGTTACGCATCATTTTCACATTTGCATAGTTGACTATTACAGCATTTCACTAGATTTGTAATGAGACGCATTTAGTTTGTTAACCATTTTTCCCCACAAGTTCAGGTACAAGCAAAGTCAATGCACAGACTTTTCGTGTTTAATTTTCACACTAATTATGGGTTGGAGCTCTAAATTTTGCACTCTCAAAGTGCTCCAGATTGATGAATTTAACATTAAAATGTACAAAA
Organism: Ctenopharyngodon idella; assembly: GCF_019924925.1. Classification (NCBI taxonomy): domain Eukaryota; kingdom Metazoa; phylum Chordata; class Actinopteri; order Cypriniformes; family Xenocyprididae; genus Ctenopharyngodon; species Ctenopharyngodon idella. Next base: position 33,220,183 of record NC_067229.1, on the reverse strand, counting down.
TTTTTAAAATGGCATGCACCCCCCGGACCCTCCTAGAGGGACCAAGGTCCATCCACCACAATTACATAAAAATCCTGTGGGAAACACTGTATTAATATAATATTTTTCAATTTCCTAACAAAATCATAATATGTGGAGACTACTTACCACCGATGCCTCCGAAGCCTTTCACAAACTGCGAGCCCTCCTGACTTTTGTCTGTAACGATTTCCAGCGTGGCCCCAAACTTCTTGTAGTTATTGGCGAACCACTCAAGCAGTGGCATGCTCTCGATCAGCTCATGCTCCTGACCTGTCTAAAAACAAACAAATACGGTCCTGTTAGCATTATACATCATCACACACTGGTTGTAGTGCAAAGTAAATATTACACAAAAGGGACAAGCGATCAGTACAACCAAGTGTGCATGTAGTGAATGCACGGATCCAACACTGATACACGTTTTCTTTCGGTTTACCGTTTACGTATACTTAAAAATCACTAGAATGTTTAAATTGGCAAGACTTTAAAAAAGTGCAATGATGAAGTTGTGTGATTATGCAACACTGGTCAATTGGGCATGTCACAATTTTATTAACTGTCCTGAAACGCAAGCTAATGTCTTGTATCGCAGCATGCTTGTAGTGCAGACACGATGTGCTGATGAAGCCATTTGGGCATTATAATATGAGAGAAAGAGAGCGAAGGAGAGAAAGAGAGAAGATGCTGTACCGCTAAATCATTTAAGCTGTTTTCAAATTACTGATTTGATCTGATTTTCTGTGTGGATTCATCTACTCATCTAAACTACGTTGTAGTGAATAAATATTTGCGGTAATTTCCCACATAAGCATGAAACCTGCGGAAATGAGTAAAACACTGCATTATTCGCAATCACGTGCTAAAATTCAGGCCCCGATTAAACTTTTCATACAGACATTTCTAAAACAAATTTCCATGGCTTTTTCAAAACTTTCTGGGTTTATTTATTTTCCAAAAATGTTATACGCCTTGAAATTGCCATTTCAAAATTAAAAAAAAAAAAAAAAAAAAACTTTTAAAGGGATAGTTCACCCAAAAATGAAAATTCTGTCATTAACTCACACTCAGGTTGTTCCAAACCTATATAAATGTCTTTGTTCTGCTGAACACAAAGGAATATATTTGGAAGAACATCAGTAACCAAACAGATCTCATTCCCCATTGACTACCATAGTATTTATTTTTCCTGTTTGGTTACTGACATTCTTACAAATATCCTCCTTTGTGTTCAGCAGAACAAAGACATTTACATAGGTTTGGAACAACCTGAGGGTGAGTAAATGATGACAGAATTTCATTTTTGGGTGAACTACCCCTTTAAGAACTGTTCAAAGAAAGTTTCTTTAGGAAACCCAAAAATGGTTCATCTATTGGTGGTTCTCAACCTTTTTTGGGTCAGCGCCCCCCTCCCCATTATCTAGGTCCCTTACTGCCCCCATCAAATATTGTCTTCCCTGAATACTGTTGATTATTATTTTCAGCTAGTAATAAAATAAGTAAAGATGCACTAATTGCAATTTTCTTGACCGATTCCGATTTTTTGTTAGCGTGATCTGCCGATACTGATTTTTGCAATTTCGATTTTCTAAGAACTATAACTGACAACATATACAAACAAAAATCTACTTCTTCAATACAAAGTTTTATTTTAAATAAATATTTAATTATGTAAAATTAATGGAAATGTAAAATTAATTTATTTAATTTTACATTTGATTAATTTCTGTAGTCTTCATTGTAAAAATTAAATACAGATTAATGCTTACCATTAAAGTTATAAAATGTATTCAGTCAAGAGCAGAATGTGATTTTCTTTGTCTTTTGTTCTTTGATTAACATGACAGACAGCAGCAGGAATATTGGACTACTATCACTTTAAGAGTTTATGCACAGACCAAATACAAATGTTACACAACATGTGTTCTCCTCAACTATTTAACGTTCCAAAACTGACGGTGTTTAACTAAACACTCACCAAGACGGGCATTTTGACATAATTTTGTATGTATTTGACCGTTTAAGCGCAGTAAGCCACTCATTTTGGTACTTGCGACTCAAACTGTTTCAGACTGTGCGCGGCTTGTGCGCTCCACTAATATAGATCAATGGTACGTGCACTTTTGGTGTGAGTGCAAAACCTGCGGGAATGACTAAAATAATGCACATTATGTGCACAATTTAACTGGAGCAAACGAGACGAGTAAGAGAGAGGAGGCGGTTGTGTGTCACTTCGCAGTCGGAGAGAAGAGAGCGAGAACGTGCGGCTGATGTTATTGCCTGTGCCGCTGGTAACAAAACGGACCGGCTTGGAATCGGAAAGACGTGAGACTGACTGGCCGGTCACCGATCCGGGGCGATCATGAGGAAAATCGGCCGGTTGATCAGTGCACCTCTAAAAATAAGAAATGTTCTATAAGCACCAAATCAGCATATTAGCATGAGTTCTGAAGGATCATGTGACACTGAAGACTGGAGCAACAGGAAAATTTTTTTTAAAATATATTCAAATAAAACAGTTCTTTGATATTTCACAATATTACTGTATTTACTGTAACAAATGCAGTGGTCGGCATAAGAGACTTTTTTCAAAACAAAAAAAAAAACAAAAATATATATATATATATTGGTGTATATTATTACTACTATGATTCACCTATATATCATTTAAAAAGAATGTCACTGAATGCCGCATAACAGATTTGATTTGACTAAATAGTTAAAATATCATTATCATTAGCTTCAAGGAGCAATGTGAAAGCTATGTGAATAGAAATATTTATTAAAGTTAAATAAACGCTTTAGAAATTTGACATTGAAACTTTAATTGCGTATATTATAACACAGCACCAAATCAGTAAACAAGAAACATTCATATTAATTTTTCCTACAGAAAACAAGAAAAAGCATGTTATCTGAACGCTAGACGCTTGTTTTCACTGGAAGTTCGGCAGCTGCATTACAGAAAACTGACAAAAACACTGAAGTATAATAGCCGTTGCAATGAAAATGATACACCCTCGATTCTAGTCGCATTGGTGTAAACTGGCAGGTTACACTGTCTACAACGGATGCGAATAGCGCAACATCACGTCAAAAGCACGTAGAACCCATTTTAATCAGTAATTCTGTCTACACTGGACACGCGCCAATTCGCAGACATCAAACAGATGCTACATTCTATTTCTGATGCACGATCCGCGCGTTTGCACTACTGACAAACAAACACTTGGAACATTCACTGTGAAGTAATCTCAAGTCATAAAAGCATTCTGAGGTGCAAGTACATTTTCAGACTCAGCTGAATGCACAAGCGCTCTTCAGCACTTTTCTTTGTGAGCATTTGAGCGTGCTGTTGAAAACCTAGCCTAGCATTTGCTATTAAAAACTAAGCCCAGAATCGATTTGAGAGAGAATCGCAATGCATTTTGAAAAGCTCAGAATCGATCCACGAATCACGACGCATCCATTTATTAAACCAGCCCTACAAACCATATTCTTTTGCAAGTAGTTAGAAGTTTTATCTCGTAAACCTTTGGAATTACGCACCTTAAATGCCCACCAGGTACACCTCAATGAAAGAACAAAAAACCTTTGGAACCTTTATTTTTAAGTGTAGCACTTCAATCTTTTGCTTTAATGAGCTGCATGATCTCCACATGTTCGTGTGAAACCTGAAGGTCATCATGACTTGAGAATGATCCAAAGAATCTAAGAACGTCTGGCCATTTGAGTTAACATGGTCAGACGTCACAAATTTGCTTAAGAAATAGAGATCTAAAATTAAGAAACTGAAACCTACATATTCATTGTAGTCTTATACTTAAGGAACTGCAATGCATAATCCTGATAAATCAAAACAAAACTGCAGTAAGCTTTGTACTAATGGGCTGATGATACCGTATCTCATGGCCTGAAATGAGACTGCTGGTCTCATTTCAGGCCATGAGATCATCAATGTTTGCTTGAGTATGGCCCTATAACTCCATAAAGTCCCTCAGGGGAAAGTGTTCCAGCCATTGGAGCATCTGCACTACTTTTTATAATAAATAAGAAAATCTGCTAAATCATACACAATCAATAATCTGAATTTAGTTGACATGGTTTTCCTTACCTCTTTGTCAGTGAAATGAGACTTGTCCTTCTCCTGTTCTGGTGTCAGATAGAGTATCTTTTCATCTGATAAAAAAAGCATTGAAATTAAAATGAGAACGGAATCCTTTTATATTTTGCAAATATTGTGCAATTGCATGTACAAAAGTGAGGGTGTGCATACCGTTTTCAGGTGTAGTATTTTCTCCATGACAACGTAGGACATAACGCATAGTGTCCAGGTTCTCGTAAACTATAAGAATCTCCACTGCTCCCATCTCCAGTGCTTTGAGTGTGTCTTCCACTCCAAAACAATACTTCCCTGTGTCCTGACTGATCTCATCAAAATATCGGCCTGAAATCAGAGACACAAGTCACTACACAAGAAAAAAGCACCATAAAAATACTGAAAGCCCAGTGTTTTAGGCCTAAAAAAAAAAAAAAAAAGTTCCCAGCATGTCTATCACCTTTATCAAGCCTGTAAATGCTTCTTGGATTAACTACCTATTAGTTTCTTTTCTTGGATGAACTTGACATTGGACAGAACTTCCGCCGAGAGCTCAATGGCCTGGTTGAAACCGTTCTCTCCTCCATATGATATGTCAACCAGCTTCAGAACCTTTGCTTGTAACCTCTACATGTGCAGAAGAACCAAAGTCAGAAAAGAACCAAAAATCTGAATTAAGTTTGCTAATCATTTAATGCTAAGAGAACATACTGGATCAAACATGTCTGACTGGCTGAGCTCCGTCTTAAAGTCGGCCGATCCGGCGAGAACCAGTCCTGCCACGTTGACCTTGTCATTGGACACGAAAAGTTGCACAGCCGTCTCCGCTACTTTACGCACATAGTTATGTCTCTTCTCCATTCTCAAACGTGCAAATCGAAGAGCGGACTGTCCTCCTCTACCTAGAGGATGGTTAGAGGAAACAAGTGTGTGAATTCAAAATCCTATAAAAGAACAAAAGGAGTCACAGCAAGCGATTTGAAGACATGTTTACCGTGTTTTTTGGGAAGGTCCACAGTAAATTTGTGCAGCACCTCCCTTGTGTTGCCTTGTAAAGTCCCAAACAGGGCACCACTACCATCAATCACAATGAAGCCAAACTTGCTGTCGTCTGACAGCAGAGCTGTTAGAGCCTGCGAACATACAAAATTATAATAGCCATTACAATGTTTGACAAGAAAGATAGACAGATAGATAGATAGATAGATAGATAGATGGACAGATGGACAGTTTACACTTGGACTTAACATGCGATGACAGTGATCCAAACAAGCAGATCAGCCATTCAGGACATGGCCAATAAAACCAGATCCTCATTCAAGCATTTCCATGGGCTTAAACAGCTCACCCTTTTATAGCAGACTGACAACTGACAGTCATGACCTAAATATGATTCATTTACAATAATAATTCCTAAAATTCAGCATTTGTAACTTACTTTTCACGCCATCAGTCACACGTGCACTCAAGCTCCGAGGATCTCCCATTCTTAGCTCATTTTTGGTGCTTTTCCACTGCATGGTACGGCTCACTTTTGGGGGTTTTCCAATGAGTACAGTACCTGGTACTTTTTTAGTACCACCTCACTTGAATGTGACATGTAAACACTGTCGATCACTGATTGGTCAGATAGAATCGTCACTACCAGCATCACTGGATTTGTGACACGAGACACCAAACCTTAAAGGGATAGTTCACCCAAGAATGAAAATTACCTCGTAATTTACTCACCCTCAAGCCATCCTAGGTGTATGACTTTCTTCTTTCAGCCAAACACGGTCAGAGTTATAATAAAAATATAGAACAACGTTTTAAAACGTTGATATAATTATCAAACATGTATCGCAATTTAGCAACAGTAAAGACTGCATTTTACAACAATCACCGGTTGAGCTAATTCTGACATTAAGTTTGGGTTTATGGAGGAACGAATGCGCACAGCTGTGAAGGAAGGAAGTTGTGCTAGACTAAATGCAACTATTTTAAGAGTTTTACCACAAATATCTTCTTTCTCATAATAAACAAATTAGCTTAATATCATAGGCCTGATGTGTAAGCAGACGTTTGAATGTTTAGTTCTCTCCTCCATCGTCACAATTAAACAGGGCTTTAATGTGCATGCGCGCTGTAGCTTCTCTGCGTGAGCGCGATCTCTCTTCTGGATTGAGAATAGCAAAAATGCATCATAGACAAATGTCCTAATATTACTGCATATAGAAACAGCTGGCAACTCTGGCAAGATAGAATTAGCAAGATAATGTCTATATAGCAATAATAAATGTATGTGTATTTACTTCATAATTTCTCCAATACCGATAGCAGAACCGTTAACGTCAGAGCTTATTGATACACCATAATTTAGCCATGGGCCCATTTAATACCGGGTTTCGGTACTTATCTCTACCCACATCAAAGCAAACAGAAGAGCATAAAAAGACAAGGCAACTAGAATTGAGTTCAAAATTAAAATATAAAGTTTATTTATATAAACTATATGTGTGTATTATTACGATTCCCGATCCCACCCACTCCCGCTAACATTCTTTCCCGTCCCAATCACGTGATTAATAGTGATTGTTTCCCATCCCGTGGGATTCCCGCTGGATTCCTGAAAAAATGTCAGCCTCTAGAGTAGAACGTCATGGCATTGTGTACTACGTCACAGAAGTTAACGCTTCGCGGTAGTTAACACTTTTAGATGCAAGTCAAATGCATATGGCTATCGCGCTCTAAAGCACATTATTTTACTTTATAAAGTTTCAAATAAGGATAAGGATAAACGCATCAATTTACTTCAGAAGGCCTTTATTAACCCCCCGGAGCCATGTGGTGTACATTTTATGATCGATGGATGCACATCTTGGGCTTCAAAATCTCATCCTCCAATCAGTCCCATGATAAAGCTTGGAATATTTTTAATATAACTTTGATAGTGTTTGGCTGAAAGAAGAAAGTCATACACCTAGAATAGCTTAAGGGTGAGTAAATTATGGGGTAATTATCATTTTTGCATGAATTTTCCATTTAAATAGTCAGCAACAGCCACTGCAGTATAATTTGTTTGCACAACTTTTTTAAATGACTTGCTTTAAACAACTGTCGCATGCAACTTGAAAAAACAAATGGCTATATCGTGGTCAGTGGACTAGGTGACGGCACAACTATAATGATCAGTCTATAATCCCACTCACTTTGAAGCGGTACTAAACTGCAATGGAAAAGCAAACTGAGCCAAAGTAAAGTGAGCCGAGTCATACCACGCAGTGGAAAAGCACCTTTTGAGTCAAACTTGTGAATTCAGTGAATCGCTAACTGGAGACTCTCTGACTGAATCATTTGAATCAGAGTGAGTTGTTGACTTGAGAACAGATGAAATCGGACTGGTCCAAAACTGATCTAACAGGTCAACTGAAAAGAATCTTCGTTCACGAATCAGACATCGCTACTGCATCTGAGCAGGTGACGATTTCTTCAGTTTAAAATAACGACTAAAGACATGTTTTTATGAAGGAGTTTTATGTAGGAGTAAAAAGTAAGATATTATGCTTTGGAATGTAGTGAAGTAAAGGTTTCCTAAAATAAACACTCAGATAAAGTACAGATACTTGAAGAACGTACAGTAACAACGCAAAAATACATCATTACTGTCTACCACTGGTATCTGGATAACTGATCAGATCTCTGTTTCCCAAACAATATTTAAAATAAGCCTGCAATGGAAAAATGGTCCTGGTGTAAAGTGGTGGGGTTTCTTTTAAAAACTATTTGCAGCGGCGGGCTACAAGTTTCAAATCTTGTAAAATTTTGGTTGCAAATAATAGGCCTACACTGCATAGATGCCACGATCAAAATGGTAAAAGGGCATATGGGTCTGAAATCGTTGCCAGATGTGGTGGGAAAATTGTGCATCCTTTACAGACAATGCATACATTCTAATCCGTCTTCGACTGTCTCGCAAAAATACCTAGCTACATGCAGCGGTTCCTATGACTTTAACCTGTAAACGCAGATACGATGGCTAGATTTCATTTACATTACACTGAGATCTGATCACAATGCGTCCTCGACTACCTCTATAACAGGAAACACAGGTCAAATAACATTCCAATCACAAACGCTTTTACACTTGTCTTTTCAATGAGTATTTGGATAACATCCAGATACAGGTCACATGTTAATGCCAAGTGTGAGAGAGAGAGAGAGAGAGAGAGAGATAGATAGATAGATAGATAGATAGATAGATAGATAGATAGATAGATATACCTCAGTATGGAACTTGTTGTCACATAAATACAAGGATGTGTTGATTGGTTTAAAAGGCTCAAAATCAATGTTTACTTTCTTCTCTTTGCCTTCCTCTGTCACAATGGTGCCACAATACACAACCAGGCCATTAGGAGGCACTGCAAGATAAACAGCAAACTCGTGAGAGTGGATCAGGAGAGACCACACCTAATGAAAAGATTAAATCAGGCGCCACGCTCTATCGTACCCACACATACACAGCAAATGTATATCAACTGCCAGTAAATGTTTAAACTGCACCATTTTGGAAAAGTTAAATATGCTGGATAAAATGAAATTCCATCATCCGAGAAGTGAAATGGCTCTTAGATGAAACTAAACACACATATTTACCTTTGTTGTAGAGTTTGAGTCTCTGCTGCACAGAGGTAATGGCTCCCAGCACAGACAGTCTGTTGACTCTGCTCTTGATGTTCGAAGCAGTGCCAAACTCATCGGCCAACATCTTCGCAACACGCGAGATCTGATCCTTGGGTGGGATGATGAGGGATATCATACTGGTGCCATTTCTGAGGAAGAGGCGAATATAACAGTCTGAGACCCTTTCATGAACATACAGTACCGTTCAAAAGTTTGAGGTCAGTAAGATTTGTTTTGTGAACATTGTGAAATATTCCAATTTAAAATAAGTGTTTTTTTATGTGAATATACTTATAAATGTAATTTATTCCTGTGATGGCAAAGCTGAATTTTCAGCATCACTACTCCAGTCTTCAGTGTCACATGATCCTTGAGAAATCATTCTAATATGCTGATTTGCTGCTGAAGAAACATTTCTTATTATTATCATCAATGTTGAAAACAGTTGCAGTGCTGCATATTTTTGTGGAAACAATAAATTTTTTTCCAGAATTCTTCTAATAGAAAGTTCAAAAGAACAGCATTTATTTAAAAGAAATCTTCTGTAACATTATAAATGTCTTTGTCACTTTTGATCAATTCAATGTTCCCTTGAACAGTAGTGTAAAAGCATCATGCTAACTTGACACTTTGACAATCTAAACTGTTTAGGAGTATATTTGTCAAGGTATATTCAGCACATTTGAGTAAGCATTAAACAGGTAGCTCCCCACTTCATTCATGTTGTAAAAAAAAAAAAAAAAAAAAAAAAAAAAAAAGATAAACTAAACAATGACAGTAAAAACGATGGAACAAAATGAATGGTGACTGGCACTTAACATTTTGTAAGACCTTTTATATTTTATATATTTTTATATACATGGAAAGAAAGTCATAGAGGCTTAATTGTTGAGTAAATGACAGAAATTTAATTTTTGGGTTTAACTATGTTTTTAACATTCAAGTCCTCATGGCGACTGGTTGAATTAACACACTAAGACAACTACAACATCATATCACACCGTGATGATAAAATCCGACATTTAAATAATAATAATAATAAAACTAATAATAATAATAATAATAATTTCACAAAAAACAAAACATCTAGGATATTTAGTAGTTTCTTCCATAAAGCACACGTCACCTCCACCAGTCTGCTTTAAGTCGTCATTCCGAAGGTGCTTGACATTTCAAACGACACCACATGTAACATTTCCCGCTCTTTATCATACAACACACAATATTTTGGAAATAAAGAGCTGTACAATGCGCGGTGTCGTTCTCCGTCCACCATGCTGCTCTCTACAACAGCTGTTAGCAAGCTGGTTAGCATGAGGTCCCCCCCCCCAAAGAACGAATCAAATCGCACATCAGAGGTGGTGTTGTTTGTCATTAAACACCTGTATACAAATATAGAGGAACTGACAAAGCGAGCCTCACCCTCTAGCCGCCTCAAGGCTTTTGATCAACTTCTTAATCTTCCAAATTTCCACGTTCCTGTCCGCTGCGCTGGGGTCGTCCGCCATCTTCCTCGCGCTGTCTGGACCTGCTGAAAAAGAGGATCCAACTTTAGCTTGCTAACGCGAAGTGCTTGAATTATCAGAGATTTTAAAGGCGGATCATTCACAATGACATCTGAATAGATCAGACAGAATTGTTACTTGATTAAAAGAAGGCTTATTGTGGGTGGAAGAGAAAAGAGCGACCAAAGTTTGATGCGCTAACTGGCTAACGCAGCCCTGCGCGCGGGCCTCTCGCGCCCGAGAACATCCCTGCTGCCACGCGCCGCTCGTGCAAAAACCATCCTTTCAAAATTATTTTATCTTCAACACGGGATTAAATTACTCGCAGCGTTTTTACCAACAGACATTATTGCAGCGTACTCACAGACTAGAATGATCCGCTCCGCCGCGTCCGTACGGCAGTTATTTTGTGGTCCAGAGCTCGCTCGCCGCTGTTTCTCAGTGACGTGATATACTTATCGTTAGCAGCCGGTTTGGTCTTGCTGCGCGTGGTGCTTCGATGGAGGCTCACGTGGGGAAAGGCAGAAATTCCATTTAGTATCACTTCCTGAAAACGCCACGCATGGGGGTGTAGTTGGGGCCGTGTGATTGGAGGATTTTCCTGTCAAACAAAAAAAGGGTGAAACTATGACTGTGGGTCACTCCGATATGTTGTTATAGCGTTGTTTTTGCTATATTGTTTCGCATTATTTTCCTTACCATAATGAACATTTACCTTCATTACTGTAATGCATTTTGTTTTTTTTTCTTTTGTATTTTTAAAATTGCTTAATTGTCATGAAAATAATGACACAAAAACAACAGTAATAATACAATCGTATAATAAGAATGGGCTTAATTGGAAAGAATGGGTCAATTTCTTTTGAAGCAACTCAAATATGACTCGGGCTCTTGGATGCAGTCTTTGTGGGAAGCACATTGTTGTTTTTTTAATTTGTTTCAAATCTGCAAAAACCTGTTTCTTTATTTAAATAACAACCAGAGAAAATGTTACATTATTTTGCAAACATTAAATTAGATTTTCATTAATTATTTTATAAAAAAATAAGTACAATCAGTAACTTTCAACATAATTTTATTTTTATATTGAAAATACATTATAATAATGTTCAGTACTACCACACATAGCCCTGTTGTTTTCATGTTCTATCTTACATAAAAACCAAGCCTACCATTAAGATAATTTTGCATTGTGACATTATTTTCCTGAGAAATTAGATTTTTTTAAAACCTCTTAAAGTCATCATGAAATCAAAATTGAAATTTCTTACTGAAAGATTACAGTATTTTTTATGAATTATTTATCCATGCATATCATTATTATTATTAATAATATTATTGTTATTATTCATGTGCTCTCATAATCTGTAATCAAAATAACTTCTCCTCCTTCTTGCAGTAGCATCTCTTCTCTTCTCTGATGACGTGTTTACTGGCACAAGGTCAGGACAACCTGTCACTCACATCACATCAATAGCAAACCCAGGGCACACGACAATAATTCTTGAGGGGGCCATTGCGTTCCAGGCTGGGGGGATTTGGTGATGAACTAGTGTATGTTCCCCCTTTTGCCCCCTCGTGGCGCCGAGCCTGAGCAAACCACAACCATCCACACAATTCCCCATAGACAAACTCAAGTCCCACCCTATATTTTTCCTGTTTTTCCTTTCATGTTTCACTCGTAACAATATATATATATATACTTGAAAGTATATATATATCGATCTACGTAACAATAGGGAAGAAAAGACTATCACAACAGTTTCATGCCAACTTTAACGGTCCTTTAAAAAAAAGCCTTCATTTTCTTCAGGCAAAAAATATAATGTTGTTTTTCTTTCTCATGATTTTGGAGTGAAATATGACTTGGACATGTTTTTGACAGGTTTTGTGAGATTTACCCTTGTACATGGTTCTATTTTTGTAGTCATCATACATATATGATTTAAATAAACAAAAAAAGAGAAAAGTACTATTGCGTCACTGTCCAAGTCCTGGAGTTCCCCATGCACATTTTGGATGTCTTTGTTATTATAACACACTTTTTTATTTATATCATGAGCTAGTAAGTCAAGCCTCCAAGACCATAATGTGCAGCACTGGGATATTCCAGGACCAGGACTAATGTCATAATGTTCAAAAATAACACATTTAGCTGTACTGTTTTCGTGTTAACAGTAGGTATTGTGGTCATAAATTCATCTGAATTTATTGGTATTATCATATAGCATTGCATCTCTCCCGAGTGACTAGAATTACTTTATTAAATTGCATCCTACACCCAAACGGCAACCACAAATCATACCTACTTCACAAACTAAAGTCTTGAGAGTACAAATAGACTTTAAAGTTTGTATCTAAACTAAATATTTTTAGCAAATTTGTATTTAATGAGCTGGAGTTTCGGCCTACGACACTTTCAGCTACATTCACAAGAGTTCATTTTTTATGGTCTCTTGGTTCCTTTGCTGAGTTTGTCTCCAAGCTCCTGGATCAGTTCAGCAAGTTCTTCAGTGGCCTGTGACTTTTCCTCCAGGAGCTCATAGCGGAGGCTGGAAATGTCCTGCTTGATTTCCTTCAACTCACCTGTGGAGAACAGGAAAGCGAAAACAAGTGTTTGACTGGTTTCAAGAAAAATTTGGCCCCTAAATCACAGTTAAGTGTTTAAAATGTTCCACTATTATGCTTTTTTGGATATTACACTCTAAAAAACGCTGCGTTAAAACAACCCAAGTTGGATTTAAAATTGACAAACACAGCAATTGGTTTGTTTTAACCTAGCAGTTTGGTTAAATGTTTGCCCAACCGTCTGGGCAGTTTTATTTAACTCAACCACTAAAAATTACTGTATTGCTGTAGCCAAAACATGTTGTAAATTAAAAATTGTTATTATTATTGTTGCTTCTAGTAATTATGTGTCTGATTTTTAATTTTCAACCTATTTTGGGTTCATTTTAAGCCAGCCATATATCATTTTTAAACAATAGTTGGGTTAAATAAAACTGCCCAGCACGCTAGGCAAACTTTTAATCCAACCGCTGGGTTGTTTTTAACCCAGCATTTTTTAGAGTGTACCTTTCATGTAGTGTTATACAGCTGTTGTAAGTTTAAAAGGTCAGCAAAGTTTCAATGTTAAAAGTGCTCGATAAATGGAATTACTGTCTCCCAAAAGAAAGAAGGGCTTCTGAACTGCCTGAAATGAGTCGTCAGTAAATCCAGTCTTACTTCCACCACGAACCTACATAGGTTTGTAACAGATCTGCATAATGCCAGCCTATGGTCTTCATTGGCTGCCCGCATACACCATCGACCTGCCCTCAAACACTGTTGTAGCTGAGGCCTAGAGGAGTTTGGTTCATGTTGTCGACATGTTTGAGAAGACGCTGCCCTGAGAAAGTAACCACTTTGCGTGCGCTTCCAAAGGATGGGGACTCAAGCTCAATTGATACGGTAAAACTGACGCCATCGTTACTGTTCGTATCACTGTGTACCAAGTGCTGCGGAAGCTTCCGGAGCTGAAATTCAGATATGGTAATGGACGTTTTGTTTCTGACACGCACTGTAAGCGGTAAACCAATCACAACAGATTGGGCCATCTGACCAATCAGCAGAGTCGGCTCTCAGAAAGGCGGGGTTTGGAGAGACTGCATCCTATTATACTATTTTGAAGGTTCAAAATTTTGTTTTGGAGGTCTCCTTACAATAGGTTTTCATACATCCAAGGTCAAAAAACACTTTTTTTTTCTCATAATATACGTTGTAGCATCACCTTTTTTCTCAGTGTCTGAAACTGGGGATAGTTTACCCAAAAATTTAAATTTTGTCATTATTTACCCTCAAATTGTTCCAGACCTGTATGAGTTTCTTTCTTCTGTTGAACACAGAAGAAGATATTTTAAATAATGTTTGTATCTAGACAGTTGATGGTTGCAACTGACAAACAGTTTCAGACACTGAGAAAAAAGGTGATGCTATAACGTATATTATGAGAAAATAAGTGTTTTTTTTTTTTTTGTTTGTTTGTTTTTTAAACCTTGGATGCATGAAAACCTATGAGACCTCCAAAACAAAAATGTGAACCTTTAAAACAGTATAATAGGGGCAACTTTAATACTTTATGGGTTTATCACTTGACATGTATGTGATCTGGCATGTAAAACATCAGTTACCGAAATATCTTTTAGGGCAAAAGTAAATCACGCAAGAGACACTAATGGATGACGAAATTTATTGAGAGAATAAAACAGGTAAATCTTACCTTCATTGATCTCATCACTTTCACTGTCAATTTGGGCTTTCAGGACATACCGCTTGATGAGTCGCTTCATGAGTTTCTATGAGAGAAGGTTTAGAATAAGGTTTTGCCTGGCAATTCATGTACAGGAACATTTTAGGATAAAAAAAAGATCAATTAGTACTTGATATCGTGTGGGGTGTTTGATGGGATTTCTAACTGTGAATCCCTCTTGTGTTTGGTAAGACCGAAACCGATGAAGCTGTAAAGATATAAAAATTAAGAATGGCCATTTCTTGATTTGAACAATTTGAAAACCCTGGCTGATCTCTGACCTTAGACCGTGAATTGGCCACTCCCATGTCCTGCTGGCTGCTGTTGCTACGGACACTGGCCTTGCATAAACTCACTAGGCATGCTTTGGTGCGCTGAGCCATGTAATAGAAGGATTTGGGGCTGGGCATTAGATTAAACGGGGGTGGAAGAGTGCTGCCTTCATCAAAATAGGAGAGCCAAAGCTTTGCACGAGCAAACTTCCATTCTACATCAGAGTCCTCCTGTTCTCACGCACACAAAAATAACCATATCTATTATGACAAATTATCATTTGAAGTATTATTGTTTTCAAAATACATTTGTCTCACCTCAATTTCCTGGTATGAGTGGTTAATCATGGCTATGAGCATATTAAGCAGGACCACCACCATTGTGACATTATAGACCCCATAGAGCACGTAACCAATGTTCTCAATGAACTTATGATCGTACTTCAAGACCACAGAGATCACCTCAGATAAACCAAAGATGGACCAGAACAGTGTTTTAAAGCTTTCCTCTACCCTGCAACAGAAACATACATGCAAAACGACAAGGAAACATTCACCAATACTTCTTAAATTGTATCATAACATTTGTTCAAAACCTGTATGACTATCTTTCATAGGTGGAACATAAAAAGAGGTATCTTTTCAAACACCAAAATTTAAGACATTAATTTGAGACTTGAGGGAAAGATTTTCAGCTTAATTTTCATTTTTTCACAGAAGCTATTATACAATAACCATTCCAAAAGTTTGGAGTCTGTAGGATTTTTTTTTTTTTTTACTGCTTTTGAAAGAACTCTTGTGCTGACCAAGTCTGCATTTATTTGATTGAAAATACAGTTTAAGATGAGAGTTTTCTATTTTAATATATTTTGAAAATGTAATTTATTCCTGTGTTGGCAAAGCTGAATTGTCAGCATCATTACTTCAGTCTTCAGTGTCACATGATCCTTCAGAAATCATTCTAATATGCTGATTTAGTGCCAAGAAACATTTCTTATTATTATCAATGTTGAAAACATTAACATATAAACAACATTAATATATTTTATGGAAACTGTGTTACTTTTCGTTTTAGGATTCTTTGATAAATAGAAATTTCAAAACAACACTGTTTATTTAAAATAGGACCTTTTTAACATTATAAATGTGTTTACTTTTGTTAATTTTCTAAATATAAAAGCATAAAAAAAATCTTACAGACCCCAACATTTTGAACTGTTGTGTATGTCTTCAGAAGACTTGGACATAGAACATATAGTGCATAAGTCATATAGACTGATCACAACAGAGCAGCCTGAACATTCTGCAAAATATCTCCTTGTGTGTTCCACGGGAGAAATTTTTGGTTAACTATCCCTTTAATAAAGTAATCTAAAATTTAATAATTTTCATTATAATTTGTACGATCCTTTTGTGGACTTACGTGGTAAAAGCAGGGTTGTATTTTGCTCCTAAGTAGTAGGAATACAAATTAAACATGCCGATCATGAAGGCAAGGAAGACCATGATAAATATGACCATGAATTTAAAAATATCCTTAACAGTGCGCCCAAGGGATATTTGTAAGGGTCCGAAACTCTCGTTGGCTGGCAGAACGTAGGCGATACGAGAGAAACTGAGCACCACAGCGATGGAGTATAACCCCTCAGAGATGAGCTGAGGATCTGAGGGAAGCCACCTGTTCCTGGCTAAGAGAGAGGAAGCAATTTTTGGTGTCACCACTTGATGGCAGCATTTTGTTTCATTTCAGACAGCTGCAAGAAAGTCTTTTATTAGCATTTCATTGAGAACAGAAACAGGACTTCTAGTCTTTTATACTGGTATGTTACAGTTCTTTAGATTTTTATGTATTGAATGAATATACATTATTTTTGTGACATACCATAAGTGAAGTAGGCCACGTCTGCTGGTAATGAGGCATTGATCAAGTCTGCATTGGTCACATGCAAATCCACATACAGCTGTGCATGGGAGGCTCGCAGGAAAGCCATGAGCCGCGCAGTGAATGACGCCACGAAGACCGACAGCATGCCAAAGTCTAACACATTCCACAAATGCATAATGTACTCACGCGGCCCATCAGCCCAAACCTCCTTACATTCCGTCCAGATCATTCCTGTTCAGGGGAATTAAAGAAAAGACACAAGGGAATTTCATCATGTTTATTTTTAAGCCCTACAGGTTTCATTTTGGTGGTGGTCTGACAGAAACGTGTGGTAACAAGAGCCTTAGCAAAAACTGTAAAGCACTTTTTAAGAAATATGAAAAAAAAAAAAAAAAATGTATATGTGTGTATATATATATATATATATATATATAACTAATAAATATATTCAAAATAATGTCAGTAACTGGGTCAAAGACATCAAGCTATTTTTTGTCCAGATCTATTCAATTATTTAAAAAATCAGAATTAATAATTTGTAATATTCATCGAAAATGTTTTAAATGTTTAAATATACTATCATTCAGAAGTTTGTGGTCAGTAAGATTTTTTAAAAAGAAATTAATACTTTTATTCATGAAGGATGCATTAAACTGATCAAAAGTGATAGTAAAGACATAATGTTAAAGATTTCTATTTAAAAATTTCTATTCACCAAAGCATTCTGAAAAAAAAGAATAAATAAAAAAGTATCACGGTTTCCACAAAAAATATTAAGCAGCACAACTGTTTTCAACATTGATAATAATAAGAAATGTTTCTTGAGCAGCAATTCAGCAAATTTAAAATGTTTTTTGAAGAATCATGTGACACCGAAGACTGGAGTAAAGGCTCACACCAAGAACGATAACTATAATGATAACTATATTAGCGTCCACACTAATGCAAGATATCGTTCTGTTTATTCTAAGCGCCCACTGCAGTTATGTTGTCTGCCACTTTAAATGCTCGAGCTCTTTAAAGCATGAACTCTGATTGGCTGTCAATTTTTTTATTATACATCAGCTGGAAAAAAAATTGTTCTGAAAGTGATTCCAATGATATTGTTTATCATTATAGCGGTGGTGTGGACTCTGCTATTCTTTTATATTTAGAACAATTTTTAGAGCTATATATTTATCATTATCATCATAGTTGGTGTGAACGGGCATTAAAGGGATAGTTCACCCAAAAATGAAAATTATCCCATGATTTACTCACCCTCAAGCCATCCTAGGTGTTTATGACTATCTTCTTTCAGACGAATACAATCGGAGATATATTAATAAATATCCTGGCTCTACCAAGCTTTATAATGGTAGTGAATAGGGGCCTGTTTTGAAGCCCAAAAAAAATGCATCCATCCATCATAAATATAATCCATATGGCTCCAGGGGGTTAATAAAGGCCTTCTAAAGCGAAGCGATGTGTTTTATAAGAAAAATATCCATATTTAAAACTTTATTAACTATAATAACTAGCTTCCGGCAGACGGCAGTACGCATTGATTTGTGGCGGAATAGTAACCCCTGACGCAATAACGAACGCAAAAGCGCAGAGGAGAGAGCAAAACAAAACACCGGTCATGAATTAGAAGTCTAAAACAAGAAATTTCAAGGGAAATGTCAGAGGATTTCGATATAAGAGAAGAGGAGCTTGAGTTTCTTGCCCAGCCCTATTTGTTTAAACTGTGAGAGGTGTCTAAGCTTACGATACTCCTACATCCTACATCATACATTGCTTCAGAGGTTACTCATTTGGCGCAAGTCGACTTGCACACTATGCGTAAGGTCATCTGCCGGAAGCTAGTTATTTTAGTTTATAAAGTTTTAAATATGGATATTTTTCTTACAAAAACCCATCGCTTCACTTTAGAAGGCCTTTATTAACCCACTGGAGCCATATGGATTATATTTATGACGGATGCATTTTTTATATCCCCCGTTCACTACTATTATAAAGTTTGGTAGAGCCAGGATTTTTAAAAATATGTGTTCATCTGAAAGAAGATAGTCATATACACCTAGGACGGCTTGAGGGTGAGTAAATCATGGGATAATTTTCATTTTTGGGTGAACTAACCTTTTAACAATGCTGAAAATTCAGCTTTGCATCAAAGGAATAAATTACATTTTAAAATATATTGAAATAGAAAAAAAACGTCTTAAATTGTAATAATATTTCCAAAATTACTGTTTTTAACTGTATTTTCGATCAAATAAATGCAGCCTTTTAAAATAATGATTAAGACTACTATTTTCAAAAAGATTTCTTATTTTATTTATTTTATTAACACTCTTTTAGACCCATGATTATCTATGATCTAGCAACGATCTGTAGCTCATGCTTGACTGATACTCACCCAGTACCCACTTCATTATCAACATCTCTGTCCAAGAAAACTGAGTGGTTTTGATGCGAAAGATTTGCCGCGGATGATCAGTGATGGTTTCGTTAGGAAGGTTTTTGACTCCTGCGAAGCGGTCAGAGGCATTGAGAACAAGAAGACCGAGAAAGAGGGTGAATGAGACTGCGTGAGCTACAAACTTCATAAAGGGGCTGCGGAGAACCTGGCCCACCTGGAGAAAAGATTAAATGTAGAAATATATGTATCAACTGAAATAAAAGGGAAGCCTTCCCAATGTTATTAGATTACCTTGCTGCAGGGCATAATCCAATATGCAATGGCAAGAAATGGCAAGCCCACCATCACTCCCAGTACTGTCCAACATTTCACACCGATTGACGTTTGCCTGAGGCCTGATAAATTCTCGTACCACAGCGTCAGTAACTGTTGCTGGCAGTTAGGATGAGCCACAAACTGTAGGAATATCATTGAATTAGCAATCACTTGAGAAACCATTCCACTTTAGCCTATAAATAATTTTTCCCAGTACCTTTTTGACTTCATACTTAATGGCCAGTTTGACCCGGCTAAGGCAGGGCCGGTGGTGTTCGCTCGGAGGGCTCTGGTCTACATCTCCGTTCAGAATGGCCTCCACTTCCTCTGTGTTTCTGCAGAGATCCAGAACGCCAACCACAAAGTCCTTACACTGCATGGAGAGTTTCCTGTAGTCATTCTACAACAAAACAGAGCCACAGTATTATGACTTCAGGCGGGCTATTAATCACTTAAATAATTCACTCCAACTGGGATGCAAATGGAATCTAGCAAACAGTGAGCGCTCTGCTATGAAAGACATGGATGTGAGCAACACCTGAACACTCGTGAAAGTCCCATGTTGCACCTCTAAATGGAAGTCTGATTGATGTTTGCGTCGGATCTTCTCAAACAGAAATGTACCTAATGGAGGGCACCCAAGAGAAGCCCATCCTGCTAATTATAGCATCGCATTGTTTTACAAGAACAAACATTTTATGTGGAATTACAAAAGCGGAATCACTGACACGCCATTACAACTGTCGAGAGTGATCATCTGTAGAGAAAAACGGTGATGAGAGAATAATAACGGGGTGATTACTGGAAGCTCTCGATGGAGCAGTTTCAATTAATAGCTCGCTAACCACAATAAGGGGAAAACTGTCTGGATTTCAGAACTCCTGATTAGATATTTCCCTAGAGTGACTATCAGTGAAGAACTTCTCCTGTACATATTTAAATATAAAACAACACACATCGCCGAAGCTCTCTGGAGGAACGTTTTCTTTTGGAAAAATGTTGTGTACTGAGATTTTACTGAACCAGAAACTGTCATCGAAAAGCCTCTAATTTATAATGAGGATAATCTCAAGGGTGGGAAATTGGTTTTCGTGTGGAATATTCTGCTGGTCTATGAGCTGGAATGAGTATAGACGTTTCTCTCAGAGAGACGCAGCTCATTACAGGGCCATGAGCACACTCTTCACGATTGGACACTTTCTAGATTAACTGAGAAGCTGTTTAAAATGTGCTTTGAAATAATCATGAGTGCCTTAAAGGAGTTCGTATTATCCACAAAGTACATAATGATTCATAGCAATGATTCAGCTCATTGTACCCGCATCATGAGGGGGATAACTGGGAATGTTGTCCCACGTCCTGTGATGAGAGGGATCGATCGAGTTATCCATCCATCCATCCATCCGTTTTAAAATAAATATCTTGCTTAATATTTTTCGCACACAGCATAAGTGGGTCTCTATATGTGAAAATATACAGCTGCCCTATTTTTATTTTAGGAGATTTTTTAAATAATTTTTAATAATTTAATAATTTTTAAAACATTTAGCAAATTTTATATATGTATATTTTTATATTCATTCTAGTTAGAGATCACAAGATAGATCACTATTTTATTCTATTAATAGCCCTAGGTTTTAATAAATAAAATTCTTTTATACATCTGACATTACTATAAGAGGGTCCAGGTAAAAATTGAGTTAGTTATGGCTTCACGACAGTAAAAGCTTTGAAATAAAATAAAATAAAATAGTTGAATTCGGAAATAAAATGTCATAATTATGACATAAAAAAACAATTATGACATAAAAGTCAACATTATAAGATAACATTTCATAATCATGACATAAAAAGACATGATTATAACATAAAACATTGAAATTATGACCAAAATTTTAATTTATGAGATAAAAAATACGACTTTTTGTCATAATTACGACTTATGTCATAATACATTATTATAATTATATTATAATTGGTTTATGTAAAAATTATGACTTTTTATCTCATAATTATGACTTTTTTTAATATGTGAGGAAAATGGTCTTCCATACACCTCATGTTGTTCCAAACCTGTATGACTTTCTTTCTTCTGAGGAACACAAAAGAAGATATTTTGAAGAATGCTGGTAGCCAACCAACCAACCAAAAAAAAAAAAAAAAAAAATGTTGAGACAATCTTTAAAATATCTTCCTTTATGTTCCACATAGAAGAATGAAACTCATACAGGTTTGGAATTACACAAGGTGGAGTAAATGATGACAGAATTTTAATTTCTGGGTGAACTATTCCTTTAATATTTTTCTCAAACAGTACAAATGGGTCTGTATATGAAAATATTCAGATACTGCCTTTTCATCACAAACCCCTAATGTTCCCTACACATTCAAATCTAAAAATTCTGTCCTGAGCCTGTGAATTTGAGTGACCCCTGGATATGGTGTAAGTGTGCCTGCTCACCTTAAACTCAGTCTCAATGTTGGCGAGTTTTGCCAGCTCATTGCTGAGCTCCAGGGCTGTGAGCACAGGGTCTTCACTAGACAGTGACAGATAAGCAGCGCTGGCGAGGCCTTTATAAGCGTTCATCCTTAATCGTGAGTGGCTGAAAGAATCCTGCTTCTGTTTTTCCGCACACTCGCCGCACTTGCAGAAATAGTCGTGGGGTTTTTCAATGCGAGCCCCCTTGAGTAACAAGATGTGTACAATCTCATACTCTTTGCAGTGGGCCGCCAGGATCATAGGCGTGATGTCCTGGGAGAAGCGAGTCCCGTCCTCATCGTATGCATAGAAGTCGTCATCTCGTAGCTCTTGCTCCAGAGGACTCAGAGTCAGACGGAGGCCACCTTCGAATGCCGGATGGGCCAGGATGGCCTCCACTATCCGCACGTAGCCCTTGCTAATGGCTAAAAGCAGGGCATCGCCCACTCGCGCCAGCCCCTCTTTCTTCAGCAACAGTTCTGTGACCTCCAGGTGCTCGTTTCCTACAGCAAGCTGCAATGCATTCTGGCCCATGTAGTCCACACAGTTTACATTCAGAGTCTTGGACTCCTCAAGCATCTTACGGACCACAGGGATGTTTCCGTACTCTGCGGCATCAAGGAAACGCTCCTCCTCTTCGGTCAGACTGGTGCCTCTCTCGCTGAACATGTACGCGGGGCCACGGACGGCCTGCCTGCGACATTTCTCTCTCAGGGTGGTGTGTCTGCGCTGCATAGCCTCAAACCTGCAGAACCCAGAGAATGAAGTTGCATATTGGATGAAATTATGAAACCTGAATGCTTTGGGAGAAAATTGGTCCATGACACTAATTAATCTACAAGAACAAATGCACCATTGGTTTTGGCCATTCAAAATTAGCCTGACAGAATGCATTTTTAAAGCAAAAAAATACACAATACCATTCAAAAGTATTAGAATTTTTGATAACACTTTATTTCAGTGTCCACTTTAGACATTCTACTAACTATAATTCTGTCATGACAACTCTCTGGAGAATGGTAATAGAGATTGCATGGTAATGGATATGGCAATGGTAATGTATTTGGTCTTGGCGGAACAGATCTGCTACGCTTCTGCTGTTGCAGAGCAAGTACTTAGACTTGCTATTGCCAATACATTCACAGACATTGCTGTGAGCATATAATACATGCTGCTGCTGCACATGTAACATACATGAATTAACCCCTTAGCATTCCTGTAAAATTTGCCTAAAACGCCTAAAAAAGGCATCCCCAAAGTAAATTGCATGCTGTTCTTGAACCATTTGGATTATATGCATGGTTTTGGTCTCTTTTGAAAGGTATGTGGAACAGTGGAATGCTAACAGGTTAATCCCCGTAGCAGATCTACAGGTGGTGCTGGGGAAGATGGAGGGTTTCTGAAAGCGCACTGCAGACTGCTAACAGCAAACACTACCGGTATTTGTTTGAATGTTGAGCCGCAGCTCATTGGCCGCTGATGCAACAACAACCAATCAGAGACCTATCAGCCTGCGCCATCTAGAGTTTCATGCCAGAACTATGTAAGTAACTTTGCAACTACATGTCAACTAATTCTAATTAGAAAATTAGTAGACTGTCTGCTTAATATCTGCTAGCACTTTATATTGATGGTCTCTCAGCAGATATTCTACTGACTATAACTTTGCAACTACATGTCAACTTATTCTACTAACCTAAATCCTAACACCTAACCGTAACCTAACAGTCTACTACACTCACCTACTGGTAGTTGCAAAGTTACTTATAGTTAGTAGAATGTCTAAAGTGGACCACCACAATAAAGTGTAACCGCATTTTTAATGCTTTTGAAAGTCTCTTATGCTCACCAAGACTGCATTTATTTGATCAAAATACAGTAAAAATAGTAATATTGTGAAATTTAATTATATATTTTTGTTCCTGTGATGGCAAAGCTGAATTTTCAGCATCATTACTCCAGTCTTCGGTGTCACATGATCCTTTAGAAATCATTCTAATATGCTGATTTGATGCTCAAGAAACATTTCTTACTATTACATTATTAATTGTGCTGCTTAATGTTTTTGTAGAGAGAGTGATTTTTTTTTTCAAGATAAATAGATGAATGGAAAGTTCAGAAGAACAACATTTGTTTGAAATCTTTTGTAACAAATGTCTTTACTGTCTTTTATTTATCAATTTAATACATCCTTACCATGTTCATGATAAAGAAAATGAAACTCTTTTAAAAACTGTTTAAAACATGTTCTTCAAAAATGTAATGACTAAAAATGTCATCTGCTATAACCATGAATAAAATCATTTTATCATTAATTCCAAAAATGTCAGGGTTTTGTTTAGTTTTCTTTGTGTTTTTGTTTCATTTTCATTGTTCCTGGTCACTGTTTTCCTGAGTTCTTGTTACTAGTTTGTCTCCATTGTTTCTGATTGAATTACACACCTGTTTCTTGTTCTGTTAATTATCCCTGTGTATACTATTTAAACCCTCAGTTTTTTTCTGTTCATTGTGCTGTCATTTATATTCATGCAGTTGCTTTGCTTCTTTGGTCACCCCTGCGATCTCCTGCGTGTTCTGAGCATTATTGTAATTAAACAGTTTGCTTCTTTGATTCTCCTTTGATAGCTTTCTCCAGTTATTATAGATCTCTCTGGGTCAACCACACACTGCATGGCTTTACAGTACAGTACAGGACCATCAATTACAGTGGTGGTCAATGAGATCAATGCAGATGGACTTCTAATTACATGTATCCTTTACCAGAGCTTCATCTCATTACAGGAACCACCTCTAAGAACAGATGTTCTTAACATCCTATTATACTGTGCTCTTCACCTCAGGACTTCATTCATTTACTTTATTGAATTAACCGGAACTGCTTTGTAGTGTCAATTTTCCTTGAACTTAAAAAGGCTTCAAAGACTCTGAACTAAAATCGCAAGCAGGTTATATTCAAACACAAGCCAGGTAGACAGCAAAGGGTGAAATTTAATTTTAATGCATTTTGCAAGAGCTTCAGCACAAATTGTACTTTGTAACAGATAACAGTTGTGGGTGTCACTTGGAATAAAACTCATTCCTTGCTTTGCAACATGATAAATCAAACATTATGATTCTGTAGTGTGCAAAATGGCATTTTGTTCCATCTCTAAATCTTTACTGATCAGTTTTTGGAGTGCTCAGGGGACGAAGAATTGTAAGCCTGCAAATGTATCCGTCAATAGCCCTGAAATTAAACGAGATTGAAATAAACAGGCTAAATAATTTATGTTTCACTATGGTCTGTGTGAACTGTGCCAATCTAATAACTGCAAGGCCAAGGAGATTTCACTGCTCTTTCACAACTCAATTTCATTTAAGAATCAGCTTTGTCTCAGATGAATTCCTAAAAATAGAAACAAGTAAGACAACTGTTGACATAAAGAAAATATAAAATTAAAGGGTTATTTCATACAAAAGTTAAAATTCTCTCATTAATTACTCATCCTCAAGTCATTCTAAACCCATAAGACCTTTGTTCATCTTCGGAACACAAATTAAGATATTTTTGATGAAATCCGAGAGCTTTCTGACCTCCCTGACAAAATCTGACTCCAAACTTTTGAATGGTAGTGTACATTCAAATATATTTGGGTTTATATTTTAATGTCTGACTGTCTTGGCAAATCTGCACAGCCTGCGACATTGTTGATATCTCTTCTGTAACTCTAGATGCATACAAGATATCTCTTTCTCAGAAGCAAAATCTGGAAAAGATTCTTCTTCAAAACAATCAATTTGCCCTGTTTACTCTCATTACTCACTACAACATTTATATCTAGAACTACATAAACAATAGTTTTTAAAGGTTTGCTGTGAAGATGGAAGGTAATGATAAATCAGAATATCATGTTGAAGAGTTGAGAATTAAAGGGATACTCCACCCAAAAATGAAAATTTACACCAAGCGTGAACGTATGAATGCACATATTACAATAAGCTGAAAGCGGTGGTTTTTAGTTGTTTTTTTATTATTATTATTTAAATATTAACATTTTTACACACACCTATGATTTTGCTTCAGAAGACACTGATTCGTTAACTCGAGATGTATGGATATTCGCTGTGTTAGTTTTGCATGGTTTTTGAAGTGTCAACTTTGGGTGTCCCATATACACTTACATTACATGGACTCACAGAGATTATTTTTTTTTAAAATCTTTGTTTGTGTTCATCTGAAGAAAGAAAGTTATACACAGCTGGGACGGAGGAGGGTGATAAGAGAATTTGCATTTTTTAGTTGGAGTATCCCTTTAAGTGCACTTAAGGCCACTTGCAGTGACATTTTTGTTACTCTGTTTAATATTACGTTTTTTATGATTTTAGATTATTACTTGTTACAATAAATAACTTGATTTGTTTGTTTTCAACTGCATCAAAAACAAATAAAACTGAATCTACAATTCTACAGGCCTATTTTGCCTTATATTATAATGAAGTTATATATATATATATATATATATATATATATATATATATATATATTGTATATATATATATAAAGTCAAACAAATAAGTATTAATAACGAACATAAACTCATTCATTCATTCATGGCTGCATTTAGAGTTTTTATGCTGAGTTTTGAGGTAAAACACGGAAAAAGAGGCCTTTAAACAAGAAAATAATAAATTAACTGCAATAGGCCTATTACTCGAAGCACATGCCAAATGAATCCAAACTTGAGATCATTTAAACAGTCATTTCCAATCCAAATGTTCAATGTTCCACATGATGACAACTGATCACGTGATGTTTTATACTTACGAATAGTGCGAGTTGCTATCATGAGGATGCCAGTGATGGTGCGCATGATAGTCCAGGTCATCATCGCTGTCGAATAACCTGTGCGCGTGATGGCCAAACTCGTGTTTGGATCCCTCAACTTCATGAAGATCTGATAACTCTGTCTTGGTGGGGTCGTTTTCTCCTCGACTGTCTATCAGAGTACCAGGAAGAGTCATGCACCTGTTTAACATAGGTCCATCAGGGCGACAGCAGGTGTCTCTGTCGCTGTAGGTAAACTCTTCTCCATGAGTGTCGGATACACCTCGCGCAGGTGTGCGTCTCGCGCGCTCGGTCTCCGCTGAGGCGACAGCAGCATCTCCCGCTGTAAGCGCGAGCGGTATGGTGCAGAGCGCGGCGTGAGACATGATGAACTGCTCCTTGGCATGCATATCGCGGTCGTCTCTCTCACTCAGCATTTTAAAAGCAAAGAAACTGCAGATCAGTGGGAGATCCGGTCCATGTCTTGTTCTGCAACAAGTGTGACAGCGTGTGCTCACCTTTTTCTAAAATACGCACTTTTTCTTCTGGTTCCCCCTCCCCCACCCTTCAGGTTAACACCTCCCACCACTTCTATGAACAGTTCACAAAGTATACTAAAAAAGTATGTTTCAATACTTTTATCTTATTAAATCTAAAAATCCTTAACACAAGATAAATTTACTTGAATTACATATACATACATACATACACACATATATATATATATATATAACAAATTGATAAAAAACAAATTATCTCTTGAAAATATTTTATTTTTAATTCTACTTGCGTTATATAGTTAAAATTATGCCAGTACGGTTTTATTGTGAAAAAAATAATGTGTTTGAAACTAACATTAAAGAGAACAAGCATTTTTTGTAATTGGACCTTTAAGAGCTTTGAGATATTACGTGACAGCTAGCTCTGGTCTCTCTCCTACATTTTTTTAAAAATTTAATTCAACCCACAAATACACAATTTCCGATTTGAAACCCCTCTATGCTAAATGCAGAGCAGCTGTGAGATGGACTACAGCAGATCACCTGTTGAGGTGCTTTGATGCTCATCAAAGGCTTCATGCAGGGAGATCTTTCTCTGAGGTCTGGCCTATCTCATCTCATATGACTCACAAACTTAATTGTGTGATGTCAGAGTTTACAATTCAAAGGGACAGAGATGAAGCCAAATGATGCTCAGATATCTCAAAAGCAAAAAAAGTGAAATCAAATATTTCTATGTAACAATGTCCTAAAGATTCCAAATCATGATCAAATCACCGCAAATAATCTCAGAGACCAGGCCTGATCGATATTCTGTAATAAGTCTGTCAAAATCTTTACTCACAGTGCTGCTCATACAATCAGGAGATTCTTCTGCAATTGGGGAAATAGAGGTGTCAATCTGAAGGATGTTGAAGTAGAATCTCATTCAGCAGATGTTGGGATAGGAGTGTGGGTGAGATGAGACAAACGAAGGTTATGAGGGGACATTTACAAGAGACAAAGCAGGATTTTCCCACTGTTTTAGTGGGAACAGCAGGAGAGAAAGACAGAGAGAGTGTTTTATAAAAACCATCACGGCTGTAATCTTGTCACTGATAGATTTAATGCTGTCAGCTTCTCCCACACACAACTGGATTTAGAGTTCAACTGGGGAACTTTCTCTGTCTTCCATTGTAGATTTTTTTTTAATAGCCATATATTATCATATATTTTATAATAGCTTTAAACTTTTTACTGTGTCTCCTTAATTTTTTAAAAGTGTTGAAATGTTACATAGACTGTTTTGGGCTTGTTTTCTACCTTTCCCTGTGTAAAAATCAAGAAAATTCTACTTTGCGGTTTTTCCTATTAACTTACAAAATCATATTTTCAATATGTTTGGTATTTATGTGTACACTTTGTAATTTTATTCTTATGACAAATAATTACTGTCACCTATTTTGCTATTTTGCTTCCATTATGCCGTCAAACCATTGTAGAGAACAGAGTTTTTATTTATCAAAGAAGCTGTACAGCAAACATTTTTACATTATTACAAAAGATTTATATTTCAAATAAGCAAATAAAAGTTAAACTTTTGAACTTTTTTTTCATCAAATAATGTATCATGGTCCACAAAAATATTGTTTTCAGTGATAATTGTTAACAGTGATGATAATTAAATATAGCTGCAAGCAGCAATTAATGGGGTTCAAGTGCTTTAAGGCATTTTGGCACATGCGTAAAAACATATTAGCCTATGTTTTATTTAGCAAGCCTGTAACCACCTAGATCATATGGAAAAGATTTGCTACCAAAACAGGCAATTTACAAAGGAAATATATGTTTTGAAGCTTTTTCACGTTTTAAAAGTTTTAAGTAAAATGAACTTATTTCATTTAGTGAATTTCACAGTTAGGTTTTACAGTGCAGTTATCAAGGTTGAGCCAAAAACCTAGGACTAGTTCGCAAAAGTAGGTTTTTGAAATAATGTCCAATATTTAACAAACGATTCGATTGACAGCGGTGGTCCTAGAGGCCAAGTCTCTCAGTATGAGGAGTTCTACCATACGGTATAAATAGTGGGCATGTGCGAAAAATCACATGATATACAATCCTTTATGCACATGAAAAACAGGAAGGTGCAACCCAATGGCCGATTTCTTTTGAAATTCTCATAGGCCTCTAGGGCCATGAGTCAAACAGGCCCAGCTAGTTTCGTTCCGATCGGCCTCCATTAACCTTGTCTGACTACCAATTGATTTTTCAAGATATGTAAATGTCCTCATAAACAATCACAGCACCTTGAACAAAGACACTGCATGCCAGTTTTCAAGTCAATCGGACTGACTGTTGCGTAGCTATAGCCATTTTCATGTTTGCTTGTTTTTTTTTTTTCATTTTATAGCACCACCAAGTGGCCAGTTGCCATGTGCTTTTTTACACAACCACAGACTGAGCATGTAAGTAGGTGTACCAAGTTTGGTGAAATCATCTCATTCCATTCAAGAGTGATAGTCGTTTTAGTAAAAGTGGCCATGCCCACTTCAAACATTTTGGTGTCCCTTCATGGACGTGAATGGTAATTTACACTTTTTTGATAATTATTGACAATCAGACTCCAGAGAATCTTTCTGCACTGGTTTGGTTCAGATCGGGCGAAAAATCTAGGACTTGTTTGCAAAAGTTTTTTGAAAAATCCAAAATACTCGAACACTTACGAAGCCTACGATGAACAGTTTAGGAGTTTTGAGCCATTACGTACTTTTGATCACTGTAGCGCCACCATCAGGCTCATCAGGGCAATCCTCTGTGACATTGTAGACGGGGTGGGTACTACCATCCCTCAAAGTTTCAAGTCTCTACGACATTATGACCTCCTTCGTGTTGGTCCCCCTTTTGCTGCCAAAACAGCCCTGACCCGTCGAGGCATGGACTCCACTAGACCCCTGAAGGTGTGCTGTGGTATCTGGCACCAAGATGTTAGCAGCAGATCCTTTAAGTCCTGTAAGTTGTGAGGTGGGGCCTCCATGGATCGGAGGGTGCATTATCCTGCTGAAAGAGGCCACGGCCACCAGGGAATACCATTTCCATGAAAGGGTGTACATGGTCTGCAACAATTATTAGGTAGGTAGTTCGTGTCAAAGTAACATCCACATGGATGGCAGGACCCAAGGTTTCCCAGCAGAACATTGCCCAAAGCATCACACTGCCTCTGTCGGCTTGTCTTCTTCCCATAGTGCATCCTGGTGCCATGTTTTCACCAGGTATAGCGACGCACACGCACCCGGCCATCCACGTGATGTAAAAGAAAATGTGATTCATCAGACCAGGCCACCTTCTTACATTGCTCTGTGGTCCAGTTCTGATGCTCACATGCCCACTGTTGGCGCTTTCTGTGGTGGACGGGTCAAAATGGTCACCCTGACTGCGGCTATGCAGCCCCATACACAATAAACTGCGATGCACTGTGTATTCTGACACTTTTCTATCAGAACCAGCATTAACTTTTTAAACAATTTGTGCTATAGTAGCTCGTCTCTTGGATCGGACCACACGGGCCAGCCTTCGACCCTGTCGGTGGTTCACCACTGTTCCTTCCTTGGACCACTTTTGATAGATACTGACCACTGCAGACCGGGAACACCCCGCAAGAGCTGCAGTTTTGGAGATGCTCTGACCCAGTCGTCTAGCCATCACAATTTGGCCCTTGTCACACTCACTCAAATTTTTACGCTTGCCCATTTTTGCTGCTTCTAACACATCAACTTTGAGAACAAAATGTTCACTTGCTGCCTAATATATCCCACCCACTAACAGGTGCCATGATGAAGAGATAATCAGCGTTATTCACTTCACCTGTCAGTGGTCATAATGTTATGCCTGACTGGTGTATAATATTAGTCATTTCGAAATCAACTTATGATTTTCCATTCAAATTCCTTTAATATTTTCATCTGACCTACATAAAAGCATTTATACTGTAAAAATATTAAAATTTGTTTTCAGAGAATGCATCCTGAATATTAGCAAACGTTTTCACTTGTTTTAGGCATAGACTCAACTATAAAATAATTTTATTTCCTCTTCTTCTTATTATTATTATTATGATTTATTTTTGGTGTCATGCAACCCTACTGAGTATAAGAGGTGGAGAATAGATAGATGGATTTTTTACTGTGTATTTTGAGGTTTGTTGTTAAACTAGCAATGATGTCCAATGGGACAAGGATTACTGATGCAACCATTGCCCAAGTGACACAATAATCCTTTCAGAGAAGAAAGAGAGAAAGCAAAGGTACAGAGATACAAACACCTGTTCCAAAAGGAGAGGGACAGAAAAAAAAGAAAGAAAAAAAAATCAGGCCACAAGCTGCAACTTCTATTAATATTTACACATCAATCTTCTGCATTCTAGCCTCCCCAAAAAAAACTTGTACATATGTACAGGTGCTGGTCATATAATTAGAATATCATCAAAAAGTTGATTTATTTCACTAATTCCATTCAAAAAGTGAAACTTGTATATTATATTCATTCATTACACACAGACTGATATATTTCAAATGTTTATTTCTTTTAATTTTGATGATTATAACTGACAACTAAGGAAAATCCCAAATTCAGTATCTCAGAAAATTAGAATATTGTGAAAAGGTTCAATATTGAAGACACCTGGTGCCACACTCTAATCAGCTAATTAACTCAAAACACCTGCAAAGGCCTTTAAATGGTCTCTCAGTCTAGTTCTGTAGGCTACACAATCATGGGGAAGACTGCTGACTTAACAGTTGTCCAAAAGACGACCATTGACACCTTGCACAAGGAGGGCAAGACACAAAAGGTCATTGCAAAATAGGCTGGCTGTTCACAGAGCTCTGTGTCCAAGCACATTAATAGAGAGGCGAAGGGAAGGAAAAGATGTGGTAGAAAAAAGTGTACAAGCAATAGGGATAACCGCACCCTGGAGAGGATTGTGAAACAAAACCCATTCAAAAATGTGGGGGAGATTCACAAAGAGTGGACTGCAGCTGGAGTCAGTGCTTCAAGAACCACTACGCACAGACGTATGCAAGACATGGGTTTCAGCCACTCTTGAACAACAGACAGCGTCAGAAGCGTCTCGCCTGAGCTAAAGACAAAAAGGACTGGACTGCTGCTGAGTGGTCCAAAGTTATGTTCTCTGATGAAAGTAAATTTTGCATTTCCTTTGGAAATCAGGGTCCCAGAGTCTGGAGGAAGAGAGGAGAGGCACACAATCCATGTTGCTTGAGGTCCAGTGTAAAGTTTCCACAGTCAGTGATAGTTTGGGGTGCCATGTCATCTGCTGGTGTTGGTCCACTGTGTTTTCTGAGGTCCAAGGTCAACGCAGCCGTATACCAGGAAGTTTTAGAGCACTTCATGCTTCCTGCTGCTGACCAACTTTATGGAGATGCAGATTTCATTTTCCAACAGGACTTGGCACCTGCACACAGTGCCAAAGCTACCAGTACCTGGTTTAAGGACCATGGTATCCCTGT
The DNA here is from genome assembly GCF_019924925.1 of Ctenopharyngodon idella. Classification (NCBI taxonomy): domain Eukaryota; kingdom Metazoa; phylum Chordata; class Actinopteri; order Cypriniformes; family Xenocyprididae; genus Ctenopharyngodon; species Ctenopharyngodon idella. Next base: position 33,187,448 of record NC_067229.1, on the reverse strand, counting down.
TCTTAATTGGCCAGCAAACTCGCCTGACCTTAACCCCATAGAAAATCTATGGGGTATTGTGAAGAGGAAGATGCGTTATGCCAGACCCAACAATGCAGAAGAGCTGAAGGCCACTATCAGAGCAACCTGGGCTCTTATAACACCTGAGCAGTGCCACAGACTGATCGACTCCATGCCGTGCCGCATTGCTGCAGTAATTTAGGCAAAAAGAGCCCCAACTAAGTATTGAGTGATGTACATGCTCATACTTTTCATGTTCATACTTTTCAGTTGGCCAAGATTTCTAAAAATCCTTTCTTTGTATTGGTCTTAAGTAATATTCTAATTTTCTGAGATACTGAATTTGGGATTTTCCTTAGTTGTCAGTTAAAATCATCAAAATTAAAAGAAATAAACATTTGAAATATATCAGTCTGTGTGTAATGAATGAATATAATATACAAGTTTCACTTTTTGAATGGAATTAGTGAAATAAATCAACTTTTTGATGATATTCTAATTATATGACCAGCACCTGTATATTAGGGAAGCGCAGCTATTTTTATGCAGCAATATCGCGTGTTAAAAAAGAAAGAAAATATGCCAGATGACCGCTGCTCTCACTCACATGTGTGGTGGTTTCATCTATACAAACTCTGGCTGATTCAAACTCACAGAAGAATGTAGCAGTTCCCTGTAAAATGAAATGAAGAGAAAATACAAAGTGAAAGAAAAAACTTTAGTGTCTCTGAACGAATATAATGAGTACATAACATAATGCTCTCTGAAATGTCACATAAGTGTTGCTTCCTCTCTGCAGCTGTTGAGTGAAAAACCACTAATGGCACACAGGGCCACGCAGCAGCCTGGAGTAACCTGTCATTTTGCACAGTGTTTACTTGCTGAGTCATAAGAGGAAGATTTTCTCATACAGCGGAAGCATATACTTTAAAATCAGCTGAGGCGGGCTCACATAAAATACCAGATGTACTGGGAATTGAAAAGGTCAATGGCATTGGATGATAATTACTACAGAGTTTGGGAGCATTCATTTGTACTGTATGTCACCTGCCATTTCTGCTTTTACAATTCTGTTTAATGAATTATTTTGTTTGTTCATAACTTTTATCATTTAAAATCAACTGAAAAACCTAAAATAAGATGTTTAATGGTAGGTTCCAACGTGACGACTTGCCCCACTATTGGTCTACACACAAAAGTTTCAAAAGTTTGCAGTGAAAAACAGTAATATTGTTAAATATTATTACAATTTAAAATAAGTGTTTTCTATTTCAATATATTTAAAAATGAAATGTATTCCTGTGATGTTAAAGCTGAATTTTCAGCTTCATTACTCCAGTCTTCAGTGTCTCATGATCCTTCAGAAATCATTCTAATATGCTGATTTAAGTTTTCAAGAAACATTTCTTATTGTTATCAATGTTAAACACAATTGTGCTGCTTAATGTTTTTGTGGAAACCAATATACTCAAAAAACAGCATTTATTTTAAAATATAATTTATTTGAAATATAAATCTTTTGTACCATTATAAATGTCTTCACTGTCACTTTAAATCCTTGCTAAATGAGAGTAGGCTATTAATTCCTTTAAAAAAAAAAATCTTACTGTTCATTGGACTATTGGGAAATATAGGTGGAATGGAAATGTTTAATAGATTTTCCAAAAGATTTTTGTGACCATATAGAAATTGACTTTCAAAAAATAAACGTACCCTGTGAGAGACTGGCTTTTCATCTGAGTAAAAAATGTGACAACTAGCCCCGATCTTCGCTATATTGTGTAACTCTTTGATAGTCAGTAAATAACATACAATTATAAATCAGTCATCTTAAATAGTCTAATAATTATTTTTAAATATTTATCTTCTGAGACAACACTGCCTCCCTCTGGTAGTTCTAATTAGTAGTTTCCAATAAGGGAAAAAGTAATAGACCACCCTAATTTAAATGCGACCAATGACAGGATTCCCTGCATATGCAAATTAATTAACTCCAGATTACCGTAGGCATGGTGAAGAGTGAAATATGACCCACTATGTCTCTCAGTTTTTGAACAAGATGAGCTCATTAATGTGGTATTTGCTTTTTGTGACTTTGATAACCTCTCAAACAGTGCTTGCAAATGAGTCCTCAACGCTGGATATGAAGGTATTTGACTTTTAAGTGTGGAGTTGTAAAAAAAAAAAAAAATCCATTAATTAATGTTTTGAAAAACTGACTTTTTCATGCATGTAATTAAAGTGATCGTTGATCACCTAAGGTCGGTGCATGTAATATTACCGGCGTTTGGCGGAATGAGCTGGGCTCCACGCTGCGTGTGAAGGCAGAGGGGTCAGAGGTCAGAGGTGTTTATCAAACCGCAGTGGAGAGTACGCGCGGCGCCGCTGGTTTACACCGCACAGCACGAATCATCGGGATAGTTGGTGATGGGACTCAACCTACCGTTTCATTCTCCGTGCTGTGGGAGAAAGGTAGACTGCCCTTAAAGTGACCACACATTTCCTCAACAATATTTACTTGGTTAGTGGTGACTGATCAGTGTAACATTTTGTTTCGACTGTACTCGATGCCTAGACTATGATATAGGCTATCTGCTACAAATTAATAGTTTTGTGATGTAGCATTTATCCCTATGCACTTTAAATAAATACAAAGAGACGCCAGATAAAGATTGTACATGAATTTAATTTGTGGTAATCATATTTACTTGTTTGATACACAAAATGCCAACGAAATCATATTTCAGGTAGCAGATGAATCACAACTTTCAGATGGCTAACAGACAATAGCTATACAGTATGTGTGTTCTAAAACATCTTAAACCCGTTTTAATGTTTGACTGTTATTTTTAAAGTTTCTAAAGGGGACAGAAATATGTGCAAATATGCAAATTGTAATGTGGTTGTATAGACACTTTTTTTTTTTTTTTTTTTTTCCAGTTAAAGGGTTAGTTCGCCCAAAAATGAAAATTATCCTATGATTTACTCACTCTCAAGCCATCCTAGGTGTATATGACTTTCTTCTTTCAGACAAATACAATCAGAGTTATATTAAATAATGTCCTGGCTTTCCAAGCTTCCAAGCTTCATAATGGCAGTAAATAGAGGATGAGATTTTGAAGCCCAAAAAAGTGCAACCATCCATCATAAAAGATTGGCACACGGCTCCAGGGGGCTAATAAAGGCTTTTTTTTTTTTTTTTTTTTTTTTTTTTTTTGGAAGTGAAGTGATACGTTTGTGTAAGAAAAATATCTATATTTTAAATTTTAAAAAATAAAATAACTAGCTTCCAGCAGATGGCCGTACACATTGATTTATGGTGAAAGAGAGAACTCTGACCCGACGCATAACGTATTGACGAATGTAGAAGCGCAGAGGAGAGAGCATCAAAGCTTATGCTACTCCTACATTGCATCAGGCGTTACTCTTTTGGTGCAAGTCAACGTGCGTACGGCCGTCTGCTGGAAGTCAGTTATTTTATTTTCATTTATTTTGAGTTATTTTAAGTTTTAAATATGGATATTTTTCTTATACAAATGCATCGCTTTGCTTCAGAAGGCCTTTATTAACCCCCTGGAGCTTTGAGGATATTTTTTATGATGGATGGTTGCACTTTTTTGGGATTCAAAATCTCATCCTCTATTCACTGCTATTTTAAAGACTGGAAGAGCCAGGACATTATTTAATATAACTCTGATTGTATTTGTCTGAAAGGAGAAAGTCATATACACCTAGGATGGCTTGAGGGTAAATCATGGGGTAATTTTTACCATTTTTGGGTGAACTATCCTTTAAGAGTTGTCAGTAGTTAATCAAATAAAAAATCTATTAAAATAAAAACTTAATATTGAAAAATATATTGGGAACAAAGCTAGCCTTTTGGTTTTTGAAAAGCCTTCAGCCATCTTAAATTATCTTTGGTCAAAATTTGTCATTGGTGTTACTGCTTCCCATTAACTTTTTAATTAGTTGCAACATCACTGATATGAAAACATGCCAGCCAATGGTTAATTAATGGTGATTGTGTTACTCAAGAAGATAAATTGAGCACAGTAGTTTTAATGCATAGATGAGTTTCATTTTTAAAGAAGATGAATGGAAAATACCACCACTTTTGTAGAATGAAACAGACAGTACTGTTTAGAATGACTTAGCATGGTAACCACACTATATGCCAAACTTTGCTTTTTTATTTTAAGATGCATGGTTACTTTTGAATGGACATCATTGGGGAAAGCATTTTGACAGCATAATGATGCAGCTACTGCATTTATCAGCAAGGCTTAGTCAGTCAGTTCCTCACTTCATGCTGGTAGCTATGGTAATTTGTCAGAAACTATGGTTATAGTGTTGTGTGTGTTTTTTTTTTTTTTTTTTTTTTGTGCAAGGTACCTCTCTATAATTTTGTTCACTTTGCTTAGGAACACAATGCAATAATGATGTGACAAAATCTGTTGTTTTTGCAGGTTCTTGTTCTGCTTGGGTTGGTCAGTGCTTTATTTTGCGTGACGGTGCACAAGTGCTGAAAACGTTCTGGATGTTGCGCAGTGTAGCCGACAACTTGACTGGTGACTGGGGAAGTACAAGGTAAGCTGTGCGTAAACGTGAGGATTTGTTTGAAGTGCCTGTTGAATGTCTATGATTCCATGTCTCCCTCTTTTTGTGTTCTAGGTTGGGAGAAGATCTTTTTTTCAAGACTTGAATTTCAAATGAAGTCTGTAATAGATTCAATGTCATTTAAATTCTTTAAAGGTGTTGATTTTTCAAGGAGCTTGAGCTTGTAGTATTTAAACCTACTGAGACATTTAAAAGCCTTGTATAAAACCCTCAAGCTTAATAAAAGACAGAACAAAAAAGAAACCACTAAATGGTTTGTGACAGTCTTTACACAGCTGATATTTCTTCACTCTCAGGCTGACATTACTTGTTTGATCTTTTAATACTAATTCTATACTAAGTGTTGGGTATAAAAGTGATTTTAATGTTAAACTACTTAATTTTAGCTTAACATGCAGAGAACTAAAAATAAACCAGTCATACTGTAGGTTAATTTCCTTAAAGTGTAAACTGGTGCTGTGTTTGAGCCTCCCAACCAGGTCCACGTAGCAATGTTGACTCGATCAGTGGTGTGAGTTTGGTGAATTGTTGTGGCTCAGAAATGGAATTGAAAAATACATCACCAAACAGAATTGAGAAATTGGTTTCCCAAGCACTCCACCGGCTCCCTTCGGCTACCCAAACCTCCAGCTTGTCTGCAGGTAGTCTAGTGCAGTTTAAATTATGCATGATTTTGTCATTGCAGTTACAAATGCTGCTTGGAGATGGGAAAACTAGAGTAAAAAAATCATCCACTTTACACAGATGGAGAATATACAATGACCTGCACTACTGTTCAGTTTTTCCACCCTCTCTCTACAGGCCACCTTCTCCTAACTGATCTAACCTGAGCTGGGCATTTCATCCAGCACCTTCAGCTTCAGGACTTGAGAAGGTTACATATCCATTTAATTGAAATTATTTACGTGAAGACTTTAGATGATGCCAACTTTGAATCGACATACAAAACTGTCAAATATTATCTTCAAATTGTAATAAATACAATCACAATCTGTATTCATTGCCTAACATGATAGTAACAGTGCAGATGAGTCACTAGGTAAGTGTATGTGCTATACAAATAAGCTTAAACATTTTTCAGTCTTTTAAAACCAAGTATACACAGCAGCTTTATGGTTTGAGAGTCTTTAATTTATGATTCCCTAAGCCTGATATTCACAATTTTATTGCCTTATGCATGTTTGGACATTGTTAATGAGGATTGAGTAACTTTAATGGCCTAATGAACTCATTTCTAGACACTTTTGGTTCTGTCTCTTTCACACGAATGGTTCTGCAGCCTATTAGTCAAGATCTCTAAGGCCTTCGGTGTAGCGCACGGCTTAATACAGCTATCGACACACTCCCATTGAGAACAGTGTGCTTCAGGTGATGCGCTCTGGTGGATCTGAGCCGAAACTATTGCTATATATACCCAGAAAATAGGCAGATTTTAAACTGCAGTTGGTATGTAAAAAGCACTTAGCTGAATAAATCCCAAAAAGGGCCCTAATGTAGTCAATTAATCATTGTATTCTTGAGGCAGGAGACTTCATGAGCATATTAAGTACACAGCTTCTTTGGTGGCTGGTTATAGATGAGATATGCCAGATATTAAGGCACGCACATTAAATTTCAGAAGAATCTTATGAGTATTGGTAAGGTACGCTAAATAAACTATTGGTGATAGTAACAGTGCAAATGAGTCTTTGGTAGGGCAAGAATGGTTCTTAAAATGTTTTGTTTAAATGATTACACAAGCTAAGTCACAAATCTTGTTGTGCATCTGCGCTAAAATTAAACACTGGGTCAGTGGATCTATAATAAATCTATGTTATGTGCACATACAAGTTCAAGTAAGAAAGTTCTTTGTGTTTTCTGTGCTTTTGCTATAATGTTTCAACCGAGGGGGACACATTTTCCGGCTATCCATGTTTTCACTGTTATAAGGTAGGGGGTGCTATTACACATCTTCTGAAAGAGTACAGAAACTTTGGATCAAAACACATGCGAAGAAGCAAAAACAAGTGATGGAGGCATAGCTAATGCTCAAGTAAGCTAACGCGGTCATTAAACAGCATATAAATCAAAACTGCTTAACGTTACCGAATGAAATGTCGAACCCACAAAGAGATACAACTGTGCAAGGTTTTGGGGTGTTGATGGACTCGATCTACTCCATCTGTGTTTTGGTCATCGTTCTGAACCTGACCCGAATATAGTCTTTGACAAAAACATGATTTTTCTCAGCTTTTGGTTTACAACGTTGCTTTTAAAAATGAAACTTACCCACATTCAAGTGTTGATTTTTGCTTTGCTCTTTCTATTAATATATTGTATGTTCAGACATTCATACAACAAAATATATGCTGGTGTGGAAAGAATAAAAGGGGTAGCTCTCCCAAAAATGAAAATTTAGTCATCATTTACTCACCCTCATGTTTTAAACCTGTATGAGTTTCTTTCTTCTGTTGAACACAAAAGAAAATATTTTAAAGAATGTTTGTAATGAAACAGTTGACGGTAGCCATTGACTTCGATAGTATTTTTTTTTTTTTTTTTTCCCTATTATGAAAGTCAATGGCTACCATCAACTGTTTGATTACCAACATTCTTTAAAATAACTTATTTTGGTTTGAAAAGAAGGGAAATTCATACAGATAAAGAACAACATGAGGGTGAGTAAATGATGGCAATTTTTTTTTTTTTTTTTTTTTAAGTTTTCAGTGACCTCTAGATGTCCCCTCAGATTAGTGTTCCTGCCAGAATCATCTTTTCTACTACATTGGCGCTTGTAGTGGAAGCATTGACTTTTAAATGACAGCTGAGTTGAGAGGTTTTATTGAATGTGTTTGGAGATTATATTAAAATAATTGTAACTAGAGTGATTCACTGCACCACAGGAGTCATTTGTAGTTGTGACTGAATATCTGCAGAAACACTTATCTTATTTATAAGTACTGTTATTAAGGACAGACTGATTCTTAAATAACACTTCATTTTCCATTTTAAAAGGTGTCCAATATTTTAAAATCTTCAAATTGAAAATATCATGAAAGATGTATGAGGTGACAAATTACATTTTTCTTTATTATATTTCAGTGCATTCCATGTTGAATACAAAAAGCAAAGAAAGAATGAATACAGTCTGATCCTTTAGTAACTGAGACACATGTGGGAGTAAGATGTATTCAGTATAGAAAGAGGACATATGATTACAATACATTCTCTGTTCTTCAGACCATTTATTCATTGCTGACGCTTTCAGCTCTTCAACCAAATTTGTTGCAGAGTTTGACTTGTCATAAAGATTTTCCGTGACTGTCAGCTCCTTAGACCGACTCATCTCAAATCATTAATTCTGTCATATGTCTGGGTTCTGTCATATAACACGATTTTGTTTTGTTCCAGTTTCTTTCTAATTAGGTTTTTGCCCTTGGCTCTCAGGATGCAAGAAAGAGGTGATCTGTTTAATAAAGATGTAGCAGAATCTGATTTACCCGCATTTCCTATCTTCAGCATGTCAATTTCTCCCTGGAGATCCACCACCCAATGTCTTCGAGTCTTTGAACCAGTCTCTTCTTCTAGAAGATGCTCCCATCATTCGGGTTTTTTTGGTTTCTTTGAGCTGAAAACAGAGCGAAATTATTTTTGGAAGATAAACTAACAATACCAAAATGCCTTGAGGATGACAAATGCTTGCAGGCAGGTGTCTCCCTGAATATTCACTGCCTTGAAAAAACACCTGACGTTTACTTGTGTTCTGTCTCCTCAGACTGTCACTATAACAGGCTTCTGTCTTGTCACTGGAGTTGGCCTTCTCATCGAGAGGATTAAACTCCTCCTTATGCTTGTTTAGTTTGTAATGTTGCTGTTTGAGCATGACAAAAGTCTGCAAAGTTACAAAGCACAAAGTCCACTCCAAAGGGAGTTATTCTTTTGGCCCTGTTTCTACCTGGTATTAAGATGCATTTTGTTCGATTGGATCACAAGTGGAGGAGGGAGACATATTGATTGACACATTTCTGCTCTGATAGCCGCAATACCACGCAGAACTCTGTGAAAATGGTGAGAGAACATTTTGCTTTGTATGTTTTTCGTCTTCAAACCAAACTTTGGTCTTCAGCCGCCAAAGTTTAAGTCCTGTCTGGCTAGTGTGCTTCCCATAATGTTCACGTGTTAGGTCAGTAGGTGTTCTTTAGTGGCTGTTCGAACACATTTGAGCACATGAGAGTTTCCACTACGAAGGCAGTCCGGTCAAATGCAATTTCAACCTACCTCTGGAAGTGGTTGAAAGTGGACAAGCTCAAAACGTTTTACACCCTGTTTACACCTGTATTTAGCGTTGTCCACTTTTGATCCGATCGACTAAAACGCATCTTAATACCAGGTGGAAACAGGGCCTTTGAATCAGTAAGCACTGTTTCTAAACTCCTGAAACACCTCAATTAGGCTGCATTTACACTTGGCATTAACATGTGACCTGTATCCGTATGTTGTCCACATACACATTGAAAAGACAAGTGTAAATGCGCTTCTGATTGGAATGTTATCCAATCAGCGTGTCCTGGTGCAGAGATAGTCTAGGACACATTGTGATTGAATTTTAGGGCCCTGTTTTCACCTGGTATTAAGATGTGTTTTGGTCGATTGGAACACAAGTGGGCGATCTTTTCATCATACAAGATTAATGGTGGGAAATTTAAATCTGTAGGTTAAGTACTCTATTTGTAATTGATTGTTTTGTTGAAGAAATCACAAAAATTCTGGGTAACACTTTAGTATAGGGAACGCACATAAACTATTAACTATGACTTTTCCCTCAATAAACTCTTAATTTACTGCTTATTAATAGTTAGTAAGGTAGTTGTTAAGTTTAGGTATTGGGTAGGATTAAGAATGTAGAATAAGGTCATGCAGAATAAGGCATTAATATGTGCTTAATAAGTACTAATAAATAGCCAATATTCTATTAATATGCATGCTAATAAACAATTAGTTAAAAGACCCTAAAATAAAGTGTGACCAAGTTCTGTGCTGTGTGCACTGCAATTGATAGAGGCTAAAGTGAAAGTTGTTTTACGCTATACAAAGCCATTAACCACAGACCTAATTTATATTGTGTGAGGAAAAAGAAATCCGATTGGTTATCCAGATACAAAGGCTACTTAATGTGAACAAATGTAAACATGACGCGGAACAAAACGAACTGCGAGTCAGTCAAACGTCCTCTTGGGCGGTCTTTGGCTATTGAAAGCTGCAATAGTCCAGACCTTCTGCGTCAGTCTGAAGGTCTGGCTATGCGAGACTACTCGCTGATTAACTACCATAGTATGATGCATCATTGGAGAAACTAACCAACTAGTCACAACTGTTTCCTGAAACTGTAGAAACATGGGCACACCTTTGTCATTTTAACCGCATTGGTTCGTCAATATAGGAATGCCGTTAAGGACGTCACATGCAGGTGGAGGATTAATAACTTCTGCTTATTAAACTATTCGAGTTCTCTGAGTTGTTGCTGTAATGGACATGGCACCAAAATTGACTACTTCACTGTCTTTATTCCATGTAATTTTGCTTTATTTGATTCTGATTCATCACGGGTTCCCTCATATATCATACTCTGGAGTTCCCTTGAACATTTTAGGCACATGCGCACTCTTCAAAAACGGCATTGATTGACACGCTAAAATATTAAAATATAAATATATAAAAAGTAAATATATAAAAATAGAATGAAAGATATTGAATGTACAGAATGTTAGCTTGCTTATTGTGCCCAAGAGCATGATCTATGCAAGTCCACGTCATTTTAACAAGAAACTATGCTTCTAATCACGGCTCGAGAGCTGTAGTTCCAACCACATAGTGTAGATCACATATAGTTGAAACAGAGGGACAGTTGAAACGCCTTAAATAACTTGCATGCACATCACTCCTTACCCATGATTTTTGCTCCAAACATGGTAGTTTTCCATGATAAAAGAGGATGCTACTACGCATGTATGGAGCAAAATATCATGGGTAAGAAGTGATGCACACGCAAGTTATTTAAGGTGTTTCAACTGTCATTCTGTTCCAACTGATGCTGTCTAATCTAAGTTTGCGATGCTGTTTGTGAATGTTCATTGGAACTATGTTTTTGGAAAAAGCTAAACCACTGAGCTATGTTGGTAACAACGGAACTTACAACCATAGTTGGCTAATGATGCTTTTGGGAAATGCAACCCAGAGCATTAGAGATAAACTGGGAAGAGAGGTGCTGCAACTATGTAAAATATGTGAAAAATAATGTTTTCTGAACATTCATGAACACCTGTCCTTGTAGATTCCAAAAACAATATCAAGACTTTGTAAAAGGGCTCTCACATCTGTAAATATTTATAGGGCAGCTTTGCCTACAATAAATAAAAAATGACAAAAAGTCATTGTTCTGTTCTCATTTATAAAGCTGCTGCGTCAGTGCTTGCTTTTGTCCACCACTGGAATGAATATCACATGAGAACTTTGCCTCAGGCTAATTCACCTCAGGCGGCAGGTTCACAGTTTGCCGTCACTAGAGACCTCACATGGACGGGCCACACAGCCACCATGTTCACTGTCTGACTTTAGATTTGAAACAGATTGGAAAGAACAGCTTGAGAGAGAGTAATCTAATGGAACAGTACGTCACAGTCTATTAGTGTACAAGTATGATAGCACGGTTGTGTTATACTTCACAGAGCTATCGAGTTGTCTTTTAGTGCTGCAGGGCTTTGCTGGAGTATTTGAATTGTGTTCTCTTACACATACTGTTACATTTATTCTACCTTAATATTTGTTGAATCTACACTGGTATCTCGTTAAAGAGTTTTCATACATTTTGGTTGCTCAAGGCTTTTTACGTTTATGGTAAGATCCATCATTACTGCTTGAACTTTGATAGTGTTGGACCTGATCCTCAGGGCATCTGTTCACACATTTCGAGCTGAAATTTTAAGCTCTTAAAACATTTTTTTTTTAAGCACTCCCCCTCAAGCAAACTCAACATTCTTCACTTGCACTTGCCCAGTGCTTTTCTCATAGACGGTCAATCTTTTTTATTTTCTTCCCTGAATGTAAAATAAACAAATCGACTAATTTCAATAGTTCAAGGCTGAACCAGGAGGAGAAAAAAAAAAGAAAAAAAAAGATTTTTGCATTTTCTCAAGCGAAGTACCGCTTGCCTGTGCTCAACTTTCTGCCACATTTTGCCACATTTTTTTTTTAGGATTTTCTAATGCTGATCAACTAAAAGTTTGGGGTCAGTAAGGTGTTTTTTTTTTACTTAGTCTATTAATCAAAGAATCCTGAAAAATGTACCACGGTTTCAAGAAATTGATGAACATTGATGAACAAAATATTAAGCAGCACAACTGTTTTCAACATTAATAATAAGAAGAAATGTTTCTTGAGCAGCAAATCAGTATGATTCTAAAGGATCATGTGACACTGAAGACTGGAGTAATGATGCTGAATTTTTTTTTTTTTTTTACCATCACAAGAATAAATTACATTTTAAAATATAGAAAAATAGAAAAGTTATTTTAAATATTAATAATACAGTATTTCACAATACTACTATTTTAACTGTATTGCTGATCAAATAAATGCAGCCTTAAGCATTAGAAATTTCTTTAAAAACAAAAACTAATAAAAATGACAAAAGCACAAAAATATTGACACTATTAACAACTTTACTCAAATTACACAAATGAAAATATAAAAATAAAAAGCTTAATATTAATATTTTTTTTTCATTTCAGTACTATAAAAGTACATTAATAATACTAAAATAACACTGTCGATAGCATAGAAAAGTAGTAACACTTTTTTATAAGCTGCATGATTTAAGCATCATTTATGTCCATAGCTCAAACATATTTGCATATGTTTGTATGAGGAAAATAAAAATAAAAATGATGCAGATGCTGCTTTAGGAACGAAATGAATATTTACCTGCATTTCTTCAGCTTTTCCATTTTCCACAGTTTGATTTTAACCTTTGAGTCATTCAGCTGTGCTGTGTGGTCAGCCAGCTGGCTCTCTCTGACCCACCAGCTTGGTTCCAGACCTCACACCTTTGTCCTCTGACCTGGCCAGCCCCTTGCTGCACCACCTGCCCTGCTATCATGGCCTGCTGCCACGCCACCTCCACCTCTCCAGCTTCCAATGACACATCTATCTTACTTGGCTTTCCAGAAACTTCCCCAGAGTCATTATTAGCCTTCTGACCCTTATCTTCAGCCCAGGTGTTGGTTTTGCTTCTTTATGCTTCAGAAGTTCAACTTGAAATCTTGTTTAATGGCTTTGTTTTGGGTTTCGCCTGCCATTTGAAATGGCACCAGATGAGTTGGCGTTAACGACTCTAGCCGTTAAAGGTACAGTCCAGATCCCACAGCGCACAGCAACACCTCATTTTAAGACCAGATGGATGATCATCCAGGAAGAGTGACAAGGGTCACCTCTCATTTTCACAATACACCCTTCATAAGATTTCAAACTGTCATTGCATACAGTGGACATTTAAACTACATTTTAAAAACATGAAATTCATTTTTTTTTTTTTTTTTTTTTTTTTTTTTTTTACAGGTGGTGTCAAGTTGTTGTTTTTTAGGATGCAGGTCAGTTCCCTTTAATATCATGCATGAAATATTTTGCTTGAAGGGCTTTTTTTTTTTTTTTTCCTTTTTAAAATGAATGCTCAATTTGATATTTTTTTTTTTTTGTCCAGTGCAATGAAAATGTTGTAAGTGTGGCTTAAATGTTCAGACAAATGATGATGCCACATTGTGCCACGTTCCTCTCATGGCTGCACTCTCTTTGACAGTTTTAAAAACGACTCTTGAGTCTTCAATGTCAGGGTCTTGTGCAAGAGGCTTTTATGTTGTGGTTTTAGATGAAGATAAAAAATTCTTACCTTTCCACACTGTATAAACACTCATGCTTCTCAGATGGACACTTTTATACTAATGAAGTCAAATCAGCTGCTTGTAATTTAATCTGGTTTGCAATTTTAAGTGTATTTACTTTAAGTGAAAAGCTAGTTAGGGAATAGCAACCATATCAGTTTAATTTTCGTTCTAATGACATGACAAAAATTGACTTTTTCCACTAGAAGTGTATCAGACAACTGGAAAAGCCAACTGTGTTCCTGATCTTTGTGATGATTTGATGTTTGATGTCTTTGTTAATATGACTTTTTGGTGTATATATATATATATATATATATATATAGAAAATGATGAAGAGATAATCAGTGTTATTCACTTCACCTGTCAGTGGTCATAATGTTATGCCTGATCGGTGTATATACATACACATATATATTAGGGCTGTAATGGACTACTGTCAAATAAAAATAAAGAAGAATACAGTTGTATTGTGGCTGTGAAAAGTGCACAACGTGTGAGAATATAACAAAAACAGTCTTTAATAAATCCAAAAGGGAACATGCAGGAGATCACACGGAGTAATATAGTACACAACCACATAAACCAAAACAACTCGGAACAATGAACAGAGGAAATTAATGATGACCAGGAACAGGGAAAACAAAAACAAAACACAATAATTAAAAAAAAAAAAAAAAAAAAAAAAACAGACCTAAACAGACTTAAACACCCCTGACAAGAGCAAAGGTACAAATGAAATGAACAGTGCTCTTCAGGTTTTTTTAGGTAAGTCTAACAGTAGTTTATCAGGCTGTAGTCACTTTAAAACAAATGTGCGGATCCAATATACACATGTTGTCTTTCTCTACTGTTTACGCTCACTTAAGACAAAACCGACTATGTTTGCTGGGATAGTCACCAGGCATGTTAACTGTTGAAATAGTTTTAAGTGTGAATTTGTCCTTTCAAGCGCAAGAAAACTTAAAAGAAACTGAGACACTGAGATGCTGCTTTCCGCATACTTGTTCCCTAATGTTTCGGACCTCATCTTTCTGTTTGTTTGTTTGTTTGTGCCCCTACACTACTTACGGTGTCCTCTTTTCAAATAAGTAAAATTTGTTTGTTTGTTTTAATTTGTTTTATATTTTATTTTTATTATATTTTCAGTTAGTTAGTTGTGCCCCTACACTGTTTTTGGCTTGCTTATTTAGTTACTTAGTTGACATGACTGCTTCTTCCCTCTTTTCTTTTATTTCTTTTAGGGCGAGCAGATTTTCATTTTCTTCTTGGTGACGTGACTCTCCTTTTATGACCTGGAACCATGGAGTGAAACATTAAAACTACTTGCATCAAATACAGATTGATAATATTTAAAGGGTTAGGTCACCCCAAAATGAAAATTCTGTCATTAATTACTCACCCTCATGTCGTTCCACACCCGTAAGACTTTCGTCCTTCTTCGGAAGACAAATTAAGATATTTTTGATGACGGAATTCTGTCAGATTTCCTTCCATTGACTGCCTTTGCAACTTCCACTTTGACGTTTGACGAGCAATCTGACAGCATTCTGTCATCAAAAATATCTTAATTTGTCTTCCAAAGAAAAACGAAAGTCTTATGGGTGTGGAACGACATGAGGGTGAGTAATTAATGACAGAATTTTCATTTTGGGGTGAACTAACCCATTAATGATTTATTTAGACACAAAAGACATTTAATTAACTATTAACATCACCATTTTTGATATTACACTAAGCTCATCTGGATGCCTCTATAAATGTTATGGAGACAGAATTTTCTTTGACTGAATCATTTCTTTTGAGTGTCTATGGCTGAATGTTGTTGGGATGCTGAGGGCATTGTGACCTCTTTCTATCTGTATTGTGACAGTCCCACTGATGCTCCTGTCACACCTGTGATTAGATGACTCATACTGCAGTCTGATGCTCTGATTGTTTGCATAATACAAATAATGTCCCAATAAAAGCCTGTTTTCCTTCTTTTGGGCTGAATGACTGGTAATCTAAGCCATATCTGCCCTGGGTAAATAAGTATGTAAATATTTTGTTTATCTGAGCTCAAAAGACAACAGAGAGGGATGGGTGCCTCGTTCACCTGCTGCCTACTGCTCAGTTGCTCCTTCCAGCAGTATTCAGGGCCAAACTGTAAGCTGAAATATCATAAAACATAGAACTAAACTGCTCTCAGAAACCTCTCCTAGGAAAATGTCTGAGTGTATATCAAACAGTGGCCACATAACTCAGGGTCATAGGTGTGTGCTACTCAAACATTGAAGCCCATTATGTTTTATTTATGTGTTTTTTTGGACAGAACTGTTCAAATAGTCCCTCACTGCACAAGTTTGGAAATATGGTTTGATAATAGCTGCAAGCAGCAGGGGGCAAAGTCTGTTGGATGCTAACATGAGCCTGATTGTGCCAGTGCCAGCTATGGGAAACTAGAGACGAGAGAGAGAGAGAGAAAAAAGACAAATTGTGTGAAAAATTCCTGAGGAGCAGCATTTTGGATCTCAAAGGATTATAGAGAGATTTTGGCAGGAAAGCAAAGGGTGAGTTGCAGGGATAAGGGTAAATATCATTAATAATTGCGGACTATGGGTATGAAGGTAGAAACTAAGTAAACCATATTTTCTAATGTAAAATTAAAGAGGTTTGTTTAAACAAAACTGGAAGTAGCCTAAAACCAATTCATCTAGTGATTAATTTTGGAGTTTGCACCTCAAGAAAGTAATTTTCCATAACACTGTTGAGTGAAAGCTTTTTATTTAATGTGCTAACTGTTTAGTTTGAATGTGCTTTAAATGAACAATTTTACAAAATAACCTGAAGTGCAGTTATAGTGTGTATACAACATGTTTTGGGGTTAAACATATTATTAGGATTAAGGCTTGTTCACACCTAGAATTATAACTATATTAGCATCCACACCAACAGATGACAATGTTCAGTTTATTATAAGCATGTGCTGCAGTTATGTCATCTGCTGCTTTAAATGCTCAAGTTGTGGGATTCTGATTGGCTGTTACTGTTTATATCCTTCATCAGCTTGAAAAGTCGTATTGAAAGTGATTCCAATGATACTGTTCTTCTGTGTCGTTATCATTATAGTTTTGCTGTGCTAATTAGAGCGATTATTAAATCATTATTGTTATCATTGTAGTTATCATTTTGTGATGTATATCGAATAAAAAAAGTAGGGTGGGACATTTGATTTCATGGTGACTTTAAAGAATAGAGTAAAACGGTAAGTAATGGCCTTATCTAGCAAATATTATTGTGCTACACCAGATTAATATGTTATTGTGCTTTTGTCTGGAAGAAAAAAAAAAAAAAACTGTGATGACATTTCTTTCCATAATAGAGTTGAACTGTTGAGCTTGACAAGGCCAATATCAATGTACATGTAATGAAATATTCTGCCCTACAAAGGCAAAAGACCTTAACTCGCTAGAGTGTGAAACTGAGAAAAATTACTTTAAAGATTTTTAGTTGTCCAGCCAAATTAATTTTAGGTAGAACACTGAAAATCTGGCAATTAGGTGTTTTAGTAATGACAATTATCTACATAAAAAATCTTGAGCTCAAGCTTGACTTTTGACCACTATTTTGAAGTTACTCTACTCTGCCTTTGTATTGTCTTCAAGAAGTGAAAAGTAACACCAAGGCAAATGGCAATTCCACATTATCAATATTTGGTTCACCATTTACAAAATCATTATATTAACACCTGTAAAAATCTAGTGATCATGGCATTTATTTTGGATGATTTACAATTGCTTTGTTATATAAATAAGTTTGGTAGCCTATTCATTGGATAGCTGACTAGCCTATTTATGCTATAGGCTGCTAGCTAGCTAAATGAAGTAGATTGCGATCTAATTTGTGCATCTTATTTCTTACCTCGATGACCTTAATGTCTGCGTTTCAAAGCAATCTCATCCATCATTTTCCTTCGAGAGCAATGGGCCATCCTTAAACGCTAGTAAAAACAACTACTCAACTATTTGTTTTACCTACTACCTACGTTTTACTACACTTATATGACGACAGGCTACACCGTAATTTAAACGCAATAAACTTTTATGGACAGTAAAACAAAGGCAGAATACCGTAACTCCAGGCCGGTGCAGTAACTTCTAAACAATGGCTAAGCAATAGCAGAGTACTCAATTTGAGCATTCCAAAACAAAGGCAAAGAGCTGTTACTTGTGTTACGGTGTTCTGCCTTGGCTTCTCCTGGGCTTTTGGAAGTTACTGTTAAGACAACCCATTATTTTCTTTTAAAAAAAGAAAAAAAAAGGAACTGAGGGAATTGACTCAAGGTACTTATCCACATGATAAAGGAGGTCTTGAATGTCCCAAAAAACTAATTTTCAACCAAAAATGAAGTTATTGTCTTTTGCCTTTCTACAGTATTGATAAAGAACCATGTGGTTAATAGTGTCACCCCATATGATGTCAACATTTTTTTAAGGTAAAAATGTCACAGCACAACAGGGTTGAACTGAGCACGCATAAAGTATTTTAGACAACAATTCTAAAATTAATTAATATTTCCAATTTAATATTAGAAATATTCACAATAGCGTATCCACAATAGCTTTTAAGTGTTGCTTAAATCACCTTACTGTACATTCATAAAACATAGGCCTACTAAAAGCCCACGAGATGATGCAGAGAGAGCAGATATAATAAAGTTCTCATGCTATTCTTCTGGAATGATCATTTTATTAGTACAATATCACATCACTCACTGTTGCGTTCAGGTCACGCTCAAAATTAAGTTTAAAGCGCAATTGTAATCATATTTTGATATGTGAGTAAATTCAATGCAGGAACATAATACGAAGATTCTACAAAGGAGCATTTATTTTGAGCAATGCTGTTTATGTAAAAAGCAGACACAACAATGCCGGTATAACTATAGATATCTATGGGTACAATATGTGTACGTACCTCCGTTTTTGCCATCCACACTACAACGCGAAAGCGGCTTTTTCAAATTTATCCACTTTGGAGAGCGTTTTCAAAAAGCTCAGTTTTACTTGACAAAAACGCAGTCATTAGGCCTAGTCCACACGTACACCGGTATTTTTATAAACAGAGTTTTTCCTGCTTTGTTTAAAAAAAAAAAAAAAAAATCATGTCCACCTGAAAATGCAAAAACATGCTGTGAAGCACTGTCAAGAGCATGCCAAACCAACAGGTGGCGATATAACCCTAACCATAAAGCCATGTTACCCAATCAGAAGCCTGGAAAAAAGGTTATTACTGGTTCCGGTTCCGACGTCAAAAGCCAAAATCAGAGCTCATATACCAACAGGTAATCAACGTAGAAACAGAACAGGTGATTAACAACCACAGAAAAAGTGACGGGAAAATGTGAACAAAGGAAACAGGAACTACTGTAGAATTAAACCAAAACAGAGCATACACATTACAGATATTCAGGAGAAACATTTAAAGATAAAAGATTATTATTTTTAAGTACCAAACTTTTGCATTGCACACTAACATGGCATAATATCTAAGAACACTGGACACACAGCACTCAGATCTGTGATTTCATATAAATATATGTCTGTTTTGGGGTGTTAAAAATGTTTAGGTCCTGTCTTAATTTGAAAAACAGTACCTGTGACACATCTGTGGTTTAGCGTAGATGTCATTTTATTGATGCTTTTGTGTGAATAACAGAAGACTGCACTGTCACTGACAATCTCCGTCTGCTGTCTCTCCAGTAGACGTCCTGTAGAGCTGCATGTCTCATCAAGTGCCTAATCACACAAGAGCGACATAAGAGTCTGACAGTCATCCAGATCTGAGACTCTAATAATCTAGCATGACAATGTCAAATACAATGTTAAGTAAAATAATCAGTGCTAAATAGATATCAAGTGTTTGTGAATGATTCTCAGTAAGTTACCTCAAATTATTATTATTATTTATTTATTTATTTATTTATTTTAATGTCAGAACATTAATTAGAGCATCTCTGATCCAGGTTATTACAGTAAGATGTTCTTTTTTTCAGTCATTAAGCCTATGAGCAAAGTTTCTTGCTCATCTAGGTGACTCCAGGTGAACTTTGATTGGTTCTCCTGGGGTTTCAGACCAACTGTCTGAGCTTAATGCTGAAATAGTGTACCGGGTAAATTAGATAGTGGAACAAAAGTATTGAGCTGCTGGTGCATATATACTCACATAATGAAAACTTAAACATAAACTTCTTTTTTATGTGTGTGTGTGAAAATCTTTGCTTGATTGTGGTCATATAAAATAAATACATAAATAAATACATAAAAAAAGTAAATTATTAATTAATTCAATTATGTAAATAATGTGTCATTTAATTAATAAAATAATAAATACACTACCGTTCAAAAGTTTGTGTTGGAAAAGATTTCCTTTTTAATATTTTTGAAAGAAGTTTTTGTACTCATGTAACATGGTTGTTTCAGAAACGAAGGAGAGTTGGATCCAAGTGCAGCAGACACTTTTATTTAAACAAATACAACAAGAGTTGAAATGAAATATTTCAGACACGGACAAAATCATAACTGAAACACACACACACGTAACATCTACCAAGGACAAAACCAGACAAAGAACATGGGAAACACTGGGTTTTAATGCTGCCTTCATGTGCTCTCAGAGTTATCATAAATATGAGTTTCCTAGTTAAAAACTGGACATGAACGTCCTCTCTCGTCATATTGACAACTGGGAATCTCAGGGCTAATTTTGATACCCAAGTTCTAGAGTTGGGCGTGACATAAACTTTAAACATGGCGGAGGGGAGAACGGTTGCTGCTGTGACTGGTTTTCTTTATTAGTTTTTTCCACCACAGCAATCGCCTTGTCTTGTCTTTAAAGTAATGCATATTTACATATATGCATACACATTTGAAGCGTGTTGTGTTTTATACACAGCAAAAATACCCTGTATTTGACCGAAATTCCAGAATTGTTATCAAGCTGACAATCTAGATAGCGCGGTGAATGTTTATATGGTTGTCAATGAATGGGATGCTAAATAAAATTATGGTTTTAAGAAGATTTTCCCAATAAATAGGCAAGAGTAAACCTTGTATCCTTCATGATTCCTGTTCTTTCCAACAACAAAGCACGTGAATGTGACAAGCTCGTAATCACAACTTCAGAAGTGGAAAATAGGAAATTTCCGATAGCACTTGAAGGCAGCATCAATACAACAAGGGCTGAAACAAGAAACAGGTAAAAGTAATTAGTAGCTATGAAGATTAATAAGGGTAACTATGGAAACAAACCGGAAACAAGGCAAACAAAGGAAGTAAAACACATGAACCATGAGAACAGGAACTACATATCATAGTCCTACGACACAAAACAGGGAAACATGAAACAGGAATCGTAATAGCTCACCAAGACTGCATTTATTTGATTAAAAATACAGTAAAACAGCAATGAAATTTTCAGCATCATTACTCCAGTCTTCAGAAATCATTCTAATATGCTGATTCAAGAAACATTTCTTATTATTATGCTGAAAACAGTTGTGCTGCTTCATATTTTTGTTCAAAAGAACAGAATAAAAAAAAAAATAGAGATCTTTTGTAACATTTTAAATGTCTTTATTGTCACTTTTGATCAATTTAATGCATCCTTGCTAAATAAATATATTCTTTTCTTTTCTTTTCTTTTCTTTTCTTTTCTTTTCAATTTCACCCCAAGCTTTTGAAAGCATTTATCTTATTGCTGGGCTGAAAAGGCTTCCATTTCTTCTTACATTATTTGAGGAAAAACCCTGCATCAGGATAAACAATGAATATGTGAGCATGCAGACATTGAGTGATGGTGATAAACACCTGAGGCCTGTCTCTTTAGTTCCTGCACTCTAGCTGTCATCTCAATTTCATCTTGCTGCCTTCCTCTCCATTGAGTTTGACCTCACTTCAAGAGATTTCAATGCCAGTGTGGGTGAGCTAAAGACTCCCAGCACATGTGTTGTTTGGAAACCGAACTGAAGAGCACAAACGCAGGAATTCCGAGTCTGATCTGACCTCCCAATTACCTGCCTTGGCTTTCTTAAGCTCTTACAATGAGCTCTACCGCTGGAGATCTGTGTACTCGCCCTAATGAGGCAAAGGGAGACAAAAGCAGCTCTCCTGGGAATTATGCAGTCTCTCTATATTTTAGGCAAATGACTCAGGTAATTACAGAGCTTGGGGGAAAACTCCATCCTCATTAAACATGAATGAGTAGAATCAGGCCACCGCTGATACTGTATACAATGTCTAACATGCATTTATCTAGACTTTGGTTTTGGTTGTTTATTTTAAAAACTGCTTTTAAATGGCCTTTTTTGTTAAAAGTTATTTTACACTTCATTATTTATTTAAAGATTCCAAAAGTGGGTATTCGCAGCGATGCCAAAGTAGAACCAATTTGGGTTCTCCAAAGAAGCTTTTAGTGAACAGTTCTAAAAAGAACCATGTTTTTCTTAGTAAATCTTTTTCCACTATTAAGAACCTTTCATGCAATAGAAGTGTTCAGCGGATGCTAAAGGTTCCTCATGGAACAATATGCCAATAAAGAACCTTTGTTTTTAAGTGTATGATTCTCTCACTCAATGTAGTTTCTTTACCTTCACAGAAAAAAAAAAAAAAGAAAAAAAAATGTTTCAATGTAGGAGAGGGTGTCTCTTTATCATGGTATTCTTTGAAGTACCTTATAGAACACCATTAGTAACTCTCTAATTACTATGCAATTACAATATATGAGTAATAACTAAGTACTAAGCCAGAACCTTAACCTAAACTCAAGTTAAGTCCATGCTTCCTTATATTACACAATATTTTCACTGTAAGTGCACACACTGTAAAATAAAGTGCAATGCGTAGTACTAAAGACCATACTTTACAGAAAATGACTGTGGCAGTACCATGGTTTAGTGATAATAACAAAAGATAATAATATGATACTTTGAAATATACCATCTCTTATAAAAAATAACATGCTACTACCATGGTTCAGTGCCATTAACATTATGGTATTACTATTACTGTACCATTGTACTGCCACCTTTTATTAAGGGATTGTAGTAAAATCTCTGTACCATGGCATTTACTCCAGGGTACAAAGGGTAGTAAGAATATCATATTCGATGACCAAAAAACCATCATGTACCGAGGTGCATTTTTGATGTAAATTCTATGGTACATGAATATGGTTATCAAGATGGTGCCATGATGATAGTGTACCATGGTGCTGCCACAGTACCTTTTTGTAATGAAAGTAAAAGATACAGTGTTCCACCACTTATCAGCTAAGTTAATGTTAACCTGCTAACTCTGTACTCGACTCAACCAGCTCAGTCTAGATTCCGCAGCTTGTTATGTTGTTTTTCAGACAGACTCTCAGTGGAATTACAGTTTGTAGAGTCTCCGTGTCCAAGGCCTGGGCTACCATCAAGATTTAAGGCTTATCACAGCTTCAAGATTTGAGAACAAATGAGCAGCACTCGAATTCAGCAAAACAGTTGCTCATTAGTCGAGCTTATTAGCATGACTTGCTGAACTTACAGACTTTTTTGAGAGATTAGGATACTGCTTGTATTACTATTTTTCATTATTTGTCCAAGTTTTATGAACTTTGATCAGTTTTTCAATATTTTATTTCTCTGCCAGACACGATTTACTGAAAATGCAAATCCATTGGCCACTAGAGGACACTGGAGAGCTGAGAGAAAATTTCAGTTTGATGATCATGAATCTCTGCATCAAAACAAAGCCATATATATACATATGACTGCATGCATGAACCTGTATTTTTCTACGGTGATGTTTTCTGTTCTATCAGCATAACCCCATTTGTAAATCCTCATGAAAGAGAGAATAAAGCAATGTCAAGATGTTTTATCAAAACTGATAAAGCAAGCCAAATGCACACTTTCACAGTCATATCTTGTATTTTATTTGGATTGAATTCAATGGACGTGTCTGTGCTGTCACACCAGCGGATGGTTGTAGAAAAACAGCAGCTTTTGTTGTTTGGCGAGTACGCAGTCTGTGAGCACAAAAAGACTCTTTTATCTCTTTCTGTCCTGTCATGAGCTGTTTGTGTGTGATGCAGTAAACAGAACTGAATAACAGAGTATGTTTTACCTGTGCTCGCTCTCAGTTTCTTTACCTCTGCTTTGAGCTCTTGCGGTGCGGACGTCTGTTTTTCTGTCTGAATTTGTGAGTAGAGCTGTTGTTGACTCGCAGAGCTTCTAGACCTGGAGTCTGGGCTGTAGACACTAAAACGCTTGTGATGTGAGTTAGGAAAGAGATAACTGTGACAATTAAACAACGTCACACTGTTATACAGGATTCAGCCATAGGAACGAGACTGCAGGTAATCACAAGGCAATAGACTATTAAAATCCAGTCTGATAACGATAAGCCTATAATTAATTTTATGTTATGACTTATAACTGCTTATAAATGGCTAACATTAAAATTCTATGCTTCGTGTAGAATTTAAAACCAATCTTTTTAACTGCTACGAGTGAATTTAAGCATTGCAACATTATGTGTATCCAATAAAAAAAAAGAAAAGGATATTCATCTTAATATTTGCTAAAGATTACATTTGACTGTGTTAATAATGTAGGTTATCTAAATATAAAAATGGAAAGAATGAGAACGAACAATTAAATATCTAATATCAACTGGCATAATAGATAAATAATCATCAACCAGTATCTGATATGGTACCGATACATTGTGCATCTCTAACTAAAATAGTTCTAACTTTTATAAAATTGATCTGTCTTATATCAAGAAAAGCACAAGAGAACAGAAAGACATACAGTTGTCTCTTATCAGCTCCTGGAGAACTGCTTTACATTCAGTGCTGTGTTCATGCAACATCATTGCCTTTCTGTATAGATTTATGCTGTAAATCTGAAATGTAGTCTGTGTAATCATGTTTAAAATGTAGAAAGGGAAAGGGAAAAAGACAAAACTAGATTTTTGTATTTTGTGAAGAAAATGTGAGTGCTGCTTATCCATGCAAATATTGCTGCCAGAATGCTAAGGTGTACTGGATGCTTGCAGGTGTGTTGTTATGCAGTTGCTAAGGTGTTCTGAAAGGCTTATAGTGCATCGTTCAGCTGTTGTTGGGGCGTTGATTACTGGGCCATGTCAAGAGAGCCCAATTCTCAATTTATTTCTTTTTTATTATTATTATTTTTTAATATTACATTTCCCCGAGCCACAATAAAGATTGCATAAATAATTTGACACATATAGGAGATGGAGATGTTGCCACAGTTCTTCTGGATTTAGTCTGTCAGTTTATTTTTTTTTTTTTTTTTTCAGTTTCTTCATGTAATCACAGACAGATTTGATGATGGTGAGATCAGACCTCCGTTTGGAGCATCCCAGCTGTTGTCAGACTCCTTGTGCATACAAAAATCTCACTGTTTTATTACAATTAATGGCACAAGGAATGTTTGGAAATGTAAACTGATATTTCCTACTCACACAGCACAGCAAAAGATATAAATAACTGGTTTAAAGCCTTTTTTTTGTGTGAAAATGCTAACGTGCCTAAGGCTTTTGCACAGTACTGCATGTATGTATATATATATTTGTTGATCCTGGAACAACATTTCAATCAACCAATCAGATTTAGGGGGCAACTTTACAGTTTATGTCAAGTTTAGGCTTACAGCCAGGGGTAGGTGTTTCTACATCAGTGTTATTCACCTATCACTTCCCTCTGATTTTAAGGGATAACTTATGGGTAGGGTTAGGTTTGGGGGTAGGGATATAATTAGCATTAAATTTTCAGACAGGAATGTTGTTCCAGGATCAACAAATTATGTTGACCCAGGAACGCGTCTTGCGCAAAATCAGGACATGCATCATTACTTAAGTGACACATGATCCTTCAGAAATCATTCTAATATGCTGATTTGCTGCTCAAGAAACATTTCTTATTTTCATCAATGTTGAAAACAGTTGTGCTGCTTAATATTTCTGTGGAAATAGAGATACCCCCCTCCCCTCCCCAGAATAGTTCAAAAGAACAGCAATAATTTGAAATATAATTCTTTTGTAACATTATAAATGTCTCTTTTGATCAATTTGATGCATCCTTGCTGAATAAAAGTATTAAAAAAAATCTTACTGGCCCTAAACTTTTGAAAGGTAGTATATATACCGTAAAATATAAAATGGTTTGATTGCAGCACAAGTGGTGTGGGTTGAGCTATGTTCAATATTTTAATATTTAGGGTTAGGGGTTTGTGTAAAAAGTTTGTGCAATAGTAATATTGAAACTTTCTAACCACATGAAATGTTTTACTTTGATCTTTATCTCATTTGATTTGGCCTGCCGGACCTGTAGTAATGTTCTCTTTTCCTACGTTCAGGCCACAGTAGATTGTAACCTGTGACTGACGGCCTCAAGGTCCAATTCTTGTGCTTGAAACAAGAAATTATGAAATGAATTCCTTTTGACTGAATACCTTACTTCTAATGTTTCAGCAGCTCTGCGATGCTCTCCCACGCTTTTATTCTGCCCTCCAGACCTTGGAGTTCAGTTTACTGTGCTGAAATAAAACACACACACACACACACACACACATATTTCAGTGTAAACATCTTATCAAAGCAAAGCCTCATTTCTGTGCTCTCTCATTACCAGCATTCTCCATCTACATTCAGTAACTCGGCTCTTGCTGGAATTCAGTCTGGCCTTTATGACTGCAGTGACATTGGCGTCAATTAAATTAAAATATGAACAGAGCAAAATGAAATGAGACAGTGTTGTAGTTCAATTAAAAACATTCTTAATAGTAAGAGGCAGGAAGGTGAGAAAATAAACTTGAGGGGAAGATAAGCTGAATATATCTTTACTTCATATGTCAAGAGATGATGCACAAACCCTGTCAACAAGGTGGTTGAAGCATTGTTGACATTTACCCCATGTATTTCCCATTCATCCTTTTAATGCATATTCTGTGATATAAATATTGTAGCTATCATAACAAAGAGATTGTTAAGCGCTACTCTGCTGAAGAACAGGTCGTGTCACTGCATTCACACCTCTGAGCTGCTCCATCTGGGTCCTGGCTCATTCCTGCTGCTCCCGGGTCACTTCCTCACCGACTTCCTGTCAGGAATCCAGCTGGTGTCACTTCTGAATTAGAGTCACCAGACTCTAAACCCTGTTCCACAGTCTTGGTCTTGGGCTGCCGGATCATGGCCCTCTACCTGGCGCCTTCTCGGCCTCCACTGGCTCCGGTCGATGCCAGGTCAGATTTGACCACAGTTCCCAGCTGAGGCACAATAGCTTGTCTTAGCCAGGGATTGTAAAAGCTCTCTGGTCCAGCTGGCTATTCAGAGCCTCAGCTTTAGTCTCCAAACTTCCTGTTTGCATGTCTGCATGTATGCCCTGTATACAACAGACTTAGTGTCAGTAAAATTCTCGGTAACACTTTAGAATAACTCACGCTATGAAGCATTAGTTAAGCATTAGTAAATAGTTAGTTCATCATTTATAAAGCATTAATATACATTAGTAAGCAGTTTATAAATACACCTATCAATGCTTTGTTCTTGATTTATAAGCATATCTATAATGTGTTTAATAAATGTATTTTCATACTTTATTAATGATCAATTTATAATTTCTAAATTAAGTATTACATTATTTACAAACCAGTTATTTAGGAGTTGTCAGTGGTTCATAAGATCATTTATAAAGTGTAAGTAAATGATTAATAAACAATTTAAATGTACATTTATGCATCTTATTATTTAGACATATAGTAATAGTTACTCAATGTGTTAATAAATGCTTTATTAATACATATTCCTACTGTAATTCATGATGAATTCGGGTAGTTATAAAACATTTAGTAGTTGTCAGTTAACTATTTTTGTGAGCTCATCTAAAGTGAGGACTATTCATGCCTTGTAAAGCTTTTATAAAGGAGATTTAAAGGATACAGAACATAGAAATATTTATTTCAAGGAAAAAAATGAAACTTTACGATGGGTAACTTATAAAATTAAAAGTAAACCTCTGCAATTTCACAGAAAGTAAAAATCCCTGTACTCCTCCAGAAAACATAACTGTGCAGTAAAATGAAACTAAGCTTTTGCAATCTGATATAAAAATACATTTCTGTAAAGTGTAAACATTGCTGAATAAAATTACCAGTGCCAGCACTGGATTACAGGAGTGCCAAAATACAACAAATAATGTTTTTTATAAAACAATAATAATGTAATAAAATATTTCACAGTGTCAAAACTACCTCAGTACTAACGTTAAAACATTAGAGAACAGCAGTGCAGAAGATCACTGAGCCTTCAAATCTCCTTTGTAAAGGTTTACAAGGCATGAATAGTCCTCACTTTAGATGAGCTCACAAAAATAGTTAACTGACAACTACTAAATGTTTTATAACTACCTGAATTAATCATGAATTACAGTAGGAATATGTATTAATAAAGCATTTATTAACACACTGAGTAACTATTACTATATGTCTAAATAATAAGATGTATAAATGTATGTTTAAATAGTTTATTAATCATTTACTTACACTTTATAAATGATCTTATGAACCACTGACAACTCCTAAATAACTGGTTTGTAAATCATGTAATACTTAATTTAGAAATGATAAATTGATCATTAATAAAGTATGAAAATACATTTATTAAACACATTATAGATATGCTTATAAATCAAGAACAAAGCATTTATAGGTGTATTTATAAACGGCTTATTAATGTCTATTAATGCTTTATAAATGATGAATTGACTGTTTACTAATGCTTAACTAATGCTTCATAGTGTGCAGTTATTATAAAGTGTTACCAAATTCTCAAATGAAAATGGCCACCATTTGTTCCTGTGTTGTTTTAGATGCCGTTTATTACTATAAAAACAAAACAGCTGAAACATTTTCTTAAATATCTTCTTTTGTGATCCACAGAAGAAAGAAAGTCATAAGGGGTTTGGAACCACATGAGGGTGAGTAAATTCATTTTAGGTGAACTATCCTTTAAATGATCTCAGGTATTTCTTCTAAAATTGATTGGGAAATTAATATGTGACAATTGTTGACATACAGTAAGACTATAGAGGTATATACTGTAAATGAATGTGGATGGTTGATGGTGAAATATTTGAGTTCTTTCCAATTATTCCAATTATATATCTGTAATCACTTAATATTATAGTATAAACTGGTCTATTTTCATGTACATGAAAATATATAGCTGCAGTAACATTTTAGAAAGGAAAACCCCTGCTATAGAAGACATTTATAAGATTACAAGTCTCAGTTTGCTCTACACTGAATCTAAAGGGTGAACAGAAGAAACATTTGAGACGTCATGTTGGTATGAGATAAATGTATCCTGTTGTCGTTTAAACAGTGTGTTTGAGAATAAGATCGTTTTTTATTAACAAATTTCACTCTGTTCAACCAACCTATTAGTTTCAGTCTCTCTGTGGGAAAAAAAACAAACATGTTTTTGTTCTCAGCCATCTGTGCAGTGTGACTGTACCTTATCTTTCACCTGCAAGCTTCCCAATAAGGAATATGTGAGTACAACAGCGAGATTTATCTGAGCCTAAATGCTGTGTTAGACTTTTTCCACATTCAAATTCAGTAACATGATCGCTGGTTGTGAAATTGAATAGCATAGGTGATTATAGGCTTTTTATAGACGATAGCAAAATGGTCAAGAACATGCAAAACATTCCAGGCCTTGCATGCAAAATAACTTAGGCAAACAAACCTATGAAAAAAAACATGCCATCACAGAAATATTGTATGCATGACTTTGTGGAATATAGTTCTGTGCTGCTGCATGTAAATGGATGCTGCATTTGCATTAGTCAAGGCTGTTCAAACAAATCACATACATAATTAGAAACACTGATATCAGTGTGAGGGATGAACATTTAGTTTGATTTATTTACCAAACAGGACTCAAGAAATTTGAGGGCATTTATTTTTTCCTAACAGCATGATGAAACGCAAGTGCCAGTGACAGTTGTTAAAATAGAAAATTAAATAAGGATATGAAGCGTTGAAAGTTTGAGAACCCTTCAAAATGATCTGTATTACGCAATGAGAGTTGATTGTCGTCCGTGTCCTGACAAGAGGGTATGCGTGAAGAAATAACACAAAAATAAAACTCGCTTTCATCTATATTCATCTGTCCAATATTCGTGGTTTTTGTTGGATAAAAGACTGTAAAGTTTTCTGGCGCTCTACAAAATCTGTGTTCTCATGATAATTGCAAACCAACTGAGTCCAGAGGCCTTAAAATGCATGCTTTATGTTGAGATGGGATTCTTTTGAGGTTTCTACTAAAGTGCTTCACTTTTGTGTCCGCAGTCGCTGGTTTTGGCAAACTTCAAATGTTCTGCTTGGAGAGAAGTACTTCCATCTTCATAATCTCATTTTAACACCAGTCATGTTCAGTGCATTGCTGATGATTTATTCATGAATGCTGACGTTAACCACAGTAAAGACACCCAAAGATCCCAAGCTGTTGCCCTAGGTTCTTTGTGACCGCTTTAATTTTTGAAACCTTCCTTCTGGCATGATTCAACAAGCAAACGAAATGGTAACATAATATTTTATTTGATTAATTAGATCTTCTTCTTTAACTTAAATACTTAGTCAAAGTATATATATATATATATATATATATATCCTCTACAATACATTACGATGGTTTAAAATTAATTGGCACCGTACTCTACACCCAACCAAGGCAGAATTTCTGCACAGAATCCTCCCAACCCCCATTCACTTTTCTGTCTTTCTTCTTGGCTCTCTCTCTTTTCCTCTGATGTGTCTCGTAATGACAGATGGGAGTCTGTCTGTATGCGTTGATGACACATAAGAAGGATTAAAGTTCAAACTGCCTGTACCAGCTCCAGCCCTCAATATACATTATGGAAAGAGTTACTATCTCATTTGTGAGATCCAAAAGTTTTAAACGCTACAGGCATCTGGGCAAATTCATAAATCTCCATTAGAGGAAAAGCGTCAGAGTGTGACATGTTCAAAAAAGGAGGGACGGAAAAGGGAATGTAAAGATGGGGTAAAAATCTGCTTTTTTCCCCCCTAAATGGCTGAGCTGATGGGAGCTTTTTACGACCTTTATGTTTTTCAATGCACTGCATCTGCGCTATCTTATACAGCATAATGCAGCAATGTAGCAATACAAATGCCATATTTCTTTTTAGAAATATGACCTAAATTCAGTTGAAAGAGTACAGCTGGAGCAATATGTGCAAACTGGCATTCAAAGCATTTCTGAAAGTTTTTGAAAAATGTTCTCTTTTGATTTATACATCTAATATTTCTCTAGTTAAAAAATAGATAGATGGATTTTAGATAGATATCTGTTTAGATAGATTAAACACACACACACACACACACACACACACATATGTATATATATATATATATATATATATATATATATATATATATAGATAGATAGATAGATAGATAGATAGATGTAAAATAAATATAATTATAATTATTCTAAAAAAGAAATAAAAAGATAATAATTTAATAATTAGTTTTGGCCTTAGTGCAATGGCAATATAAAAATCTAATTTATTTTATTTTCATCTCTATAATCACTTAATATTTATACTCACAGTATAAATTGGTCTTTGTACATGAAAATATATAGCTGCTGTTATATTTTAGGAAGGAAAAGTCACTATAGAAGACATGGGATTACAAGGCTCTAGAGAAAAATCTGAAGTCTTTATTTGCTCTCCATTGAATATAAAAGGTGTATAGAAGAAACATTTTAGACATTACATCAGCATGTATGGTTTTTTCTTTTGTGCACAGCATCTACTGCGATCTTACAGCACATAATGCAGTAATGTACCAATATATATATATGCCATATTTCTTCTTAGAAATATGATCTAAAGTCAAATGAAAGGGTACAGTTGGAGATCATGCAGCATTATGTGCAAAACTGGCATTCAAAGCATTTCTGAAATAGTTCTCACAGGGTCGTCCTTCCAGCATAAAGAAAAAAACTCCTAACCTCTGCTGTTTGCTTTCAAACAACAGTGAAGACATAGAGATCCACAATATCTTTCGTCCGTGGGAGGACACTGCGTGTCCTCTGTGTTGTGAAACCACAGGGCAGCGTTCACTATAGCAACACTATAACCTGACCAACATCCTGACCTTTTGCATGCTTTGACAGCTCTATCTCTCTCTGTAAACAGCATTGCTTTCTGTTCCTCTCTTCCTTTAGACCACGGCTGGAACTTTTCAGATGCTGTTGCTTCATGCCTGCGTGCAGAACATCTGGCCTGTATCTCGACGTACACGGCAAGAGACATCGGCCTGTATTAGATGCTTATGTTGAGAGGTAATTGCTTGTATCCAAATAGCTCTGTGGGAAACATCTGCCACCATGTGATTGGTGCTATCTGAAACATCTGCTGCAGTGCGATTGGTTTCAAGAGACACATCTGTTTGGATGTGACTAGTGCTATGATGCCCTCATTTCAACAGGATGAAGATCTGGTCAAGAGTTAACCATCCATACCAATCCATTGAGGCCACATTGTATGTACACTATAATATAATATAAGTAAACAATAAGGTACGAGAGGCTGTGCTGTATCGTGAATAAGTCACGGCTGAAGGGTGTTGTTAGGCACGAAGTGAAGCGGAGTGCCTGAAACCCCTTCAGCTGTGACTTATTCACAATACAGCACTAGCCGCGAGTACCTTAGTGCTTTTATAAAATGGTTACCATACAATACAAATATTAAAGCCAAAAATATGTATCAATGCAACTTTCATGAAGTAAACTTTCACTAAAGCATTCCTTCCACCGGAAAAAAATAGTCTCTAATTGTGAACAGCAACAGAAGTTACATTATTACGCCATTAGATGGTGGCAAAGATTGTCTTTATGAGTGTGTCAGTCAGTAGCGAAGACTTTTACATTGAAAAGACTGAATTGTTGTGAACATGGAACAAGACGCAACTGACAAATGCTTTGACTAGCACTGTCAGTCACGGGAAAACCCCTTAACTGTTAAAAGGACAAGATAATACATCGGACATTTAAGCAGATTTTTTATTATGAACATAGGACTGACCTGAAGGAAAATGCTAAATCTGAATGCAGGTAATAAACTCACTCACTCGATCTCTTTCTCACAATACTCTTCTACATACAATACAGTATGCTTCAATGAACAATATCAATTGAGAACAAACAGTTTACGTTGCTAAGAGTGGTTGCTAAGGGTGGTTGCTAAGGGTGTTGTAGTGATACACAAAACCTCTGGGTGAAGCGGTCATAGCCGTGTTTTATCGTGAATGAAACACAACTATTGACCAATCAGAATCAATATTTATAATATAATATTTTGTCTTATTCCATTTCAAGAATTTTGCTTCAGCATGTTTTTATGCTAGCAACATTCTAGCATAGCTAGCTACTTTTTCACAGGAAAGAACCACTGATTGATTGTCTTCAGAAAACGTGCAACTTTATTTCTTATTTCTAATAGCCATTTTGCAGTGTATTCATAAAAAATAGCCTGAACACTACTGGGGTTTTAGAGCTACTGCTTTGTTTTTCTCTGAGCTGAAAAGCAAGTTACGGTTAGCGCTTAGCATTAGATTACATGGTCCTTAAGGTGAGAGCATACGAGAGAGTGTAATACACTCTTATGAGACAATGATTCTACAGACTTTCCTTTCACACGCAAGCTCAGGCTGTTTTGGTCCATTACAATCTTTCGGAGGTAATAAGGATCTCTTTCAGCCAATACCGAGTGTCTAAAATCTGCTCAAGTATAAAATTAGCACTTACCACACTTTCAGACTAGCACACACACGTGTGTACGTACATAGGCTGGCAAATGCTTAGACAAACGCACACATAAATGTGTGCAATACGACGGAGAGGAGCATAGCAGGAGGTGAGTGCCTCTAAATTACAGGTAGGTGAAGAGCGTGCTGATAATAGTCTCACCTCTCCCATTGACCCGATGGGGCGAGTAGGATGGAGAAGGAGAACACGCGGAATCAATGCAGGGCACTTATCATGATTGGTCACAATCATAGAGATGACAGCGTGAAAGCCGGTTACATGGCTTGTTCGATTCTTGCTCTCTCTCGTCTTTGTTGGAAAAAATACAAATGAGATCTGTTTAACGTCTCAATTGTTTTTCATAGGTCGCAATGGTGACGTTTGCTAAAAAGATTAGTTCACCCAGAAGAGAAAATTCTATGATCATTTATTCACCCTCATGGCTTTTCAAACCTGTATGACTTTCTTTTGTCTGTAGAGCACAAAATGAAATGTTAGGTTGAATGTTATTATACCGTACAAGAACAATAAATGGATGCTGTTAAGTTGGAAATATGGCAAAAAGCATCATAAATTGGTCCATATATGATTCATAGCCTTCTGAAGTCATGACAGATTTGTATGAGAAACAGTTTAAATTAATATTCAGTGAAGATATTCTCCTTCACTACTGAACTTATTCAATTTTTATAAAAAAATATATATAAAACAAGAACAAGATTTAGTTTGATAAATCGATTCATATATTGTTCAGTTGATTGACTGACTGACTGATTCATTCATTTATTAGATTTGATTGAACTGATTTCATGATATTTTGATTGATTCATTTATTCACTGAATATTTTATTCATATATAAGATTTAGTTTGATTCAATTTTAAGTTCAGTTGTTTTCTTGATTTGTTCAATTATTCACTACATTTGTTTGAATTAATTTATTAAATCAATGAATCATTTTGATTCATTCATTTATTCATTGAATAATTAATTAATAAGAACATTATCATTAATAATGTTTTGATTTGTTCATACATTTAAAATATTTAGTTTGATTCATCAATTCATTTATTGTTAAGTTCAATTGATTAATTCATTCATTAGAACTGAATGAACTGATTTATTGATTCAATAATAAGAATGTGATTTATTCCTATATTCATTAATTGAATCATTTATTCATATATTAAATTTAATTTTATTTAATTGTATTAATTGTTAAGGTTCAGTCGACTGATTGATTCGTTCATTCTTTACATTTGGCTGAATTGATTCTTTGGTTCATTAATAAGATTTTGATTGATTTGTTCATTGAATCATTCATTCATTATAGGAGTGTGTTTGATTCATTATCACAATTTGATAAAACACTGATTCTTTAGAACAGCCTCTAAAGAATCAGATAAACGCCTACTTCTACATCGAGTCTTTGGCCCTGCCCACTGTAAGTGAAATGAGTAGGAGAGAACAGAGATACAGGATCACTGGGCTAAAGATAACATCATAAGGATCCTAATGCTAGGAAAGTGGTTATTTATGTTCAACTATGTGAATGTCTCAGTAGAGCATTATTTGTTTGTTCGGTACATTTCATTGTGGATTCTTAGGTAAATCAGTCGCAATTTCGGTGCAGACTTTGCAAACAGACTTTTACTGTAAGATATGGACCCGACAGTAATACCACAACATAACAATCTTTTATTGCCATTTATGCATCAGTAAAACAAGCCATTGACTTAATGGTCAACTTCACATTGTTTCTCTTAGTAGCATGAAAAAAATCTATTATTTAAGGGTACATTTACACGACAACGATGTACTAAACACAGAAAAGTTTTTCCTTTGTGTTTTTCCTGTACAGACAACAATTTTGTTGAACTTTCCCAGTTCACATGGATCTGCGAAAACAATTATTAATGCTGCATATATCATTCATGCCAGACCAGTAGTTGGCAATGTCACTTTGTAAAGAAACACTACGTGTCTAAAGACTGAATACATAATATGCATATGCAGGATGTCACCGTTTTCACAAATTTGCATTTTTGTAGTTTACACAGAGATCATAATATCATTTTCAAAAACTTTTTCAAAAGTTTGTGTTTTCAGGTCCCTAAAACGCTGTTGTCGTTTTTAGTTGAAAATGGTGTCGTGTAAACGGTCCCTAAATTGTGATTCAATTATATACAGAAAGAGATCAAAGAGCGCTCCCTTTATAATCGCTGGAGCTGTCAATCACACAGCGCAAGTTTATCAGTGATGGTGTTCTGGACTTTAGCTAAAAACCCTGTAATAATCAATGACGCTGTCTACACTGCACAATGAATCTCTTATTTGCATTGTGTTTGCACTGTGAGTTATGACAAAGTCCCTTTAAGACAAGTCATTTCACTCGGCGGCCATCTTTGAAACGCCTCTCGGGCATTCAAGTGCAGCTCCTATCTCTTTGAATAGGAGATCATCAAATTCTCCAAAGCTGTTCGATTAAATTTCATATTTGAAATCACCAATGAAATCTGACAACAACTGTCTCATAAATTTTGTTTCTAAATGTTCGAATCACGACAAAAAACTGTATTTTTCAGGCTGAATCAAGCTAATGCGCATACGCAGTCCTAAATGCGCGTCTCTTGTGTCTCATTTCGGAGGCGCACGTCTGACTGTTTCTACAGGAACCGGAGCTTTTAACAGCCGCTGCAGTGACGCTATGACTTTACCAATCGGCCATTGGCTCTTATTTAGAAGGCAGGACTTATTCCACCATATTGCGCGTTGCACTTTCTCCTACTCAAAACAATATGAGTGAAGTGTCTTGTGTTATTCTATAGTCTTTGGTTATGACGAAAGCAGAAATCGAGATCACTGCATTCATGTGCTCATGTCTGTCATCGGCTACAATGCTCATCACTGCAACCTTTCATGCGACGGGAGTAGATCGACATATGCTATAATCAACACTTTTCATGATTAGTTAATCTCGACAGCTGTAATAAAACCATAGTAAAAGTTTTTGAGAGAGTTCCACATGTAATACTTATTTCATATGCAAATATGTTAGCCAATCATAGCAGTGGGTGTTTACATTGAAGTTTCACAGCAGACACGCCCCTTCCAATCAGAGGAGAAAATGATCTTTTATTTCTAAATTATGATTTTTACATTAAAAATTGTCATACTAACATTATAAGTGCACCCCAGGAAACATAAAACAATAATAAAAAAATGCAGTTCATGACCCCATTTGACATTACATTTTTTCCAGAATCAAATTATCTGGTCTGTGCCATCCTCATGATATACTGTAGCTGTACACTCTTACTTTGTCTACAATTTGTATTTTGCCAGTGGACTTTTAGGAGAAATATCTGAGACAAAGGCATAAGTGATAAATCTATTAAAGCTCTTGAGCTATGAAAAGTAACCTCAGAGCAATAAAAATATCCTTTGGCCTCTCCATAATGCAGCTCTGCTTCCTCCACACACGGTCAAGTTCTGAGAAATCCAAGTGTTTGGCCGCACTGTGGCCTTCATAGAAGCAGCAAACACACACACTCTCTCCACACCTCAAACACACACACTCACCCACCCACACACACACACACACACACACACACACATTCCTCTCCAAACCCACAGAGCCAGAGGGGTTTGTGCTAATCATACTGCTGTCTCCACGACTACAGCTCTCTTTCATGGCAGGTCAGCTGTGCATCAATTATTCATGCTCTGATATTACTAATGCATTAGTAATTTATCATAACCACCACATTTCTTGATGAGATTGTCTTTTCTGAGGAGTACATTATTATGGCAAATTAATAGTTTAATATTAAACTGGCAATTTAAAGCACTGTGGAGCTCACAGGGTTTGTGCGAAGCACTTTCCTCATCGAGAAGGACAGAATTGAGGGAGTGAATGAGTGAATAAACTTCGGGGCTGTTTGCAACCCCTCATTCTCTGAGATAATTGAAAAAGTTTTGGAAGATGACATTAGTATTATTGATAGATGGATAAAAGATGAACTTCTGCACACTATGAAAATACAGTGGTAGGGGTTGGACCTTCCTGAATGTGAATCTACTTCCATCAGAATATAAAATCACATCCACAATCTATTCATGCATCTTTCTTTCACTTATACAGTAAATATATCAAGGGAAGAAAATGACTTTAGAGACAACAATCTGACAACCAAGTTTTCCTCCCAAACTGTCTTACATGTCCTTTGCTCTTTTGCTCTTCTGAAATATGTCCCAACATTCATGAATGGTGAGTTCAATTCATATTTTAATTTGCATCATTATTGATTGATTGATTGATTGATTTACTGATTAATTCATTGATTCAAAATTTAGTGGATTGATTGATTTTATGTAATTCCTCATGTTTGTTTATTGATTGACTGATTGAATCATTGATTAATTCAAGGTTGTATTGATTGATTAATTCCTAATGGTCAGTAGATTGATTAACTGATTAATTCAATAATTAATTAATTAATTACTTGAGTCAAGATTTGGTGGATTGATTGAGTCATTCCTAATGCGTAGTTTATTGATGGCCGAATGATTGATTGATTGATTGATTGATTGGTTGACTGATTGATTTACTCATTTATTCCTAATGGTCAGTACATTTATTAATTTATTGACTGTTTGATCCATTGATTTAAGATTTGGTGGGTTGATTGATTCATCCAAAGGTACGAAATCCAGTCATTTCAATAGGAATCTACACATTCTGAAAATTCATGCGAGGGCAAAGATTTCCCCATTTAGATTTTGCATTGGGGTACTGAGGTTTATAATGCTTTTGAGAAACATAGCCCAGGTTCTGTCTATCAATTGATCAATAATTTATTTTGTAATACTAAAACTCATTTTTTTGGGGAAATGCAGTACAGGTTCTGTCTATAGTTGAACCATTAACTCATAAAATTGATTAACTGATTCAATTTTAAATGATTGATTAGCTAATTCACTGATTCATTCGGTAACACTTTGGTATGGGGAACACATTCACTATTAACCACAACTTTTACTGCTTATTAATAATTAGTAAGGTGGTTGTTGTAGCATTTAAGTTTAGGTATGGGGTAGGATTTAGGGATGTAGAATATGGTCATGCAGAATAAGGCATTAACATGTGCTTTATAAGTAATATTAAACAGCCAATATGCAAGCTAATAAGCAACTATTTAAAAGTGAGAATTGTTCCCCATACTAAAGTGTTACCATTCATTACACAATCCATACATTATTCCACATTCTCTATGGCAGGGGTTTTCTAGGGACACCCAGGGCATCACAAGGGAAAGGAAAAAAATGTTGTAAAAAATGTTTAATATATAACAAAACCAGTTTATAATAATAAATTAAATAATTTACAGAATTTGCAGTTTTATTCTGATTTCTAAAGAATTTAATGATAAGAATAATGGCTCTTTAGTTTTTTGTATTTTGTTTCTCTTCAGTTTATACATCTATGGCGGGTAAAAAAAAAGATACAGTGTAAACTTAATAGAAAGCAAGAATATTTAGGGGGTCCGTGGCATCAAAAATTGCTCTATGGGATGCTTGACAGCCTGTGACATACAACACGTTGTGCTTTTCTCTGCTCACAACTTCCTTCCTCCCATACGCTCATCATGTTAGTGCCATTGTGTGCTAACACCATATGCCCTGTCATGGTGTTGCGTCTTGTGTTCCACTTATGAGTTCCACGTTATGCTATGTTGCCTTTCCACATCACGCTCCACATTGTGTTAACTCCCAGTGTCATTATGTGGTGCTGAATAAGGAAAACAGAGCTTCCTTCCAGCTGTGATGTCTACTAGCATTATACCTGTCCCAATACACAAACATCAGTGCTACAACACCAGCAATGTGACAACCCATCAATTCATCTATCCTACAAGTGGCAAGCAGTCATTTAGAAAACCATTTTACCCAAAGCAACTGTCAGTACACTTATTACAGGGACAATCATCCTGAAGTAACCTGGGGTTAAGTGGTTTGCTCATGGCCAAAGCTGTAATAGCTCATGGTCCCTCGTTTACAGACTTTACAAACTGCTTGAGAAAAAAAAGGACCATTCCTACACTATTAGCACTAATTGCTGCCCAATAGCAAAAGTCAGCAATCGGTTTATTAATTTGGTTTATTATTGGTTGATTCACTCATTCCTACTGTTCAGTATATTGATTGACTGACTGACTGAGCCTGCTTACTTTATTGACTGACTGATTGATTCATTTGAGTTTTGATTGATTTATTCATTCCTAATGTTCAGTAGATTTACTGACATATTGATTGACTGATTGATTCACTGATTCAAGATTTGGTGGAATGATTGAGTCATTCCTAATGCATTAGTTTATTGACTGACCGTTAATTCATTAATTTATCAAAGGTTTGATTGATTAATCCATTCCTAATGTTCAGTAGACTGACTGATTAATGATTGATTTAATTAACTGATGAGTCATGCTTAGATTATTGATTGACCAATTGATTCACTGATTCATTAAATGATTGATTGACTGATCCATTCCCATTGTTCAGTAGACAGACTGACTGATAGTTTCAATGATTTAGGATTTGGTGGACTGACTGAGTCATTCCTAATGCATTACTTTATTTTTTACTTTACTTTACTTTACTTTACATACTTTATTTTCATTCCTAATGTTCAGTGGATTGACTCACTGATTGATTCAATGACTGATTCATTGATTCAAAATTCGGTTAATTCCTAATGCTTAGTTTACAGACCAATTGATTCATTCAAGGTTTGACTGATCAATTCATTCATAATGTTCAGTAGATTTATTGACCGATTGCTACACTATTAGCACTAATTTCTGCTGGCCATCAAGAGCAAGAGTCAGCAATTACACAGACATAGAGAAATGCATGGGTGTTCGAGTGGGCGTCTGTTGGCCATGGCTCTGCCTCTTCATAGTGGGTGTATTTAGTTGTTCGGTTGCATACTGTACATATCCTGGTTTCTGGCTGCTCAGCGAGCAGGTACTATGTTCAAGGTCATCCCTTTTATCGAGAACAGTTCCATTTATCACTAAATTTTCCATACATTCAAACACATGACATCTGCCACAATCAACTATTGATCTGTATCTGGTGCATTCAGATTTTTCCATCTGCACTCTCTTTCTGTCTCTACTTGCTCTGTGCAGCGTTTAAAATGATCACAAGGATTCTGAAATCAAAAACAAGAAAATGTTCAGTTCACACTAAAGAAAACAGCATCCTCTGATGCTTCCTTTATGGCCATTTGTACTTCTCCTGGAATTCTCTAATGTTAGGGGTCCATTCTCCTCAGATCACATCAAATACTTTAGCAAGTCTTTGGCAAGTTGCTTTTTTAGAACAGAAGTTACCTAATGGGGTTCAGTGGGGGATTTTGTGACTTTGAGTCTACCACAAAACATTTCCAGCTACAAGTTTAGCAAAGAGACTATAACATTTCATCCTATCATAAAACTGCCGGTCTTTTATCTATTCAGTCTTCAAACATATACAAAATAAATATATGTTAATATATTAAATATATATTTAATATATTAAATGCAATATACAGTCAAACCAAAATTTATTCAGACACCTTGAACATTTCATTCATTATTACAGTTTAAAAAAATGGTGATAAAATATGACAAGATCTCAGAGTTAAACTGTGTCAGGAAAAAAATAATCTTAATTATGTCAGATAACACTTAGGCAAAACATGGTCAGGTCAAAGTGTCTGAATAATTGTTGGTTCCAAATTTTTTATCAATTTTGCTAGTAGTCCACTGTATGAAGAATTTTTGGGTATAATATGTCACAGTGTACTTTATTTTGCTATCCTCACTTACATAAATTAACTATAGTGTCCTGGACCCACTAGTAAAAAAAATATTAAAAAATGATATCTAGTGTCTGAATAATTTTTGGTTTGACTGTATAATAATACATTATTATTTAATATATACTGTTCAAAATTTGAAGGTCGGAATTTCTTTTTACTTTTAGAATTCACTTATGCTTATCACTATGCTTATCAAGGCTGCATTTATTTTATCAAAAACAGAGAAAACTCTCATTTGGTGAAATATTACAATTTAAAATAATTGTTTTCTATTATAATACACTTTAAAATGTAATTTATTCCTGTGATGTAAAGCTGAATTTTCAGCATAATTACTCCAGTCTTCAGTGTCACATGATCCTTCAGAAATCATTCTAATATGCTTATTTGTAGCTCAAGAAACATTTACTATTATTATTAATGTTGAAAAAAGCTGTGCTGCTTAATAATTTTGTGGAAGCTGTGATGAATTTAGTTTTTCAGAATTATTTGATGAACAAAGTTCAAAAGAACAGCATGCATTTGAAATAGGAATCTTTTGTAACATTATAAATGTCTTTACTGTATGTCTTTACTCTCAATTTTGATCAAAAAGTGACAGTTAAATCAAATCAAACAATCAAAATGAACTTGCTGACTCCAAACTTCTGAACGGTATCTATATTCCAAATATATATATTTCATATGGGAGATCCAGTCGCACTTACCCGTCATTAAACAAATTGTAAAAAACATTCATATCATTTAAAATGCTTAATTTATTTGATTGTGTTTCCTTTCTTAAAGGGTATTAAAAGGAATTAAATCATGCAAATAAAGGGGGAGAAAAGCATTTAAATCACTTTCTTTGTGGAGAGAAATAAGAGAAGCAAGAATCCAAATGGTGAAATGATCTGATAAATAATCAGATATTAAATGCAGGGTAGGCGATTTGTTCTAGAAACATTTTTTTTTTGTTATGCTGGTTGAAAGTCTCTGAAAGCAATCACTAAGTTAAGTGGTCCAAATGTATATTATATATATATATATATATATATATATATATATATATCGTCTGTGGAAGACATATAAAATGTTTGTCCAATCATTGCATTTGGTTTGAATATGATGTCCTACCTGCCTGTCAACATATGTATTTCCATACCCTCCACGCACCCTGCTCGCGCAGAAATCACACGTCATCAGCTCGTTTC
Source organism: Ctenopharyngodon idella (assembly GCF_019924925.1). Lineage (NCBI taxonomy): Eukaryota > Metazoa > Chordata > Actinopteri > Cypriniformes > Xenocyprididae > Ctenopharyngodon > Ctenopharyngodon idella. The sequence goes on along the minus strand of NC_067229.1, from coordinate 33,144,968 downwards.
ATGTTATGCAGAGTTAGACAGACGTCAGACATCGAGCACCGCAACCAAAACAGCAGTCACCTTTTACACTTCCTCCTGAACTAAAACAATGAGGTTATGCTGCGTTCACTCCATAACTACCATAACTTGGAAGAGATGGAAACCCATGAAGGTTTGTGACTTGAATTTATGTGTTTCAGTGGCAACACTATCAACGTTGAAATGAATCTGCAGCAGTCAGGTGGTACAGGTCAGTGCTATTTAAGTTGTTTACGTTCATTATTATTGTAATGTTATGTGCTTTGAGACATGAGGTAGTTTAACGGCGTCTCTCGTGGCACTTTTGTTTGCTCATTCTCTATACTCGTTCAAGTGTTTTGGAGGAGGCATGGCTTTGTAGAGCACTCTGAAGGGAGGGGGGATCTTATGCTTTCAAAGCTAGCTCGCTATTGCTAGCCTATCTGAAAATTACCTACCCTACCTTTAAATCTCATATCTGTTTCACAGCTTGCATAGCTAAAAACTACTAAACTCATCTAATTTTTCTTTGCTTTTAAATGCATTTTTACTATATGGACCAACACAACACAACACCATGAAGGTCCCAGGCAGCTGACCACGAGACGAGAGAGCCTGGCAGAAGCCTGGCAGAAACTGTTGAGGTGAAACCCTTCATTTCAACCCTTCACTGTTGAGGTGAAACCCTTCATTTCAATGGCAGACACCACCTTGTGCTTTTGCATTCCACATAGGATCACTTGAGCTCAACTGCTCCTAAGGCTCCTCTTCCAAAAGTGTGTTTTGGGCTTGTTTTGCAAATTAAGATTACAAATTATGTGCGTTTTTAAATGCAAATTCCTGTTAAACCGGGTCTCATTATGTGAGGGACACCTACATAAGAACTCATCCTAAACTGATGGGAGCTAAACTAATTTGCTTAAGAATCTCTCTGTGAAACTAATTTGCTGGATTTACAAGAGTAAAAAAAATGCAATCGGGAGACGTTTCTGACATGCTTACATGATTAAAATAGAATGTGCAAAGAGATCAAACTGCACCCAAGGCTTTGATGAATGTGACTCAGAAACAGAGGGAAGGTTGTGAAATGAGATGTCTTCCCATCTGCCACCAGGAGGGGGCACTGTGGTGCTGCTCTCCTAAAAACACAAGGGCAGAGCGAATTTGAAGTGGGGGGTGGTGGTGGGGGGTGTCATTAGTGATGCGTATAAAATAGAATTGAAAGTTTTGACATCGACTGAACCCACTTCAGATGCACACATCAAACCATGACTGACTGACAGTCCGGCCGCTAAGATGGAGGGAGTTGCTTTGGAAGAAAAGGAGAAAGTGATCAGGCTGTTAGGTTCAATGGCTGAAATTTCCTGGCTGACAGTACCACAAATAATTGCTAAAAAAATATACTGTATCTTACACCGTACCTCTCCACGAAAGCAACAGGAAGTCAGTGACAAGGTGTCGTAGCAGCTAGCAGGTTTGTATAGATATTCAATACAAAAGCTCACTGCAAAACCGATGCATTTGCTGTTACAGTCAAGCGAGCGAACTCAATTTCACAAAATCCCGAGATGCTTGCATTTGTTAGCGTAACCGATGACATTTAGCGTAGCTGGGCAGGCACTGTGCATCTGCTGAGTTCCGTTGCACACAAACCACTTAGAGTTAAATGAGATTGTAGGCTCAAGTCTCACTTCTTTGTGAAGTCCCATAAGGTCTGCAGAGGGTTTGTCGGTTACGGCGGCGAGAGAAACAGGTGTGCGGAGCAAAGCAGATGATTCTTTAGCTGGAGGCACAGAGCTAACACTCCAAACATATTACGGTGCGCTCCCTCTGACATTCCATATGGAGTTCAGACACATGAGGGTATTGATTTGTTGGCTAATTAAACCACATCAAGAAACCCTGCCTGTGAAAAATATTGAATTATAGCCTGGTCTGATACCTCAAGCTACGCACATGCATATTAAATCAATACCTTTCATCAGTCATGCATACGTTCTTGTTGATTAACCGATTGTGATTTATTTATTTTACATTAGTTGACATTCATTGTCTCATTGAAGTTGTTTATTTGGATTAGCATCCATCATGCCGCCCCCTATAGGAGCTGGGCTGTACTGCAAACCGGTTCTGATGACATGCCTCAGTAATGATAGCCACATCTGGCCTTGGGGCGCCTCTGCCAAGGGCTTGGATGCTCAGCGTCCGTCTGATGACATCGGCGGGTAACCCCACACCCATTCTTGTTTTGTTTTTGGAAATTAGTCCCTAGTGATGCAACAATCTGCAATGGGTTAAGCTTCTAAAAAATAAAATAATTCCCTCAGAAATCATAGAGAATGTCTAAAATGCAATGTCAAGTTTAGGCCGGTTTTACCTCACCGCATGATTCTCTCTTAAGTCAAAATTTAATTACTTGAGCCCTTGGGCTGTTTAGTTGATTTAGTTTCTTCTGTGCTTCAAGAACAGCCCATTTTGTAGCTCTCATTCAGATTCGCCAACATCACCGTGAATTTCAACCACGCTGTGATGTCTTGCAGGAAAAGAGCCATAGAACTTTCAAAAGGCTCGTAATGAACTCGGACGAACTCATTATTCTTCTGCCTTTGTGATGTTCCCTTCGTAACCTTACATCATGCTCACAGGACATCATTCAAACTGCACTGATTGTTTGATCTGTTTTACTGTCCTCTGTGGTAGAATTTTTCTAATTGTTCACGGTTGCAGCATATTTGCTCATTCTTTGCTCTGTGATGTCCAGGATGGTGCATCTTTTAGAAATTAATTTATAATGTATTTTAAATTCCTGGATTTGAAATGAGGTAGAAACAACCCGATCTCACAGCAATTTGTACGTATTTTACGAAGTGGCTAATTCGTACGAATTCGTACGACCTCACTTGTACGAATTAGTATGTTTTGCTAAATCGTCCGATTTTACGAGTTGCCAAATTCGTACGAATGACCCACCCCTAATGCCGCCCCTAAACCTACCCATCACTGGGGTTTAAACAAAAAAAAGATAAAACAGGTTGAAAACCTGTAGAAAACAGGTTGTAGAATTGAAATTTGAATTTGAAGAAGTTGAATTAAACTGACAGAAAATTCAAAGAAATTGCAATTAGTGTAATTTTAAACTAAAAAGGTTAAGACAAACTTGGAGTGTTGAGAGTTTTAAAAAAAGTGGGAAAAGTCTTACAGATACCCACTCATAAATCAAAATGACCAACATGCTCTAATGGCAATTTGTAACTATTTTACATATTGGCTAATTGGTGGCTAATTCATACATTCTCATTCATACATTTTCGTATGATCTGCTAACATCCCACAGATTCTTAGGTTAGGGGTGGACTTTTATGCTTATATTTTTTTTCAAAAAATTCGGTAACACTTTATTTTAGGGTCTTTTAACTAGTTGCCTATTAGCATGCATATTCCTAGAATATTGGCTATTTATTAGTACTTATTAAGCACATATTCTGCATGACCTTATTCTACATTCTTAATCCTACCCAATACCTAAACTTAACAACTACCTTACTTGCTACCTTACTGCTATTAATAAGCAGTAAATTAGGAGTTTATTGAGGGAAAAGTCATAGTTACTAGTCTATATGTGTTCCCTATACTAAAGTGTTACCAAAAGTTCTAAGTTTCTTTATGAATCCCATCGAATGCATACGAAATCACCACCTCATAAAATAGTAACAGTTTTTCAGGAGATTGGGTTGAACGAACCCATTTCTTTGGCTCTGAATTCTTATCCAACGCTGGTGGTGTCGTCAGTATGGGAATGTTGCAGATAGAGGCGTGACCTCTCTGTTTACCTCCCTTTTGGAGCAGACAGCGCTCACACTCACGCATCATCACACCGTCTGCATCTCAAACATCTGTGGGTCATGTTAAATACCTCCCCTGCAGAAACCCTGAGAGACATGGTGCTCTACTGTTAATGCAACTCCAGGTTACATTTACATTAAATAATCTCATGAAATACAGTTGAATAGGCTGTGTTGGAAAAATGATTGTTTAAGCGCTCATATTTGATAGTAGTCTGATGTTGCCAAATAAATGACACAAGATCTGGCTGAGAACCACCTATTTAGAAATAAAGATATTGTCACTGATGGGCAGAAACCTTGCATTCCATATTCTGTAATTTTTATTTTTTTCCCCTAAATCATTACTATTGGTCACCCTTTACATCTGTCTCTTTTTTTAAAAAGTATTTAAAAGAGCTTGTGACTAAAGCTTGTAACTCCATTGGAATCTCAACTCCAGCCCGCCTCTGGTTAATGAAGTGCAGCACACGTCTCTGCTTGTTTGCAATGCAAGGGTAAATAAAGATCTTTTTGATTGAATAAATACACACACACACACACACATATATATATATATATATATATATATATATATATATATATATATAAGCATATATATATATATATATATATATATATATAAGCAAATGTTTTATGTATTTGAGGAGCAAAGAAGAGTTTCTTAGTCTATAGCATTCATTCAGTCATGGCCAATACTGTCTTAATACTGTAAAATTTATAACCTGCAAGTTGATGAAAACATAATGCAGTGCACTTACTGCCTCAGATGTGGCCGTTCTAACACGTATGTCTGAAATTCTCAGAAATTCGCTGATCAAAAACCTTGTAACTCCATTTGAGCTTGATTTTGGTAAAATGTTAGTAATATGACAACACATGCAAGTGTCTGGCCGTATATAAAGCCACAATATCAACTTTGTCAATACAGTGTTTAATTTTTTTATTTTTTTTTTTAAATTCAGTGTTTTTTCCATTTCCATTTTTTGGAGATACAAGGTTTCTGTCCAACTCTTCCAGTATGTAAAGTAGCCAATTATTTGAAATATATTTAACTTCAATAACATAAATAATATATTAAATAATTCCGCAGCAGCAGGGAAATTATCTGAACTACAACTAAAACCATAAAACATTTTCGTTACTTGAAAAAAATAAAAAATAAAAAATCATTTAGTTGCCAAAGCAACATTTCTCATTTACATTTAGTTTAACTTAATGTCTAAAAACTGAAATAAAAATGAAAAACTATATGCATAACTATAGTAAACTAATAAAAATGACAAAATAAGTATCTCAATGATACTAATATAACACTGCACAGTGGTCTATGTAAACGGCTGTACAGAAAAGAAAAAAAAAAAAAATAACAACAACAGAAAAAGAAAAAAACTAAAACCCAGTTACAGTGGTTTCAAGTCGAATTTTACAAGAGTTTTGGAGTGATGCAAAATAATGATAATTCATAATTAGGATGTTTGTCATGAAATCTTCCATTGTCAGAACTACCCATTGAAAATAAAAGATAATTGATCACAGAGGGAGAAATTGGACCTTGAAGTGTTTTGCTGCTTCAAATATTACCGAGTAGATATCTGAGTTGGGGGAAAGGAATCATTTTTAGCATTCACCACGCGGACTCATCTAGGGGAATTACCAATCAATCTTGGGGACGTTGGTTTAGCAGATAAATCGCAATGTCAGTTTTGTATGCATGCTGCCATGCGATCATTAGCCGTGGTGCTCCCCGGAGCTAACACGGCCATAGCAGCTAATCAGTAACCATAATAGTCGTTTACGGGTTATAATGGACACACTTCATAACTGTCAGTCTCTGGAACCTGGGCACGGAGCCTCATTGGCTATGAAGCACAAAAAAGTGGGGGGAAATGTCGCAAAAGCCACAAGCTAAGGCCCTTACAGCGCTCTGCATGGTGATAATGGGCGAGCTAATGCCCTTAAAATCCAGATCTTCTCTCGATTCAAGCCCTTTCAGAGCAGTATAGTGTGGCTTTTCTAGGATGCACTAAAGAGCAGGCAGTTCATCATAATTAAGGCAACTTTATGAAAGCAGCTCCCGGGCTGCACTACCTGTGTTAGATGTGTCATCTTTATTAGCCCAAGCATGCTAAGCCAAGCTCTCCATGCGCTAATCCCTAGCTAAAGAAACAGCTTTCAAGGAATTAACATCAAAAGTAGAGCCTAGCATGCCGGCGGGGGAGCTTTCACCAGCTTCAGCCGCAGCTATCTCGCAAGTATTTCAGAGGCTCAGGGATGAAGAGGAAGTTAAACTTAAACTTGCTCCTTCCACCATAAGTCTTTGACCTTGTTCTCAGGTTCCTCTAATAATCCCCTTTCAGATGTGCGCAGATCTTCACAGGATTCGAGAGGGAAGCAAATGCTGCAGGGGTCGCTGTGTTCCCCCTCGGGCAGGTCTGTGATCCCCCAATCCATGTAGCACTTAATTCAACCTATGATCATCTCAATCTATGATCACGATTGAAATCATGGGCGATTCTAGGATTTTAGCCTTTCTGAAAAAAAAAAAAAAAAAAAAAAAAAAAAAAATCTAATTTCAACCAATATTGTACTGATGTTGTACAGTATGTCGTGCGATAGCATATATACATATGCTGTATATATCTTCCCTAATTTCTTTACAAAGCAAATAAATATACATGTTTATCAGCAACTGTGGCATATTCGGTTGCACTTTTTGTTATTTTTACTGGAAAGGAGAGTGTTTGGATGAAAGAAGACTCCACATACTGTATGCGGAGGCTGCAGTTCATGGCGCTCTGTGTCGCCTATTGCTGGAGGGACGGATTATACTTAATGTAAGAAATTTAAAGTTTTGAACAACTAGTAAGGGGAGGATTCTGAGTGAAATAACCTCAGATATCCTAGTAGAACTGAGGGATTGGATAATCAAAGATTTTTTTAAAAGGCTGACAGCTTAATTGCAGATTTTGAAGGGAGCTGAGATGAAAGATGGGGTCTGGCAATGTCTATGACTGAAATTATGGACTTTGGTACTGCATTAAAGTGACTCAGAAACATGTTTATATTCCATGTCAACTGTCTTGTTTATTTTGTTTGTCCTGTCATGCAGTGCATTTCCTGTATGACTGAAAAATGAATGCTATTCTGACAATGGGAAATGTAAAGAGTTTAACGATTCCAGTTTCATAACGATTCCATTAATGATTATTTCTAAGGGATAAACATTTATACAGAAATGCTGTTCCATTACAAATGACGAGATCATTTCAATAAAACACATTTAAAACACTTTACACAGATTTCAGTGAATTTTCAGTCTTTTGAGGTGTCATAAATACAATAAATAACCATCCTTACTATATATTACACAACAATAAACAAACAAAAAATGTGTTAATATATTCCTTTCATTAATATTTATAAAATACTGCTGACAAAACACACAATGTGTATCTTTCACTCCACATAGTGATATAAGCGACCTGCCAGTACACTGATTTAATCTCAGTCAGTTGTAAACTGTATTTGTTTGATTCACTAAAAAGAATTGACTCATTAGAGTCATTTGCTCAGGAATCAGACTACACTGTTTGCATTGTGGCTGCATCTAAATTCACATATACTCTCTGTGCAGGTAATTCTTTTGAATAATTACTTCACAGCTGTTAAAAAGCATAATCTATCTATGCTATAGAATGTGTGAATGTAATCAAAACATACAGTACATTTTCCATGTTGTCATTGTCATGTGACTAACGGTGTCAGTTGTGTCGCTGCCATTCACAATCTTGTGGCCTCAAGGGATAGTAAAGTGTCACTTCAGAATCTTGCTGGATATAGTAAGTCAGGGGTTCCCAAACACATTCCTGGAGCCTCCCCAGCACTGCACATTTTGCATGTCTCCTTTGTCTGACACACCCATTTCAAGTCTTGGAGTCTTGACTAATGAGCTGATGATCTGAATCAGGTGTGTTTGATTAAGGAGACATGGAAAACATGCAGCGGAACCCCTGTAGTAAGTCATCTGGGTATCTTTTAGCTATATGAATACATTAAATTGGTGCTAAAGCAGGTTTTGAAAAGGAGGGGAGGATAAAGTCTAATAACACAAACAATACTCATTAATAATCTTACTCTTCAAAATCGTCTAAAAATTTCTTGGAAACAGCAGCTGAAACCGTTTTGGAAAATTCTGATATAAGAATAGAACTACATGTTGTTATGTTTATGGGAACATCCTAACCTATAAAATGACAGTAAAAACTATGATTTAACAGCTTTACAGTTTGTTTTACACATTTCAGCCTAAATAGGCCTATGTGTTATATATAATTGGTCTGAACAAAAACAGCAGGCGGGCTGAATGAAAATGCAAATAGGCCTACACTCTCTGACAGTAGGTGGCGCTTAAGGAAATGCAGATTTACAAACCCTTCAAAAAAAATATGCAGGTTTGCACGAATAACGTGAATGGTCACAGCGGAATTGATTACCGGAAGTGCTCGTCGAAATCTTCCGGTTCTTCCGGTTATGTATATTTTCAATGTGATGTTAACACCTAGTTGAAAAAATAAGCATTTGCAGAATAATTTCAAAATCCGAACATTTTCAGAGACAGGAGAAAAGATATTTTTATGATTGCTGTGTACAGAATTTATCTGAGAAATCCGTGGCTCATAAACATACGTACTTATTTCACCACACGGTGTCAGCACTCCTCTTAACTAGTAACGGCAACGCTGCAGTGTGTGAGAGACTTGATGAATGAGATCAGAATAAAACATATTTATTCATTTGAATTAAATATTTTAGTCATTATTCTGTGTCATTTTTCATTGAAAATCACTTCACTGTATGTAATTCACTGTATTCAAAGCAGTCGCGCTGTCAACGCATTTCTGATTAAGATTACTTAACACATCATTAAATTTCATTAAGGCGCATTCATTCATCTTTTTAAATACTGCTCTTATGAAAATTAACCATGGTTTTACTACAAGTAAAACCAAAAAACAATGGTTATAGTTAAACCATGGTAACCACAAATCAACCATGATATTTGTAGTAAAACTGTGGTAATACAAGTGGTAATCTACCCACGGAGAAAAAAAAAAAAAAGAAACATGGTTACTAGGCTACATTTTTTTCAATAATAATAATAATAATAATAATAATAAAACATGGTTAATTTTTGTAAGGGAGCTCATCAGTAAAATTCATTTAAAAATGTAAATTCAACAGGTAGCCTATGAAATATGATCAATTAAGAGAAAAACACTGTTGATAAAAAGACGAGCACTGGACTGCGGCAGGTTAGTTGGGGAAACCATCTATTTATTATAGAGAATGATCTTAATCCCGCTGTATCAGTCTCACCCATGCTTTCCTCTACTTGTTGTCAGGAAATCGTGAAAACTGAGGTAAGGGCGTCGTTGTTTAGAATTACAGCTGCCGGATCGCTGCAGTAACACCGGTGAGAAAATTCAGCCATTAGTTTTGATTGCGTTGCGATGGGACCGGAAATAGCGATACATTGCTTTGCTTACCGGAAATAGGAAGTGTGATAAAGGTCTATTGTCTTTTCCACCAGCATTATATATATATATATATATATATAAGTTGCCAGCCACGACCCGCATTTTTGATAATTTTCGCAAAATTTTCATTGCCCCCAAAATATTTTGTTGTTTGAATATGTTAATATTCATTAAGTAAAAAGAAAGAACAGAAACTCTACCGTGTAACTGCAAACATGGAAAGCCAGAAAATGACGACAATGGAAAGCGCTGTCTCATAAATGACGGAAAATTCCGTTAATGGCAGGGAAAGAGTTAAAGTAAGTATGAAGTCACATTTAGAGTTGTTAGGCAAAATTTCACGGGAAAATTTGTTGCGTGAATTTGCCGCGTTTACCAACAGAATGCTGCTTGATTTGATAGCGACTTCTGTGTGAGCTGTGCTTTAGACTATTAACAATACAAAATGAACTTGGGAAGTTTTGCTGTGACCACACCTTGAGAACAGCGAATTACGCTGAAAGCCGATGAGTATCCAGGTTTGCACTGAAGAAAACTGAACTTAATTCGGTTATAGCTCTGTATTATTTCTGTAGGTCAACTATTGTCTCATTTCTTTTCTCTTTTATTTCTCCCAAGGTATTTTAGAAGAAACATCTGTTGCCACCCTCAAACCCAAAACTGATTGAGAGAGCTGTCAGCATCACGACAACAAAGCCCACTGCTTATTACATTGTTTGATACCCGGCCTCGACGAGCCCTATTACAACAGAGCGCTCTGCATGCTGATGTTTAGAAGCGTTCAGACCCTCAGTAATTTAATTCAAGGCCTTCTGCACCTTTTCAACAAACTAACTGAACCATCTCTCATCTTTTCCACCTGGGCGTCTGTTTCACACCAAGCTTGCTTTCACAACCAGGCGAATTAGCTCAGTGGTGAGAAAAGAAAAAAAAAAATGGCGAGATAAGCATTCGACACGGTTTCAAGCAACTGCGTCGAGGCTGTGTAAACGAAAACACGGCTCCCGCAGACGTTCGCAATACTCACTCCAATCTGCGTTTTAAGTGAACATCTTGTTCTGAGAACTCGGTAAACATAACAAGTTATCTCCCAAGCCGTACCTGAATGCTTAACTACTGTGACAGCCCAACCTGCTCGCAGAAATGACTGACGTCCCGGCGTATTTCCACATTTGTTTCTGCTCCTCAATCTGTTTTATCTGTCAGTCTCTTCACACCTATCAAGACGCTGTCTTCGTGATAAAAGCTGCTGATCACCAGCCTGTGTTTGAAGCGCACGGTTCAAATTGGCTGAAATAAAATCGCAAAATGAAAACTGTCGGAAAAGATTGGGTATTTTAATCTGCACAGGATATTATCCTTTCATTGGTAACCTGCAAAAGTTTAGCTTAATTTCCTTCATCACCGAGCAATAAAAAGGAATCAATTTGCAATCAAAATGATGTACTAAGTCTAAAGTGAGCTACATGATTTTTTTTTTTTTTCCTGGCAGAAGAACTGGTTGGTTGGATCTCTAGTGTTGTGGAAGTTAGCCCAGCATGGTGTCGAAGCAAGGCAGTGAAACCCTGATTACTTCAGTGGTTTTTGGCCACTCCAATCTGACTTCTGACTTTCGAAAAATACTGCTGAAGGAAATGCAGTGAGATTTACATGATGTACATGAATCATATAAGAGGCAGATAAATGAACAAAAATGTTCAAACAGACTTGTCTTGGTGCCAAGCATGCTTGACACTGCTAAAGAGCCTCCTCAGATTGCTTTGCATTATAGTCTGAAGTACCTGTAAGGTGTTTTGAGAGTCAATGATCTAAACCAGAATGAATATATTGAGACGACAGAGAAAGAGATCAAAAGCAAGAAAAACACATAATCAGCACATGACACAAAAAGTCTATGATGTAGGCCAGAGTGAAGACAGGATATAATAGATAGTTCACCTTGAAAGCCATTCAGACTGCACAGCCAAATGTTTTCTCAGATCAGTTCACTCACAATTATCTAATATGGAAGTATAAAATTATACATTTTGGACCTTTTGGGTACTGAACTAGATTACGAGGTTATGATTGTGTGTTTTACATACACACAGAGACTGAGAGAGAGAATGTTGATCTCTTTGAGTCTTAGTGAGGAATATGTTGTGTGTTTGGTATATGGCAGCTTCTTCTTTGATAGTTTTCAGACTTACTGCTTTGCAAATATTTTCACAGATTTCAAAATTCAACTGTTTGCTTCATATACAGGCACTTGAAGTGTTATTAAACACCACATAAATATTTTAACACATTTTGATGACATATTTCAGTATATTTAGCAAATTGCAACAGCACATTACTGATAATGTGATTCTGTTATTTGGCATTTGCCACAATATTTAGTCAGAGGGACAGAATATGTACTGAAATTATGATATATGATCATTTTGTGGACCTATTTTAGGACCTTTAAGATTTTATTAAAGGTGCAATATGTAATATTTTTTGTCTGCTAGAGGTCGCTAGAGGCCTATTCAAAACAAAGGCGTAGCTTGATGACGCCACGTTTGAGCGCGGAATCTTGGGACATGTGGTCTTCACCACAACGGCTGGTGGAAAAGAATTGGGACAGGACTCGGGCAGAAATCATGTTCATGGATGAGATTATTAACGTTACTGTAGTATGAAGCAGAGCAGGACAGAGTGTTGTGGGAGCTGAACGAGGCCGCTGGAGTGATTGCGCAACACACGCCTCACGAGCAGCGGAACTTTTATTATGCCACAGTCGCCGGTGCCGCTTCTCCGGTCATGAGTATGAGGTAACACAGCTCTGTTTATCATATTAGATACATTTGAGTGTGTTGAAAATTATGTTATAACGTTACTCTGTGTGTTCGCTTGGCGGCTGCTGAGAGACACTTGTTAGAGACACACTGCAGTAAGATAGATCGATTTTAGAATATCATATTAAATGCTGGATGGCTTGTGTTGATAAATGGCATGCAATTCATTTTAAAACGTATTGTATGATGGAGAAAATGCTGTATTACTGTTACTAAAAATAAAGCTGCATCTGATTATGATGTTAGCTACTTGACAAAATAGTGTTTTTCTCTGAGGCATGATAAAGCATGGTGCTCGCAAAAAATCAAGAAAATTAGATTTAAACAATAAGACTAAACGTGTTGAGCTATATAGCAACAATTAGTTTTCTGTTTATAAACGTAACCAAACAGTTGTTCCCTTGTCTATTAAAACATGTAATATATTAAAGGTGCTCTAAGCGATGTCACGCGTTTTTAGGCCAAAACATTTTTTGTCACATACAGCAAACATCTCCTCACTATCCGCTAGCTGCCTGTCCCCTGAACACACTGTAAAAAAACGCGGTCGCCACAAGTTCCAAAAACGGCAACAAAAACAAACTGGGGCAGTCTGGACCACGAAACATAATAAACAGTGCTCCAGCCAATAACCGACAAGAATGATTTGGGGGTGGAGTTTTGGGGTTAGTGCGCGTGCACAAGGGGGTGTGTAGAAGAGAGAAGCATAAAGAGGGAAGTTCGAATTATGTGATCTTGATATGGCCGACACACAACCAAAGAGACGACGTTCTAATGAACACCTGGAAAAGAAAAGGGAAAAGGAGAAGAAACACGGAAAGTCCCGAATTTACATAGGAAAAGCCTTTAAAAGGTGGCGAGAACTCCGGTGGCAGAAGGGCTTCCAATCCGACATTCAGGTGGCTCTTTTTTTGCTGGACAGGTGAGTTAAACCATTTTTTTGTTATTCTAAATGGACGTTCATGTTCGCCTAACCAACACAAGGATATAGACACAAATAAGGATTGTTTTCACCCACTGTTTGTTATGAATTCGTTTATAGCCTATTGACAACTTTGACTAAATTTGTTTACGACGGAGCCGTTGTTTATGCTTACTGTGAAACGCGAAGCTAACGTTATCTTGCTATTATTATTGCGTTTCATGGAGGGGGAGGAGGAGGAGGAGGAGGAGGAGGAGGAGGAGGGAGGGTCTAGCTAGCCTCTGTTTTGTTTGACAACACTTTGAACGTCAACAGGAAGTTACTCCACCCAGGATCGCTTAGAACACCTTTAAAGCGTCTTTGGTGTTTCCATGGTTTTTACAAAATAAAACCAGAAACCGATTGTAACGCGGGTATGACGCAATTGACAGGCGACTCCTCACACATCCCAGAGACTTGGTTAAAATTGCAATTTTCTCATGATTTACAAATAGTTGCAAACATTTGGGATATTGTAAGTACTCAAGTGATCAAAATATATAACACTGGTCTAGTGGTTTTTGGATATTTTACTGCAAATTTTTTTACATATTGCACCTTTAAGACATAATTTTCATGACACATTTAATTTCTTTTTTTTTTTTTTTTTTTCTTTTGACTTTAGGTGAAATGTGACTTGGAAATGTTTTTGTGACACTCTGCAAATTTTAAATCATTGCACTTTACCTAATTACCATAACTCAACAAAAAAATGGAAAAAATCTTTTCCAAGACTGTCTAAGTTTCAAGAAGAGCTCAATATTTGCCATGTCATTTATATTGGAAGGGATTTAGGCCAGCGGTATTCAACAGGGGGCTGCATGATACCGTATAACTTAAATTATTATAAATTTCAAAATAATCTAACTCTAATCTAAATTGAAATGCCAAAAACATAAAATGAAGATGATGAAATCACAAGCAAATTATGACAGAGTTTCCATTTTTAGGCGAACTATCCCTTTTAAGTAAATCAACTTGCTAGATGTAATATTTATTACAGTATTTGTTGTCTTTAATATGAAACTATATTAACTATATTAAACTAACTGTTAAATTATTGATCATGTTTGATAATTGTTACTAATAAGTAGAAAATAAAAAAAAGAGAGTTTGATTAACAGATTAGGTCTTTGTTTATCATTATTATTAAATGCCTACAATTACTCCTCCTCAAAAAATAATGAATCCATTTAAATGTGCATTTCCCTAATTACAAAAGTTTTACACAAAGAAATATCTAATACTTTTGAAAAATATTTTTATATTATGTAAACTCAAATGAGATAAGGACTCCAGTTTCCTAATAAAAGCTGTTTTATTTCACATACAGCAGGTCACCGTGACCAACTGAATGCTTTTTGTCTCCCATTATTTTACAAGCAAAAATTTACAATAAACTAATTGGTAACACTAAGGTAAAATAGTGCATGTAAATATTTTCCATCAGAACTACATGTTTAATATAGAAGTTGTTTAATTAGTCAAATTATACATTAAAGGATTAAATTCTTGACCATTTCATCAGAATTCACTTTAAAACATGCTCTTATTTACTGTCTATGGTGATCGCTCGAAGACAAGCAGAGGCAGGAAGTGAGAGGAGATCTGGATCACGGTGATTTTACATTTTGCTGGGCGCCGGTGACCCAAGCTGTGCGTGGGCAGGTGAGCCGAGACACAACTCGTTACTGTGAGCTCCCACGCTTCCTAAACAGATGGATGCAGGCTCACACGCACACATTCGCATACACACAGATGGCACGCATGGACAATACACACAACCAACCAACACACTAACTCACCTTAATTAATGGTCCTATCAGTCGACCTGACACACCAAATTATCAAATCTAAGTGCCAGCCTCCCCATACGGACACATACATTGTCACAGATTTATTTACACCACTTTTAGACAGTATTTACTTAGTTTTTTTCATGTTTTTGTTCCTGTTGCACCTCATTTTTTCTCTCTTCACAACACATTTCATATTTGGTGTCCAAGAATGCTAATTTCTTTGTAATTAAAGGCTTCTTGCCCATTCTTCTATGTAAATTCTTCTGCCAAATAACGTGCCATCGGACTGAAATTTTCAGGTCATACCACAGATTTCTGGTTGGAATGAGGTCTGGGATCTGGCTGGGGCGTTTGTGAGTGCCAACCTTACTTTTCAAGTCATTTCATCAGCTTGTGCTGCTTGATGTGGGTCATTGTTCTGGTGAAAAATGCATCTTTACCCTAAATGTAGACTGTGTGTTGACTAAAACAGGCTCTCCTGAAGGATTTGCCTGCATTTGGCTCCATCCACACTGTCCTAGCTGGCAACAAGCGTTTCTATTTCCAAGGTGTTGGTGTGTGTTTAGTTTGTGCCAAACATAGCGCTTTCTTTTTAGGCCACAACTCAGTAGAGCACAACATTTTCTTTCAAAGGGTTTCAGGTTTTGTCACATGGCTTCTAGCAATCCCCAGGCATGACTTAATGTTGGCCTTCCTCAGAAGTAGTTTCCTTCTAGCCATTCTACCAAAGAGGTCAAATCTGTGAAGAAACTGTTGATGCCTAGACAGGTTCTTCCATTTCAGCATAAAATCTCCTCAGCTCTGTCAGTGTTGTAGCTCACGGTCACCTCTCAGACAAATGGCCTTTTTTGTCTGGTTGCTTGGGCTTGTAAGATGGCCTGATTGTAGCGCTGTGTCTAGATTGTGCTATTTTTATTTATTTTTTCTTGAAGTTCATACCTGGACTACTACTGTGTCTATTTTTGATGTGCTGCAAAGCTACTCAACCAATTAGTCTTCAGCTTGTATCTATCCATCCATCCATCCATCCATCAAGTAACACTTTACAATAAGGTTCATTAGGATGGATGGATGAAAATGTAAAATGTATAAATTTATAACATTTTTTATTTTATATATATATATATATATACATACATACATACATACATACATACATACACACACACATTATGGCATGCCGTTTCAGGAAATTATTGTATTTATAATATGAAGTTTGAGTATATGGAATAAAAGTTTGAATATATGGAATGAAACATGAATATATGGAATGAAACATGAATATATAGAATGAAACAAATATGGAATGAAAGTTTGAATATATGGAATAAAAGTCTGAATATATGGAATGAAAGTTTGAATATATGTAATTAAATGAATATATGGAATGAAACATGAATATATTAAATGAAAGTCTGAATATATGGAATGAAAGTCTGAATATATGGAATGAAAGTTTGAATATATGTAATTAAATGAATATATGGAATGAAACATGAATATATTAAATGAAACCTGAATATATGGGATGAAAGTTTGAATATATGGAATGAAACATGAATATATAGAATGAAACGGATATGGAATGAAAGTTTGAATATATGGAATGAAAATCTGAATATATGGAATGAAACATGAATATATTGAATGAAAGTTTGAATATATGAAAATCTGAATATATGGAATGAAAGTTCAATGTATTCAAGTTTCATTCCAAATAATATTCAGACTTTCATTCCATATACTCAAGCTTCATATTATTAATACAATAATTTCCTGAATGGCATGCCATAATATGCATATATGTAATACTTATATATATATATATATATATATATATATATATAATTATATATATATATATATTTTTTTTTTTTTTTTTTTTTTTTTTTTTTTGAAGATTGATGAATAGAAAGTTCAAAGAAATAGCATTTATTTGAAATAGAAATCTTTTGTGACTATGTAAATGTATTTACTGTCACATTTAATTCACAATTTACACAATTGAATGTGTTCTTGCTGAATACAAGTAAGAACAAAAATATCTTACTGATCCCAAACTTTTGTTTGTACATGTATGTTATAATATATTATTGTGGGGGTGTAAGGTTTCTTTGCAGAAGGTTAAAAACTTTGCTAGTCTTTTGATAAACTTCTCCAGTGTCTTTTTTTTCTTTTCTTTTCTTTTTTTTTTACCACTAAGATCTTCACCTTGACGTCTCGCAGGAAGCTCCTTGGTCTTTGTGACAGCTTTTGTTTTGAGATCTCACAAAGTCAGAGATATTTATTGTGCAATCAAACACAGGAGGTGGTGGTTTCAAGAACACAGATGCGCCTTGTTAACACGAGGCATGATCTCTCAAGATAATTGAATATCTTGCTCAATTTAGGCTGTTAAAACAAAGACAGGTGAATGTTTAGCAATTATATCATTCTCAGATCTAATTCCGAAGGAGTCATATTACCATCATAGAGAAGACTGGGAGAGAAAAAACCCTATGTGAATGTTTCAATCTGATAGCAATAAAGCAGAATAAGAAGCAGTCCATGTAAATTGAAGCCTACGCATGTCGCATGAGCAGACTGGACAGTATTATTCTACTTCTAAGCTGTGAAAGCCAGAATCGCTGATCGGGTTTCTGGCATAGATTAGAAAACACAAGAGCCAAACAAATAATTTTCAATATGGCAGTCTCTCAAAGCCCAGCAGTCTTGACCAGTCCACAACCACAGGGGTTACGGCCATGACCTGGACTTTTTATAGTGCTGTCTTGTCCACCATCCAGGGTCAAGAGACTCTTTAGAGTTCAAGCACACTGAGGCAAGAGAACTCTTGCCTGCTGCTCCCTGCTTTGAACCCTCACTGGCCGACAAAGCACAATAATCCACATTAGATGCTCCAGTGGTGCTGGTGTCTACTGGGGCCCACAGTCGATTGACTGAGCTGAACCTTCTCCATACACAGGCCCACACTGTGTGATTGACAGCCATATTGTTGTAGTCCCAGCTTTCCCGGGCCTGTTGTTGTGGCGCGCAGCGGGCGCTGCTCTGTGCGTGTGCTTCTATGCAGGTAGGGGGTGGCCAGGGGGGTTTCTACTTACATCTGCAGGTGGCATATTCGAGCATGTAATGTCTTCATACGCAGGAAGTGGGTCTTGAGACAGAGGGTGATGCCATGGCTGTAGGGTCAGCTTTGAATTCTGGTTTCATTGTATGTAACCCCGCTGAAAAGAACCAGCATGAATTTCCAAGTTGGTTATTTCTTGTTTGGTGCGGGTCTAGCCAATGGCCATGCTATTCAGCAGTAAAAAAAAAAAAATGTTGATTATGGTTGTGTTTCACTATTCTGGATTTGTGAATCTTTTAATCAGTATTCAGAGTGTGGCCCTATTTTCATGTAAAGTTTAATGATAACATTTTAAAAATAATTTAATTTGTTTAATTTCTTAAAATTATTATACAGCTCTCTGGAATACTTGATTCTGATTGGTCAATCAAGCACATTCAGCAGTAAGATATTTCCTAATATTCACCGTTGTCATATCACTTAGTTCATTTGGGAAACTGAGGGGTGTTTACACTACACAGTTTTCAACTAAAAATTAAAACTTTTTATGCATTCTGGCCATTCATTTACATGACAATGGCATTTTGGGGGTCTGAATATGCAAGTTTTTGAAAACGATCCCAGTCAGTCTAACACCATGTCTACATCAGACGTGAGCGGTGCGACGCAACGCGTCAAAAGATAGTAGAACCCATCATAATCAGTTATATTGTCTGCACTGGATGTGGCGCGGAGAGACACGAAAACAAAATTCCCGACAGTAAAAGGATTCCCCGTTCTATTTCTGATGTAGTCCAAGTGCTTTGCAACGGTCGGTTTGTCGCGGTCAGTGTAGACAGGTTTTAGCTGTTGTGGCGCGATGCGATGCGAAAAAAGTTGTGTCTGGTGTAGACAGGGTGTAAAGGTGCGTAATGTTTCCCCTGAATAGAGACATCTATTTGATATCTGCATATACATCTGCAAGATGTATTTTTTAGAGTGTTTGCTCATCTGCAATACGTCTGCAATATGTCTATAGGACGTATATACTGCCTTGAGCGCACGCACGGCATCTGGTGTGTGAGGTCTGAATGCACTCTGATGCCGGAAGTGATCGCTCGCACTCATTGACATATACACGCGAGAGATCACTTCCGTCATCAGAGCGTGTTTTTAGACCTCACCAACCGGATGCTCAAGGCAGTTGGACAAAGTGGTGTATTAGAGGTAAAAAAATGATATAAATACTGTTCGGTTTCTCACACAAACCGATCGTTTCATGTCTTAGGACACCAATGTGTCGCCACGAGCCGCAGGGTTTAATTTAGATTTGTCTGTGCATGTTTTTTTTGACTCTTATAGATGGAGTTCCCATTGACATGCATTATACGACTGACAGACCGCAACAGTTGGAGTTAAAAATCATCATTTGTGTTCTACTGAAGAAACAAACTCACCTACATCTTGGATGCCCTGGGGGTAAGCAGATAAACATCAAATTTTCATTTTTGGGTGAACTATCTCTTTACCATTACTGTAACATAGCTGCAGTGTCTATCTTGTTGCTACACTGATTGTGTTGTATTTTTTGTTGTTGTTGTTGTTGTTGTTGTTCTTAGTGGAAGCTTTAAGCTAATATACAGGCAAATTTATAAAATCATATGAACTTAATTTCAAATCAATATAATATTTCATGTCTAGCTATTTATTTAGCCATGTCTGCGTCCTGATAACCCTGTTTATTTTGTTATAATGACTGGGTGACTGCACATTATCCCTTATGTATTAGTTATCATTAAAAAAATAATGAAAAATAACATTTTACAGCATTTAATTATATGGTTAATGTCAATTTATAACTATACTATTGTTCAAAGTTAATTCATGTTAATTTATGCAATTTATAAATGTTAGATAAATAAATGCCATAAATATATTGTTCATTATTAGTTCGAGATACATAATATATTAATTTGAACCATATTGTAAAGTATTACCAATTTAACTTTGATCAGTTGGACAATTATTTCATAAATTGTACAAAAAATGTCAGTAGGCATTTCTAAATATGAATACCTACTTCCACTTTTTCATATTAAATTGAATTCCATTAAAACTCTGCAACATAAAAGGTCTTTTACTTGTACAAACTCAATAATTAAATGCAGGCCGTGTCAAAAGAAACTAGATTAGGCGAAACCAATTACCACTTGTTCAAGGAGTTTTTTCTTCTTGTAAAAGGCTAAAGAATAGATGTATGATTGTGGCTTAAACTGTGTATGTTGGACGGCTACGAGAGATCTGCACTCGTTTCCTCAAAGGTCTTCGGCTGGCATTCAATTGCATTGTTACTCGCATTCTGCTCGGTCACCATGGAAACCAATGTAATAATCACACATGAACAGTTACAAGGTTCCCCGCCATAGAAAGAGCTGTGTGCTAAGATAACCGAAGTGTGTGTATTAGTGTGTGCTGGCACATAGCAGCACATTTCTGTTGTGCGTCGGTGCTTAATGCCGAGTGTGTGCGCTGCTGAACTGTGCGCAAAGATAACTCAAATGAATGCAGTGTTAGTCTACAGACACATTATGATAGCCGAGTTTTTTCCCCAGCAAAGCCAAAGATCTTCCCCTGGGTGAAACACAGCAACAGTCTTATATCATTACAAACAAAACAATAAAAACAAACATATTGCTTTGAGAGGACTGTGATTCTAATAAAGATCGAGTCTAGATGTTTGTTTTCTACAAACGCTTTGTGACAGTGTCAGAGCAATTAATAATCTACATTACACAGCACTCGCCGAGCCACTGGGCAGCAAGGGTCCAGCAGGCAAGCAAAGCTTTTAATACGACACGGCCTGGAGAATATAATTAAACACCAGTAACAGAGTTAATGTGGATTCCCGCCCATTTCCTCTTTCAGGTCCGGGGGAACATGAGGTTAACCAAACGGACATCAATCCAGCATTCCACTTATTCCATTACAGTTGGCTAATGATTTGAATGGCAAATAGAAATTAAACACTTGTTTTAAAGATTTATTTTTGCCTTTATTGTGATAGGATAGTATACAGTGGACAGGAAGCGAGGTGGGAGAGAAACGATGCTATGGGCGCATTGCCCACAAGGCTATTGGTGGTGACGAAATTAAACATTCTTAAAGTCGGCATAAAATGAAAGTTATCTTTATTCTATATCTGAATTAAACGACTTCTCCAATAAAAAAAAAAAAAATGTATGGCGGGACATGATTTTGTCTATCAGGAATTGATTGGATGGTTGAGGTTTGCTATTGCTGTGATGTCATGTGGTTGACATGTTGTCCCGCCCTCTCATCATCAGAGAAGAGAATAGATGTCACTGCAGGCACTTAATGTTGACTTCGCCAACTACTGGCCTGGCATGAATAATACAGCATTTTTAGTCATTTTGGCGGATACGTGTGAACAGGGATTGTTTGACAATGCTATCATCTGTACGTGAAAAACGTAAAGGAAAAACTTTTTAGTACATTGTTGTCGTGTAAATGTACCCTCAAACCACACTATACTTTGTCCAACCCAATCTCATGAAAAAACTTAACTATTTTACAAGGTAAAATTCACATGAAATCATATGATGTGATTCGTACATCAACGTACAATTTTAAGAAAAACAAAAGTAAGCATGAAGGTCCAACATTAACCTTAACCCTCAAAGAGAGAGGGGGACTGGATCGTGAAAGGTCCGCGGGCCAGGACTCTAATTGGGGTCGCCCGAAGAGCCACAGTGCTATCGGCGCGTTGCCCACAAGGCTATCGGCGGCGACGAAATTAAACACTCTTAAAGTCGGCATGAAATGAAAGTTGCGATAGTCTTCCCTATTGTGATGTATATCTAAATTAAACGACTTCTCCAATAAGAAAAAAATGTAGGGCGGGACTTGATTTTGTCTGTCGGGAATTGATTGGATGGTTGAGGTTTGCTATTGTTGTGATGTCATGTGATTGACATGTTGTCCCGCCCTCTCATCATCAGAGAAGAGAAGAGAAGAGATGTCACTGCAGGAGGGAGGGGAAGTTATTTTGGTTAAAGATTATGAGGGCACATGAACTTATTTTAAAAAAATAATGATGTGTAAGGATAAATCGTATAATGTATACTACAATATTCCATACAAACAAGAAATGTCAATTTTGATTTCATGGTGACTTTTAAAATTGCATCATCTGTGCTTCTTTAGAAAACCATTAAGTTTCAAAGAACCCAGAAGACTATCACGTATTAATGAGACATAACAATAATATATAAACAAAATATGATTCTTGATGAGCAGTGTTGGGGTAACACTACTCACTTTAAAGTAAATTTATTTTTCAAACGTACAATACATTTTCATTTTTTTGCAGACAGACAAATAAAAGAAATAGGGCTATATTTAAGGTTACATTTAAAGTTGGGATAAAAAGAAATTGGCAACAGATCTTTTCGAGTGAAATGGATTATCAAAAAAGGCAACAAAAGAAAAAAGAAACGTAGGCCATTGACTTCATTCTGTCCATCGGGCGCTGACTGGATGAAAACAGATCTGAATGCGAGCTTGCAGTCGAAAGAGTAAAAAGAAACATATAGATAAATCTTTCACAATTCGATCTCGTGCATTTACAAAATAGATTTTAGCATAAATTTACATTTCATGATGCTGGTGAAGTGGAAAATTATTTTTTTTGTAATTAAGCAACAATAAAAGTAATATTTGGGTGTATGATACATTGTTTTCTGTGATTAGTCATTTTCAATAATGCAGTATTATGACATATATATATAGCAGGTATTTCATAAACGGTGCAAAACTGGCATTTCTAAATGTGAATAAGCACTTTCAGTTATCACTGCTTTTCCATACTGGATTGAATTTCAAAGTCCTTTATCTTGTCACTGAGGCTGTACCCTCAAAGGTACACTTTTGTACCTTATCTATTCCTAACGGGTACATATACCTTAAAGAACCTTAAGGGATAGATAAAATATAAAGGTGTATCCTTGAAGGTCCTGCCTCAATGACAAGCTGTTGTACCCCTAAAGGTACAATTTTAAATTTTTTCCCCCTGACAGTTAACTGTCAATAACTTTTTAATCTCAAATGAGCCCAATGTACACTATATAAAATGAAAAATGGTTCTTGATAAAAAGAAGCTGCTAAAGTGCATCAAAGAATCATTCAAAGGACCTTTATTTTTAAGAAAATAATGGAATGTCAAAGATGTTTGTGGGTAGTTTTAGATGATATCTAATAACAGTAACACATTTAAAGGGCAGTTCACGCACAGATGAAAATTTCTCTGTTCATTTAAATGATTAGTTCACTTTTAAATGAACATTACCCCAAGCTTTACTCACCCTCAAGCCATCCTAGGTGTGTATGACTTTCTTCTTTCTGATGAACACAATCGTAGATATATTAATAAATATCCTGACGCATCCGAGCTTTATAATGGCAGTGAGCAGGATCAATGAGTATGAGCTGAAGAAAGTGCCTCCATCCACATACATCCATCATAAAAATACTTCATACGGCTCCGGGGGGTTAATAAAGGCCTTCTGAAGCAAAGCGATGCGTTTGTGTAAAAAAATAAAAAAATAAAAAATCCATATTTAACAAGTTATGAAGTAAAATATCTAGCCTCTGCCAGACCGCCTTCCATATTAAAATTACAAAAAAATGGAACTGGCGTTGTGTCAGTTAAGCTTTTTCCATAAAGCTGAAAAGGGAAGGCGTAGGACGTAGCGTAAGCTTTTTAAACGAGAGTTTTCTACTTTCTCCATAAGTAATATACGGAAGGCAGTTGGGCGGAAGCTAGATATTTTACTTCATAACTTGTTAAATACAGATATATTTTTTTTTACACAAACGCTTCGCTTCAGAAGGCCTTTATTAACCCCTCGGAGCCGTGTGGAGTATGTTTATGATGGATGGATGTGGATGGAGGCACTTTCTTCAGCTCATACTCGTTCATCCCTCTCACTGCCATTATAAAGCTCGGATGTGTCAAGATATTTATTAATATATCTCAGATGGTGTTCATAAGATAGAAGAAAGTCATATACACCTAGGATGGCTTGAGGGTGAGTAAAGCTTGGGGTCATTTTCATTTGAAAGTGAACTAATACTTTAAATCTCCCTTACTGTATGTTGTTTCAACCCTGTATGACATTCTTTCTTCCGTGGAACAAAAAGAAGATGTTTTGAAGTATGCTGGTAACCAAACAGTTTGCTTACAAGTTTTGGAAGAATGTTGATAAACAAAAAGTTTTGCTTACCAGTTTTTTCGAAGAATTTTGGTAACCTAACAATTTTACTTACAGTTTTGGAAGAATGTTGGTAACCAGTTTGCTTACCATTGAATTGTATGGATACTTTCTTGAAACATCTTCTTGTATTTTCCACAGAAGAAAGAAAGCCCTACAGGTTTGGAACAACATAAGTAGGTGATGATCAGAAATTTCCTTTTTGAATGAACTATCTCTTACACAAAGTTCAACATCATCAATGTCAGCGATTATAATATACTGTGCATATATGAGGCAGGCACGTCTTTCAAGCGAGAAGAAGACTCTATTCTTCCAGTCTAAAATGAGACTGGCAAGAGTCCTAAATATGTGAAAGCAATTTAACAGAGCCATAATAACAGAATCTCTGAGCTTCACTGTTCTGGCATTATCTGTGCACCGAGTGTGATGACAGAGGACGGTGTGTGGTGTAACATGGCCTGATGCCACAGCCTGCGTCCGCAATTCAATTTGAGACCATGCGGCGGATCTAGAGCCCGCGACAGTGAGGTGGAGAATTGACTCCGTCTAAGCGTGTAGATTAAACCTGCTGGCAGACAGAGGAAAGGAGCGGAGCAGGCTGGATCTGAGGCGGAGAGATAGGAGAGCTTTCGCCGGCTCCCCCCTCAGCCCGTCCAATCAGATAAACAAAGCCCACTGAACTGTGATTTATAGCACGCGTGGAGGGCCTGACAGCTGCACGTCTCATCAGCATGGAGCCGGGTGTAATTAGCGCAAGGCTGGAGCGCGAGGGGAGGGATCGAGCTTTGCCGTACCACACCAGTCTTCGGGGAACTTGTGGGAGCTTGAGCGCCGAAACGTCACCAACCAACCACAAAGAAGATGAGGCCGAAATATCTTGGAGACTAGTTCCAATTCGCTGAAGACAATGAGGAATTATACTGTTTTCAGTTTCCTCTCTCACACCCACACACCTTCCTCTCAGTCGCTCTCGATATCTTTCCCTCCAGCGATTTCCACTCCAACTCCTATTGTGTGCATATACAGAGTGAGTAGATGGGTTTGTCAGGTGAGCCAGAACAGAGAAAGCCAGTAATCCTGTCGGCATAAGAACCTCCCAAGGCTTCTGGGATTGCGCTCTATATCCGTCCCTCACTTAGCGGCTGAATTTCGCATGATGTGATGGTGGGAATTGTGTGAGTGCCTCCTCAGCACAGGAGCCATGCAGTGTTTGTACACAGTCCTTTGAGGCAGATGGCCTTGTATGGGGCTCGACAGGCTTGATGGCGTGATTAATGGCTGGCTGTGTGCTGGACGGTGAGCCGTATCGATCTGCCACTGGGTCAGATCCTCCGCACACACGGCCGAGGCAGCACTGTAATTTGACTGTATCTGTATCTGCTACTCACCCCCCTGAGGTGACTCTGTCAAGTTAATTTACCCAGCGACAACCGCAGAACAAAGACTTCTTAATCAAGTACAAACATGGTTATTGTATCAACTTAATACACTGATAACTCTAGAATAGCATACCGGCTCGCCGCTCAAATTAAATAAGAGACGGTGGCATTTACCGAGGCACGACACAACCTCGGCTAAGTCGCGGCAGACGTTATGAGAAAATCTCCTTGTTGACAGATTAGAGCCGTGCTTCTAAAATGGTTTTGCTTCAAGCCTCAGATTTTACATTGGATTTCAAGTAATGACCCATTTACACCTCAGAGTAAAAAAAAAAAAAATAATTTTTCAATTTTAATTTTTTTCACAATTACCCTTTTTTCACTCTGAGGCAGAAACAAGTTTCCATACAACAATACCGTACATTTTTCGGAAAAGTAGCCTAACATAAAATGTAAAAGTATCAAATTTCTTAATATTACAATTAACTGCACAGGCCCAAAAGTTTGTGAAATGATTAACAGGCTAAAAAAAAAAAAAAAAAAAAAAAATTGTAAATGTATAAACAACAGCAAAAGTGTGATTTCATATTTTATCAGTATTAGCCATTATTCCAAGTGGCATCTGCACTAAAATCTAAAATACAGATGTCAATAAATAATATAGAAAGTATATTTTTTTTACTATCCCATGCAGTCCATTTCGAAGGAAGTCAGTTCACTTTGTGGCCATATTTGCAAAGCCTCTGGTAAGCTATTTTAGGTATGCAAGTTCTTTCTTCACTTGAATGTGAAATAGTGAAATATTAAAAAAAAAAAAAAAAAAAAAAAAACCCTACCTGCGAAACACATTTAAATAACATCTCAGGAGTTCACATTTACATATACTCAGATAGAGAAGAGAGTATGCATATTTGCCGTGCTGTCCAAGGGGAAGGCTCTGAGCTTGGAATTTGGCTCGAAACCCAGAGTAATCCCCCATAAAGTGTCGTGGGATATGTAAATATATATATATATATCGTGTATATATATACACCGATCAGGCATAACATTATGACCACTGACAGGTGAACTGAATAACACTGATTATCTCTTCATCACGGCACCTGTTAGTGGGTGGGATATATTAGGCAGCAAGTGAACATTTTGTCCTCAAAGTTGATGTGTTAGAAGCAGGAAAAATGGGCAAGCGTAAGGATTTGACAAGGGCCAAATTGTGATGGCTAGATGACTGGGTCAGAGCATCTCCAAAACTGCAGCTCTTGTGAAGTGTTCCCGGTCTGCAGTGGTCAGTATCTATCAAAAGTGGTCCAAGGAAGGAACAGTGGTGAACCGGCAACAGGGTCATGGGCGGCCAAGGCTCATTGATGCACGTGGGGAGCGAAGGCTGGCCCACGTGGTCCAATCCAACAGACAAGCTACTGTAGCTCAAATTGCTTAAGAAGTTAATGCTGGTTCTGATAGAAAGGTGTCAGAATACACAGTGCATCGCAGTTTGTTGTGTATGGGGCTGCATAGCCGCAGACCAGTCAGGGTGCCCATGCTGACCCCTGTCCACCGCCGAAACCATGTACACCCTTACATGGAAACGGTATTCCCTGGTGGCTGTGGCCTCTTTCAGCAGGATAATGCACCCTGCCACAAAGCAAAAATGGTTCAGGAATGGTTTGAGTAGCACAACAAGAAGTTTGAGGTGTTGACTTGGCCTCCAAATTCCCCAGATCTCAATCCAATCGAGCATCTGTGGGATGTGCTGAACAAACAAGTCCGATCCATGGAGACCCCACCTCGCAACTTACAGGACTTAAAGGATCTGCTGCTAACATCTTGGTGCCAGATACCACAGCAACCTTCAGGGGTCTAGTGGAGTCCATGCCTCGATGGGTCAGGGCTGTTTTGGCAGCAAAAGGAGGACTCCTCTCATGCCGATTGGGTTACTAGCATGCGCTCCTCTCGAACTTTGCTAATAAAACATCATATTTCAAATCAGCAACCATGTCATTTATGGAACATGAACTGTCCCATAAATATTGTTTCTTATGTTGCATTGTATTATTTGCACA
Organism: Ctenopharyngodon idella; assembly: GCF_019924925.1. Lineage (NCBI taxonomy): Eukaryota > Metazoa > Chordata > Actinopteri > Cypriniformes > Xenocyprididae > Ctenopharyngodon > Ctenopharyngodon idella. The sequence goes on along the minus strand of NC_067229.1, from coordinate 33,117,232 downwards.
AATCTTGTTTTTGTTTTTTTTTGCCCTGCTATCACAACAGATTTGCAAAACATTTTTGGTTCGTGACCCATCAGTTGAGACTCGCTGAGCTATAATAATCGTAAGTGGGTCGGAATGACATGAGACTTGGATTTTGGCCAAAACAAATGAAGACAGCTGAGCGGTGTCGAAGAGTGAGTGCTCTCCGGATTTCAGCGCGGGACGAGCTTATATTTCCAGCAAAGATCTGTGATGAGAGAGGAAGCAGTTCCTAATGAACTTGTGTGAATTAATGGCAGCAGCATTATTAGTCTGCCGCAGAGTAATTAATTAGTCCCAGGATAGCCAACCTCTCTTACACATTGAGGTTTAACATGACCCCGCCTCAGTCACTCCAGTTTTAAAGGAATAGTTCATCTTCATGTCGTTCTAAACCCGTATGACTTGCTTTTTTTCAGCGGAACACAAAAATACATTTTTTGAAGAATTTCCAGGCTACTCTTTTCAATATGTGAATGAAGACTTTCAAAAAGGTACAATGAATGTATCATAAATGTGGTCCATATGACCTGCAGTATATTTGAAGCCTTCTTAAGTCAAAATAGCTTTGAGCGAATCCAGCGAATCTTTTAATCTAGTTCACAAAACCAGTCTCAATGATTTATTCATTAATTGGACAGACATCTCACATTCAACTCAGTGACTCAGTGATTCATTTGCAGCTGTGAAATTTATTGAACAATAACTTAAATTTGAGTCTGTTCCTCCAAAGCTATTATATAACTTCAGAAGCTTTACAAACCACTTTTATGATTCTTTTATGGTGTTTATGTGCCCTTTTTGAGACTTCAATGCAACTTGGAAAAGAGCGACCAGCATATTATTCAAAATTACACTGAGGCTTGGAACGACATGATGGTGAGTAAATAATGACAGAATCTAATTTTTGTGTGAAATACCTCTTTAAATATACATCATCCATAGGCCCCTGAAAGAGCTAATAACGTTTTTAATGGACTCTGCTATCATATCTCTTGGACTGGAGGTGTGTGGATAAAAGGACTCTCTGAAAAGACATGAGAGAATGGAAAGCACAGTTAATCTGGGTAATCTTTTTTGGGAGGCACAATGTAGACATTCATTTTATAATCTGTCTCAGTATGTCAAATACAATAACAAAGCCATTCGCCATACTGCTGATGCTGACAGCAAGGTTCACCGCTCAGTCCAATACTAATTTAATGGTTCCTTTGCAGTCCCTTTGGGAGCAGCAATAAAGCCTGGTCTGCAATATTGGCAATGCCACTGAACTCTCTCTCTCTCTTTCTTACTTGCTCTCTCTTTTTAACTCCCTCTTTATGCAAATCCTTGTGTAAATATGCAAAGTAATATCCTCTGATGTAGATTTGAATTATTCTGACTATTTGAGAGTCAATATGGATAGCATTCGTCTGATTAGTGCTAAAGACCGGAGCTCCACTTCACTTTGAATTTCACACATTTGCTAAAAGAGCTCAGGGCGTGCAGATTTATCCACATGTTAAAATGGAATCATTTGGATATCGCGAGAATGATTTATTACATTTCATTACCATAATAACACATTATGTTGGTGATCTACTTTCTCATATCCACATATCATACAGTCCATGTTTTACATGACTTCATTCCTCCTTATCGTACAGTCCTCTTGGGTGTATTACCATATCACCAATTTGGTCCCAGAGAACCATGAAGGATATTTCAAAAGACTTCATTTTTCTACACCCGATAATCTATCAACCTAAAGCTAAGCCGTGTGCTAAACACAGATATAGACCTGTTCCACATGTTAAATAGACAAATTAGAAGTATGAATACAATGACACACACTTCTTTCTTGGGGAATGATATTGGTATATGAAAACAATGTATATATTTCTTTCTTTCAATGCTATACTAATGCCAGTTCTAATACGAATGTAGCTCTTCAAAGGAAAAAGGCAGTAACTAAAACTAAAACAAAAACTGAAATTAAGATTGAATTATTATTATTATTATTTTTTAAAAATCTGAGCATAGTTGAGCGAATTTGTTTGTCAGGACATGTAATCCCAACTTGTGAGCAAACAACAGAAAGAAAAAAAAAGAAAGAAAAAAAGAAAAAACTTACGCTACTCCTACATCGCGTCAGGGGTTACTCATTTGGGCGCAAGCCGACTTGTGCAGTATGTGTACGGTCGTCCGACTGCTTCGCTTCAAAAGGCCTTTATTAACTCACTGGAGCCGTATGGATTACTTTTATTATGGATGCATTTTATTTTTGCTTCAAAATGTGTACCCCATTCGCAACCATTATAAAGCTTTGAGGAGCAAGGATATTTTTAAATATATCTCCAATTGTGTTCGTCTGAAAGAAGATAGTCGTATACACCTAGGATGGCTTGAGAGTGAGTAAATCATGAGATAATTTTCATTTTTGGGTGAACTATCCCATTAACATACAAACAAAACAGCATTTTTTTGGCAAACCCAGTTCAAAAATTCCTAAAAGACCTGGTTTAACTCCATTTTGATGAATGTGTAGTTACCACATTTTGTCTTTTTAGGGCAGCAGAACATGATTTACACCAGTTTAAGTTCCTGTATTGACATCTTTTGCTGTTGCTGGATCAACCAATCATCACCATGACCCTAGCTGTAAAATAAAAGGGCTGCAATTGGCTGATTCGAATGCTGTTCCAGGAACAACAAAGGATGTCGATCCAGGAACAACTACTACTTGTGTAAATCATGTTAAACAACATCAATATCCAGGGAGAGTATAAAAAAGAAAGAAAGACCAAAGCCTTGGCAAGTCTGAGAAAACAGGCTGCTGTACAGCCACAAAAAAAAAAAAGGCATGGCTATGTTGTTATATGCTCTTTGGTCAGTTTCTGACTAGGTTTTAATGTTACATTATACTGGTTAATACATTACCATATCATTTCCCTCTCTTCTCCCCATGGTCTGAAAGGCAAGGCGTGAAATGAGAGAGGTGAAATAGAGATATTAGCAGGGTCAGAACCTTCACAGCCAATCATCAGGATGAAATTCAGATGGTGTGTGTGTGTGTGTGACCTTGTAATTTGCATTTCTTTCCAACCTGCTCTCATTCAGCGAAAGAGAGCCCAAGCCAAACCAGAACACACATACAGCCGCCTGATGAAGCTAAATTGTCGACTACGGTCCGTCGTTTTATGCAAAATGATCGCCTTGAGTCATTCGAGTTGCCGTACATAATTTTCTCGCGTATGAATTGAGGATACGAGAGAAAATGAAATTAGCCGGCTAGAATTAGTTGAGGCAATTGTTTTCTGTAAATCATTTGGGTAAACGCCACTAATCAGGTTTTCAGCGCACTGCGGGGTTGAGCTTAGCAGCCAAGGCCTCCACTGTGGTGATTTATTAGCAGAATGCAGAGAATGCAGGGAAATGATGAAGGAGACGAAGGAAGAAGAGAGAGGCCAAAGTGTGGAAACCGAGGAACCTCCCAAGTAGGCCTGGATGCTGAGTAAGAAGTACAGCAGATGGATCACAACGAGGGTTTCCCAGGATTCCCTAGGTCCGGGGACGCCCGCGCTGATTCAGAGGAGCGTGTCAGCATCGACTCTGCCAGCGTGACCCTAATCATCTGCTTCTTCCTATGAGACGTGGAAGCAGTTCATATTGCTCCGGCGAGGAAGGCGTGAATCTTTCTGATCTATTGCTGGCTCTCTGGGTGTTTGGAGGATAATAAATCAGCACGATTGGTTGGATGGGAAATCAGAGGAGTCTGGAGCTCCATTCACTGGTTTTTAATGGCCACGCAAGGTGATTTGTGTTCCTGCGAAGTCACAGTGGCGGGAAATGCATGAGGTTGTCAGCCAAAGCTACACGGTAGCTCCGGGAGTCTGACTCACACGTGGGGTAGTAACAGCAGGGATACGTAGCGCTGATGGACTGTCAGGTTCAAATTCAGACAGAATTGTGAGGATTCCAGCTGGAGATGAACGAGCTTCACTCTCATCATCCATAGTGTCCGTCTGGATTTGTGTTTGACACCACCGTCTGTTCCATTACTGCTCCAAATCCAGATGTGACCTTAATACTGTTGTCAGGAGAAGATCACAACCCTTGTAAGACTTATAGGTCATGAAGGTCTCCGATGGATTGGACAGTGTGTTGAGCCGAGTCGATGGCCAACAAACTACCTTCCACATCCCAGCCTGAATCAATGCAGCTGGATCCATCGGACTCAGGAGAGGAAGTAAGAAGGGACAGGTGTCTGAGGCCAAACCACCCTGGCTCTCATTCCTCAATCGGTCCCCCCGTGCTGTCTGATGGCTCCGTTCCAACCTTTCTGATCTTTACACGAGCTAAAAGGCTTGGAGACAGTGCAGGTTTACAATGACTGCAAGAAGGTCATGTGTTTATCTGCTTCTTTAACCTTAGGGTCTCTTCTACGCCCACCGTAGCCAAGAAGTCAAGCACTGTTCTGCAAGATAACACATTAAAGTCGTTGGCACGGTACTTGGGAGTCTTATTCCATTCATGTGAATTAAATCTGATGATAATTGTCGGCAGCTGCTCATATTTTAGGACTGTAACGGAGACATTTACGCTCTCGAGCGTACAATCACAAATGATTAACCTGGTGAAGAAATGAAGAGGTGAGGAAGTGGAACGCATCGCATCTCTCCCTGGACAGGTTCAGCCAAGTGATTTTCCTCCAAATTAACATCAAAACCTTTATTCAAATGCTGTCAATTTGAATCATGTTCCCATAGCAACACAACTGCAACAGGAAAGCAAGAAAATGTGTGCCCAAGTATTTGATGATGAGCCCCTTATTACAGTTCCTTTCCAATACATGCTGTTATTGTTTTGGAGAGGATGCTCATTTGAAGGTGCTTCGGATCCATCACACTGTTGAGTGATTTCTGGATTGTCTGAAATACGATATGTTTTCTTCATTTAACAAAGGCACCTGAGATCCGACTGGCTAGGAGCGAGGCCGATCTCAATCCCCCGTCTTCATTTTCGGCAGAACGTGTGGAGCTCCCCTCGCTCGCGTGCTCTTGGGCTGTCCTCAACCTGGTAGTCATGGGAACAGGTGTCATGTGACCAAAAGTCAGACGAACTTGGGCAAAGGAGGGGAACTGGCCCCGTAGAGGCAGTCAGCAGCGCTCTTGTCTCTTCTGACACGTTACCTTGGAAACAAGCCGGGGAGACAGGAAGCAAGGATTAGAGTAAGCCCCTGTTTGTTTGAATAAGAGTGAGGATGCTGCTCGGACTCCAGACTGTGCTTTGTCGAGGGGGGTTCGTGGGGGGGTGTTGTGTGTACAAGAGTCATGTTTGCTGCACAGTAGAGAACAGTGTGAGTTTTGATGTCAACATGACAGGCCTGTGTTTCCGCAGCCCAGCTGTGTAAGGCCACAAATAACATGTATCATAAATAATTCATCCACTGTAGTGCAAATGATTGCGAGAATAGTATGTCTCAGCTGCCTTATTTACACCCCCTCACTCCATAATTAGATCTGTGATACTGTAACACATCCCCCTCCCAGAACTTACTAATCCAAGTGTAACCAAAATGTATTATTCTGATGGAATGACATAACGCTTGTTCTTTTGCCTGCGTGTCCAAAATTAATTCAAAAATACATTAAAAATGCAATTACAAAGACCTTGAATAAACCTTTTCTAAAATGACCATTTTTTTCATTCTGAATTAATTTATTTTGATATTTTTTGGGTGATATAAAGTTTTTTCTTCTACTAATGAAGAAAAAATCCCCATTAAAAGTATTAATAATATTAATTAAGTTGTTTGGCATAATATTTTATTATTATTTGTTATTTATTTATTTTTAAACTACTTTAACAAAACAGATTCACTGCTTAGTAATATTTGGGGGAAAATGTGTCTGCCAAACCAGGTGATGCAGAAAAAAAAAAGTCATCTGGTGCAACTCCCACTAAACGTGAATTATGAATTTACAATTTATGATATTATTAAAAAAAAAAAAAAAAAAAAAAAATATATATATATATAATATATATATATATATATATATATATATATTATACAGTCAAACCAAAAATTATTCAGACATTTTTTATATTTTTTATATATTTTTACTAGTGGCTGCAGGACACTATAGTTCATTTATGTAAGTGAGGATAGCAAAATAAAGTAAACTGTGACATATTATACCCAAAAATTCTTCATACAGTGGAAATCTGGAACCAAAAATTATTCAGACACTTTGACCTGACCATGTTTTGCTTAAATGTTATCTGACATAATTAAGATTAATTTTTTTCTGACACAGTTTAACTCTGAGATCTTGTCCTATTATATTACCATTTTTTTTTAAACTATAGCGAATAAACTGTAATAATGAATGAAATGTTCAAGGTGTCTGAATAAATTTTGGTTTGACTATATATATGTATGTATATATATATATATATATATATATATATATATATATATATATATATATATATATATATACATATATATACAAAGAGTACATTTGTAAGAACCTGGGACATGTTTTAAAGTAGATGTTTTTTTTTTTTGTTTTTTTTTTAAAGCGTTCTTTCTTTATCATGGACACTTATTTTCATTGCCCTATGAACATTCATGCTCAGGATGTGTGTTAGACGGTGTGAAACGAAGCCCCTTGAGCGGCGACACGGCTAAGGGACGGAAAGAGCCTTGTGCTGCATTTTCCCCCGAGAGCTGCCAGAGTAATTATTTAACATCAAACAGCCAGGCTGCAAGGTTAATAAAGGGGATGTAACTGAGCTCCCAGAGGCCCTACAGGACTAATATTTACTGTTGATTTGGACGTACTTGAGAAGGAGTCTGACAGTCTCTCAATATCACTGACAGTTCTGTGGATGGATGGGGGTGAGACGCACTGGCCTGGGGATATTTTACAGGTCCCGGTGCCTGTCGATCACGATGGCTGGAGCCTGTTGCTGCTGCGCTCGTTCCCGCGTGGGGTGAGCGGCTCCTCATATTCTATCATTGGTGCAGAACATGCCAATGATAAAATCACATTATATGTGCAGATTAGGCTGTAGGTAAATAAGGGCTTCTGGCTTCTGTCATAAGTATAATATCTCTGCCATTCTCCATCTCTCAGAGCAGCAAGACCTGGGGAGCTAAAACACAGAAGCATCAGTGATAAAATCAGATACGAAACCCCTGTGCCTGTGGGTTCAAGTGCTCATTCAACAACGGGTGACCCACTTATTTTAATTGCTTATCCGCAAACACAAAGGGGAAAAAAGATAAATAGCACAGCCTTGTTCCACAACCATCCCCGTGCTTAAATACGCAACATTGCACAATAACTGTATGATCAAGGCGTTTTCACACTTCAAAGCATAAAAGTGAATATATTAAGGATGTTCAGCTCAAAAAACTTAAAGAGTGTGTGAAGGATTATGGACAAACAAGCTTAACACACGTACAGTGGACCGCATACATGCTAATTCGCTTGCAAAAATCTATGTTAGCATTCACATAGCAGGCTGTAAGTATTATGAAAATCTCTATAGAATATCCCTCTCAAAGAGTCTTGCTGCTTTTTTCTCACATTTGAAGTATCTTGACAGATCTAAAAGTGTCAGTATTATTTTTCTAATATCTTAAGGCACTCGTCTTCACGATTTCCTTCATTTTCATTTATCAATTCAAAATAGCTCATAAATGACCCTTAAGGGATGTTGTATCGTACCACAGTACCTTCATTTAGCACTGATGAAATGCACTTTGATGTTTCTCCATTGATATTTCAAGGCAAATTGCACAGAAATTCACTTCATATTGTTGAAATTATTTAGCATGAAGCTGACTCCCACCACAATGTCTTGTCGTTTGGTCTCAAACCAATTATGGTAATATTGCTTCAATTGGCTAGATAAATACTCTGGCTCGAAAGCTCTCGGAGAATAGATCTGGGCAATATTTCACAATACAAGCATTTTTTTCATATCCAATTTTCATAATGAATATTTATTCAATCAGTTACGAAGCTCAATGCGAAAAGGCACAGCCCCTGAGGACGTGCAGCTTTAGCCAGCGGCCTGTGACATTTCACAGTGGTAATGCCATGAAATATTTCACCATCTTGGTGGCATTTCTCATCATGGCCATGTTTTGTCTGCTCCTGAATGTGGGATGAACGTAGAATTTTTTTCACAAAGCATTATTCGACTGTACGGCTGGTGATACATGGGAGGATATTCTACTGTAGTCAAATTTCATTTCCAACGCAAGGCTTCTTATGAATTATTTGAGGGAATTATGCAACACACATCACACAGCCTGCCCGACTGTGCACGGCCATCAGGAAACGGCAGGCAGAGAGATATGAAGATACATCAGTTGACATTTTCGCTCGACTCCCTTACAAGCAGACAGCTCTGACAGACAAGCCGCTAACAGCATTCTATTGACCCCAAAATCATTGAATCCCTTTAAAAGAATGCAATGACAGATCGGTGGGCCGTCCTTTACAGAAAGAGCACTCAATAAGTTGACATATTTGTGTTTAGTTTCTCACTTTTCCCTGACAGAGCTGTCAAAGCATTCATTCCTCGGAAATATCACGAATGTTCTAATCTCGAACGGCTGTCAGGCGTTTTTCCTGGAATAAATGTGAAACTTTAAAGCACGTAATGAGAAGGCGTATCGCAATTTTCTGAGAAGCGATTCAGAGTGCTACCTTAAAACGGAATGGATCTTCCCACGAGGGGCGTGCGGAATGATGAATCGCATATGATATGACACGGAGAGCTTGAGAGGAAAAGGGAGGTAGTGCTTTTTAATGCTGTTGTCTAGTTGCTTTCATTCTCTGCACCGCTCCCCGTGTTGTCTTCGGTTTTTCAGTCTCAAGCTATTCTCCCCCATATTGTCCCATTCATCTGCCCTGACACCAAGACAATGGCTGAGGGACCATCACATGCCTCTCAGCACTTTGAAAAATGAACTCTTTCTCACTATCCTCTTAGATTCTCAGCAGTATAAAACACCCCACATCTCTCAGCACGTCTACGCCGGTGCTCTGAATCAGGCTTCTTGTGATTGAAGCCAAACGGGAGCGTGGTGAAGATTTCTTCTTTGGAGCGAAGGTTAAAATCAGTCTGTAGAAAGATCACGGAGGTCGCAGCTCTCGACCGGTGCGAAGGCGCAGACGCGTGTCCCTGAGGTGCGGACAATGGCAAATTGCTTTTCAAATAGAAAGGGTCATTTCCGCTCTCAATGGAACAGAAATGTTGATCGTGTTAAGAGAGAATCGTGAGAAGTATATTGGATTTTTCAGGAAATATGGATATGATTTAGAAAAGTTTTCATATGGACAATGTTGAAGAAAACCTAGTAAACTTACTCAGTTTGTCTACACAAGAAATTGGTTTCAAAATGTGAAAAAGTTTACCCAAAAATGAAAATTCTGTCACCCCTCATGTGGTTCTAAACCAATCCAAAGAAGATATCTGGAATACTCTCTCTCTCTCTCTCTCTCTCTCTCTCTCTCTCTCTCTCTCTCTTTTTCCATTAGAAGTCAAAGGGATCCAATTTTTGGTTTTGCTTGAAAGAAAATAATACAGGTTTGGAACAAACCAAGGAATAAAAATGTTAGTAATCTTTCATCAAGATGTAATAACTTGATATGCTTCTTTAATTTTAACATTATGTTGCTAATCTAACACATGGTGTAATAGAAAAAGATTTTGATCATTTTATTCTTATTGAGAGTCCCATTTCACTTTGAAATACGTGTTTAATTTCTAACATTAGCGCATGGCTAAGCTAGCACATCATATAATACTCTGAGGAAAGATTACTAATTTTTTTTCCTGTTCAATATCCTGTTTCAATCTGAAATATGTCATATTATCGAAGTAATGTTGGTGGTGAGCATGCGGTTGATTTAATGTTTATTCTTTATTTGCATGTGGCTAAGCTAACATTGTGTAAAATAACACATTTAGATCTATCAATACATCTCAGTAATTATATTTGAGTGTGAGTAAAACATTGAACAAAATTAAGTATCTTAGAAAGAAGCATAATTAGTCTGAATTTAATGCCCAAAAATCATCTAGGATAGGCAGCACACTGGGATTTGAGACACATGCTAACGTGCTGTACAGAAGAGCAGCTGCAAAGAAATGCCGGAAGATCTAATATTTAATCAGTTCAGCAATGATACGAAGATACCAAAGCGCTGTCAAAACAAATGTGTAAAACACTTCTCAGCTTTTAAAACTACAGTACTATGTCTTGAAGGTAAAAAAGCATTTTCTTTTTAATGGTTTTCATTTTGCTACATGTAAAACACTAAGCTCCATCAGACCCCCGGTGTGTTGTTCACACAGAAAACAAACGGCCTATTTGTTTTTTTATACAGCGTCTTCAAAAAAAAAAAAAAAGAAGACAAAAAATTAGTACTGCACCTTCTCTGAGTGCATTAGGAAGAATCTAGCACTCTGAGGCACAATTACTTGTGTATAATGTTCGAAATGATTGTTGACTTTACACCCTAATTCTGTTCCCAGTCCACTACGAGCCACTCAGTCTGCTGACACAATACAGACAACAGAAACTGCAAACACATTCTCCCAGTACTTGCTAGGCCAATGAAAACATCATCAGCTGCCTGGTGATTACTGCTGTGGGCACATCATTGATCTCCCAGAGAGCTGGTCCATCCCGTCACCGCTTTCACATAATGGCAAAACTTTTTCCCTGGGCTCTAATCGATACGCCGTGAGAGCCTCCACTAATGTGGCCCGGCCACGATGGCGAACCCCCATTAACTTTGATCTGTGTGGAGTGGATCACCTCCCTGCATTCAGAGTGCCTTCATTGACCCAGTGCATCGCTGCATTTTAAACTAGCAATCAAAACATACAGAAACTCAGTATTATTACCATTATGGCATTTACTTACGTATATCCCCTTTAGCAAAAATCTGACTTGAAATGGATGCATAATTAATAATTGTTTAGGTTTGGCTTCATGAAAGGGGAATCTTTAAATAATATATGCATTTACGGTGTCGTTTTTAATAGGGTTTCCTCTCAGAGCCATACGTATTCTTTACTGTCCTAAAGGAAGAACTGGTTATTGGGTGGTATCGATTCTCTTCCAACCCCCTCTAGCATGGAGGCATTAGTCAGCTCTGGCCATCCGCCAACTAGTCTACATAACTGAGAGTCTGGCGTGTTGCATTCAGGTTGAAGGATATTTTTAATCTCATATATGCAGCCACTGTAAATCGGGTTATTTTCATAATTAAGAGAAATTGCTGCACCAAAAGATCAGTAGGGTTAAAGATATACAACTGATGGCTATAACGAGCAATCTGAATTCGGACTCACAGTTAGGCCACATTTAGCGAGAGCGCTGGAAATCAGTAAGGCAGAATTACATTAGAAAGACACCTGAATCACAATTTAATGTAAAATTGACTGCCACAAATATGTGTTTCTACTTGTGCCACCTTCTCTTTAATCAAAAAGCAAACATCTGGGTTACAGTGAGGCACTTACAATGGAAGTTAATGGGGCCAGTCCGTAAACATTAAAATGCTCAGTTTCAATAGTATAGCCACAGGACGTAAACAGCAGTGTCAGCATGATTTTAGTTTGAAAAATTATGAGCCATAAACCCTAAACATGACTGTACAAAACATAATTTACAGGTTAAACCAAACACAGATAATTAAAGTTAGTAAAATTTTATCCAGTTTTACAACTGTAAATGACAATGTAACCAGTTCTACTCGACACGCTCAGAGCGGGATTTGGATCAGCGTCTCTGGCATTGAAGTCGGCACGCTAACAAGGATGCTAAAGACAGCAGTCTCTAGCGCACCTCATGAGGCCAGGGGAGTAAGGTTTACATGCACATCTCTTACTAGCTTGCCTCCGTTACACTCACCCCCCCCGGCACCAAATGTAACCGGTCTTACTCGACCTGCTGAAAGCGGGATTCGAACCGGCGTCTCTGGCATGGGAGGCAGGTGCGTTATCAAGGACGCTAAAGACCACAGTCTCTATAGCATCAGTCGCTATCGCACCTTTCGCCATCGCCAGGGAAGTGAGGTTTACTCACACAGCTCTTACTAGCTTGACTCCATTACAACACCACAACGCCTAAAACCCTAAAATGAAGTTTTAACAGAATAATTAATTTAAGTGCTTTTATAAAATTATAAGCTTTTCACATTTCGGCTTTTAAATTCTCCAAAAAATTTTGCCCCATTCACTTTCATTGTTAATGCCTCATCATAACCTCAATTTTCACTTCTTTTTTTTTTAAGAAAAGAAGAGACGAGTCATTTTTTTTTTAATGTGGTAAGCAACATTACACCACAAATGCTGTCAATTGAACTTGACTTGTATTAAAAGGGAATATTCCTTTAATTCAGTTTCTTTGAATTTCTCTCAGATTTTTCCTCCGGTGGCTCAGCTAAGACTTCCCATCTGTAATTAGTTACAAATTGGACGTATCGCTAATCCTCAGTTTAGACTTTGCATTTACATTTACTTTTATGTTCCTGGCAGATGCTTCGGTGCAAACGTCTCCCCTGGTTTAAATAATGATCCGATTCTTTCCTCTGGGCTGTAGATGCGAGGTCGCCCGGGAGGATGAGAGAACGCTCGGGGGGTAAGAGTGCCGGTTGAATTCATCAGCCCGCAGGGAAACCGGCATCCCACCCGGCTGACGTTTTCAAAGAGCCCAAATGTGCAATTATAAACACACTGAAGCGGAGTTGCTTCATTTTACTTTTTCATTATATCAGGGCCGAGTTGAATCATTTGGAGAGAAATAATGAGTCAACCTAATCAAGGACTTCCGCTTTTTGCTCAACAATAATTACATAGTCAGACCCGCTGCAGAGCTGTATGATTTATGACAGGACATGATGGATATTAATGGATTTCTTAATTGGTGCATATGTTTATGAAATTGGCTGGCTGGCACTGACATAACAGGCTGTCAGGTAATGCGAGCCCTCTTCAGAAACTGCCTGGGTGGCTGTGAGAATAGAAAGCTGTTTGCTGCAGCTCTGTCTCTGCAAATAAAAAGGAATAAGAGAAGAAAAGAATGGAAAAACTCAGGCTGCATTGAGGAACCCACCATGCTCGTGTAAAAATAATGTATCACTGTTGCATGAATGCATTTTTAATGCTTTTTTTGTTTAAGAATGACTGGAAACAAAGACTCCACAACATTAAACTTTCATAAACAAACCCGCTCACTTTTTATTGGAACTAACTGCAAAGAAAGTACTTTAGTGAGGTTCTCATATAGTACGGTTGCGTCACCACTGGGAATGACTGATGTTATTCCATTTCGTTCCCCTATTGAGCTCAGACGGAACTGTCAAAACAAGACCCTCTGCCTATAGGTCAAATTAGTTGATTGTTCTCTCAACTCGCTTCCTAAGCCCAGAAGATCATTATAGTAACTCAATACCGGTTTAATAGAGCATGTGGTTTGAGGGCAGATGTGTGTATGGGATTCTGGCATGGTTCACTTGCTTTTAAGATATGCGTGATCTGAATCCCCCAGTAATTAAATACTCAAACAAACTGTAAAGCATCGCTCCAATTATTGCCACTGGATGTAGTCAGTCATGTCTAAAAATGTTCAGGTTTAGTCTACTCATCAGAATTCAGCCAGCCGGGAAGGTAAATTGTCATTGAGGTATGGGTGATGGGAAGCTCGCAGCATTAGCTGAGGAAGAGAATCCGGTTTAATTTCATTGTAATTCTCCTTAACACAATTTGCTCCGTGCCTCAGTGAGGTAAAAGACACAAGGAATGGCATTATGCCGTTTGATCAAATAACGTTGTGTAAAACAACCTGAAGATGCGTTTTATGTAAGATCTTAGCTTTTAGAACTCAATTTCAAAAGTTCAACTGCATGATCTAGTTTAGAAGTCTCTAAAAGCCTCACAAAAGTCTGGTAGAATCATAATTATTTACAAGCACATGTATGTTGCTGTTCATAGTTCGTTTAGCCTCACGGCAAGTGATTGGTGTTGATGATGATATTTAAGGAGATGCATTATCAAACAGAAGAAGATGGCAGACGTTCCTCCATGTGTGGCTCAGGTCTCCCACAGATCGAAGCTGAGAGAAAGACAGAAAAGGATGTTCTGCTCGGATGGACTCCTCTACATCTGCCCTCTGGGCTTGCAGTTTCTCATTAAATGCAGACAAAGAGTCCATGTTTTTTTGCCTCCTGACGGGGTCCAGACTGAAAGCGCGGGGACCGTGGACACGCTCACCACATCTGCGGCCCTGACTCGCGGGCTTGCCCTGAGAAAAAGGAAGAGCTGCAGAAGAAATCGAAATGAGAGCAATAACGCAATCTCATTTTTCAACTGCAACTGTCACTGTTGATGCAGTGTGTACATACACATATACGTACGTACACAAATGGCGACTGCAGCAGCGTTTCGATTCTGGCTTGAAATCTAATCAGCCACATGGGTGCAGATTGCACGTTTGTAAGTGGTGCGACGGGGGTGTCGTTCACACTTCTTGTGAGAAGAACAGCAGGAAGGCTGTTTCATTAACCATCTTTCACCAATACCACACCATCATCATTCTTTCCGTCACTCTTTCTTCTCGATTTGTGGTGACTTAAAGCTGAGGAAGTTCATCCTGCATTGTTTCCATCTCGCCTATTCAGATTTTCAAGGGCTCAGACCTGTCACGAGGCAGCCGGATGCTTGTATTCACCCAGAAGCTAAAGATTATTGAGCCGTGGTGTCTTTTCTTAACAAAATATCCCCCCATAATGCTCACAGTTATTGCCTCTTACGGACAGGGAGCAGGAACTGTAATCTGGCTATTTTTATCGCACACGACCATGGAACTATTGTCAGCCTCAGACTTTGTTCTTTGCGGGGATGAGCGCCGCCTCGGGCAGTAATCACTCTGACAGCCCTCTAGTCTCAGAGAACCTCTGGATTTGTGATTTTCCCGCTCCGTGGTCTTTGGGTACATCAGGATTTGTAATATTTCGGGTTCAGTCTTTTAGCGGCTCAGACTTTCATATTTCATGACAGACAGCTATGGACTGCACAGACTGATCTGCAAAATGTGAGAATGTGGTGGAAAGTGGTATTGGTTTGAAATCCGTATCTCTCAATAGACATTGCTTAGAGTGCAAGGTTGATGGATATGTTTACTTATGCGGTGAACAAATTAGCTTTAATTAAAGCAGATTGCACTCTTGCTTCCAAGCGAGGAAATATAGGATGTATGTACTGTAATGAATGTTTAAAACACAATTTGATCATTATTTTTCTGCTGGAAATTAGCTAACAAGATTTAAAATTTTGGATTATAGGCCTGTAGTTAAATCAAAAACAGATTAAAAGTTGTGATAGCTGTGACATTCAATTGATTACTGCAGAAAAACAAATTGAAATGTCTCACAGTTTGTAAAACAAACAAACAAAGACTTTTTTGTACAAACTGTGGGAATCTAAATTATTTTGTGTTGGCGGCGGGATGGCGCATATGCTGTCGGCAGAGCTTAACATGTATTTAACCCAGAACCAAGGGCGCAAAAATGGGGAGCATATGCACTGAAGGGGATGCCTAACGGCAATCTCCCGTGCACACACTGGACTGCTACGCACCCCCAAATGTGTTATATAATGGAGTCAAAAACAGCGATAATGAATACTCGAATGAATCTAGTTCTAGTTTAAAAAAAGAGAGCATGTGTCAACTTTGTAGAAATGTGCTTTTTGAATTAATTGTTTCACATGATATTTTATAACCTGAACCATAACTTTGATTTGACAAACAATTTAATCAGTTAATCAGAAAATTAATAAGCAGTTGAGCAATTTTGTTCAAATATTTTCTCTAGATTATGCCATACTACCTGTTTCTGATTCTGAAGTTTAAGAAGTCATAATAATGAGAAACTTTCCTGTAATAATGATATAAAATATCTTAAGAAGAAATTGAGTCATTATTATGAGAAATTTTCTTATTATTATGAGATGTTAAGTCATTATTTTGAAAAAGTTTCTCATTATTACGAGATACAAAGTCATAATTATTCAATTTTTTCTCCTAAATTTACCATATAACTTGTAATTATAAGGCTCCTCATTATGAAATACTAAGCCATAATTATGAGAAAAGTTTCTCATTATTATGATATGCTAAGTCTAAGACACTTGCTCAATATAATGAGATGCTAATGGGATGAGATGCTAATGAGGTAAGACAGTTTCTCAATATGACGACTTATAGAATCTGATTTTTTACTCAATTGTGGGGAAAACTGGATTCCATAGTTTTCTTTTATATCACCCTGACATTAGTGGACCCCCCCAATTACAAACATGCACATCATAGAAGAGGAGTATTCAAGTCATTGAGTGAATTAAATTTTTAATATAAATATTTTAGAAAAAAAGTAAAAAAAAGAATGTAATGTTACTGGCCCATTATAAAAAGATAATGCAGTATTTACCACTTTACATCGCTATACTGTTTTGAGAACAGCTAATTTCACACTGAAGAATGTAGATATGTTACTTCCAAACAGTAATCACTACATATGCAAAAGGCAGCAATCGTGCTTATTCACATGCAAACACTCACAAAGGTTTTCTTGATCCATTGGCCTGCTTTGGTGATCTAAATTCTCATTTGGGTCTGAGAGAAGCCCATCATTTGGTCATTGGGGCCGGAAAGCCGGCATTGGCTCAACAAGAAACGGATGAGCAGGAGCCAAGTCTAATTAAAAATTGGAGCGCAGATGTTTTGCCTCTTCACTTTCCTCTCAGACGCGTCTTCTCGGCATCTGAGGCTTTCATGCCAATGAGACGCAGTTTTAGAAGTTCATTAAAGTGATATTACTGGATTTAAACTAGATGTGCAGTACAGTGCAAGATGCTTGAATATCACCATGCAGAACGTGACAGTGTCAATGTCTGAACAGTGATCCATGCAAAGGTTTTTCCAGCGTGAAGATCATCACATAATGCTGCAAACTGACGGTTCATTTACATAATGGAACAAGATGACAGTGATTTGTACAGTCAACTTGGTGGAAACTTTCGAAACTAAAACCATTCGTGAAATCGCTAATCCAAACAACGAGGCTAAAAGCCGCCCAGGATAAAAGGCCACTTTTGGTTTTATGTCCTCCCAAAATACATAATAGCACCGCAGCACTTTCCAAAACACCTGTTTCTCACAATCCACTGCAATTTTCCTGATGTATGACATCTATGACAAAAGGTTGATTTAGAAATTAACACACATATTTTGAGTGCAAACACTTGTTTATGACTTTTAAGGTAATTAAATCAGTAGTTTTAGTAACTGACTGTCAGATAAGTTTAAGGATAATATGTTAAATCCCCCTTGTAGTATGGACTAAAAAAATAAATATAAAAGAGTTCACAAATCCCTTTAACTCCTATCTTATCTGTTTGGTTACCATGGTGATGTCAGTTCAACATACAATCTGTCAGATCTTAAGACCGGATGTTTTCGTGATATGACCCCAGAGAACTGAGGTTTAGATATTTCACAGATGTTTTTAAATTAGACTGATTCTCTGACATTGAATTTCTGTTTATATATATATATATATATATACACACACACACAAACACACTCACTGGCCACTTTATTATGTACACCTTGTTAGTACCAGGTTGGACCTCTTTTTGCCTTCAGAACTGACAGAATACTTTGTGGTTTAGATTCAACAAGGTGCTGGAAACATCCTCAGAGATTTTGGTCCATATTGACATGATAGCATCACGCAGTTGCTGTAGATTTGTCGGCCACACATTCATGATGCAAATCACATCACATCCCAAAGGTGCTGTATTGGATTGAGCTCTGGCGACTGTCAAGGCAATTTGATTATCCACCTTTTTCCTGATGATCCTATGCATTTTGAATTATGGGAGGCACTTCTGGTTTGGGGAACTTCCACTCAAAAAGACTGAAACAATTCATTTCAAATAATATGGTTGCACTGCAAATAATCATTATCAGCCAGTTTGACTGAATGAGCTTGGTATTTTAATATGACATGTTATCACAAAAATATCTGTGGCAAGAGCTGTTTTCAGTCACTGCATTCTTTTCCTCCTGATTATTTTCTTTTTTCCCTTGTATTCCACTGTAACAGTATGAAAAAATACAACATTTACTGCACATTTGTGGTCTGCTCTCCCGATTTACTTTACGATATATCCCATGAATGATTCATTGGAATGCACTAAGAATCTCTCATTTTCTCCCCAGATCCTCACATCTTTTTCCAGGTTTGTTTTCACACGGATGCTTTAAAATATAATTATCGCCCCTTTTCACTTCTTATCCTTAGCAGTGTGTACTGGAACGTTTCTAAAGCAGGTGAATTCAATATTTGTTATCTGTCAAAATGACAGAAAGCACTTTGAAATAGTATCACTCAATGTTAAAGTTAATGAATATTTTTGATTAAGGCAACCTATGTTACATAATATAGACAAATATTACTACAGTGTCATATTTAATATATCCGTAATATTGCTGTGGAAGGAATCACGGTTTTGGGATTATTCGTGGTCTGTTGTAGTATTTTGTCAATGCTTTTACACTTTTAAGTTTCCTTTTAATGTTCGATGGTTGAGGGTTGAGTACAATAATGTCACTTCAATGTACCAGTTAAAATAAGAAGTTTATTATTGCATTCATAGAGTGAGCCTTTCACTGATTGTTTACAGTTTAACGGAAGTTAATCTCATAAAGGCCCAATATACTTCAAACAAAATTAAAGAACGAACTGATGTAATGTCATTGTGAACAAAATCAGGCCAAAACGAAGTTCGTTTTTTTGTTCGTTATAGGAGAGTTTAGGCCCTGATATACTTCAAGCGAAATCAAAGAACGAACTGATGTGACGTAACTTCAAACAAAATCAGGCCAAAACGAAGTGTTTGTTTTGTGTTAATTTTAGGAGTTCGAAATGGCTTGCAAAATGAACTCTCAGAAAAAGTTCGCTCCAGCTGCAAAACACCTTCGCATTGGTCTGTGACGATAAAGTAATAGGAGGTGTCTTTCACGCAGAACTCTTCTCGGACTCATTTCATCTGTTGAGTCCGTCAAGGTAAGATCTCCGCGGGTGAAAACATGAACACACTGGATAGCCTATTTATACTACAAAATTAAGTTGTGCTTCTGATGAAATGAGACACTGACACTGTTTTTCATTGTAGATACTGTAAAGCTGCTTGCTTTTTAGCAATCTGTTAAATAAAAATGCCATATAAATAAATGTGACGTGACTTTACTGGAGAGCTAATTTGCAGAACTTGTTGTAACATGCCTATTATGATCAGATGCTTTCTATAAAAAAACTCTTGCTGTTTTCCCATTTTTGTTTTGTTTATTTTGTTACTGAGAGGAAAGTGTGCATCACATATTTACATATTCATCTAAATGTCGCTCTCAGAAGTGTGCGCGGCGTCAGATGTTCAATAACAGTATATCGCTGTTCACATATTTTGAACTTCGTTTTACCCCTAAACGAAGAACGAAAAATAACTTCGCAGGGACTATATCAGGGCCTTAATTTGCGCAAAGCATCATGGGGCATAGGGAAAAGGTGGATTGTGATCTTATTGTCATGTTCAAGACACTAGTTTTGAATGATTTGAGCTTCATCCTGCTTGAAGTAGCCATCAGAAGATGGGTAGACTGTGGTCATAAAGGAATGGACATGGTCAGCAACAATACTCGGGTAGGCTGTGACGTTTAAATGATGCTCAATTGGTACTAAGTGGCCCAAAGTGTGTCAAGAAAATATCCCCCACACCATTACACCTTCAGAAGTTGCCTGAACCGTTAATTCAAGGCAGGATGGATCTATGCTTTCATGTTGTTTACGCCAAATTCTGACACTACCATCTGAATGTCGCAGCGGAAATCGAGACTCATCAGACCGGACAATCTTCAATTGTCCAATTTAGGTGAGCCCGTGTGAGTTGTGGCCTCAGTTTCCTGTTCTTAGCTGACAAGAGTGTCACCCAGTGTGATCTTCTGCTGCTGTACTCCATCTGCTTAAAGGTTCAAAGTGTTGTGTGTTCAGAGATGCTATCCTGCAGACCTCAGTTGTAACAAGTGTTTATTTGAGTTACTGTGGCCTTTCTATCAGCTCGAACCAATTTGACCATTCTCCTCTGACCCCTGGCATCAATAAGGCATTGTTTGCCCACAGAACTGCCACTCAGTGCATATTTTCTCTTTTTTGGACCATTCTCTGTAAACCAGAGATGGTTATATGTGAAAATCCCAGATCAGCAGTTTATGAAATACTCAGACCAGCCCATCTGGCACCAATAACTATGCCACATTCAAAGTCACTTAAATCACCTTTCTTCCCCATTCTGATGTTCAGTTTGAACTTCAGCAGATCATCTTGACCATGTCTACAAGCGTAAATGCATTGAGTTGCTACCATGTGATTGACTGATTAGATATTTGCGTTAATGAGCAGTTGAACAGGTGTACCTAATAAAGTGGCCAGTAAGTGTGTGTGTGTGCGTATACTGTATATATTAGTCCTAAACCTAATATATACAAATAAACATTATTTTGTTTTGTTTTGTTTTATAATATTATTCTCACATTTCCATTCAAAAAGGCCTATTTTTGACTGATAATGTCATCTGTAAGTTTTAATATTAAATAAACTGCAGCATAGCCTTATGTCCTGGTTAAATTAAAAGTATGCAGTACATCGATTAAGAAACGAGACATCCGTAGCGTCGTTCATATCGTGGGGGTCTAATCAAAAACGCTGATTCATGTTCAGAGAGAGATCTCATCACTCCGCCGTCGTTTCGGATGCGAGCTCAGCAGTGTTGCTTTCACTCCGAGTAACCCATGCCATCTGCCATGCTCAGCGCTCCCCGCTGAGAGACCATTAATTACCAGATTCACTCTGTGGGACAGTGGGAACTGAAACACTCACTTTAAGCACTTAAGTGCATGCCAGGAAATCACAAGTTATTTAATCTATCACTTAATTAATTCATTTATTAATTAGAGACTTTATATGTAACATTAATGTGCTGATTTCACATACTGTGAGCCGGGCTTACTACAATATTCATGGTGAAAATGACAAATTGTTTTAGACACGCTTCCCTGATGCAATTACATTTGTGCACACAAGTTTTAATGATGTTCTGCTGCATGGCACTTATGGGCAGCATTCACCTGTTATGCAGTTATGATGCAATGCCAGCAAAGCCACTACCCCATCTCTCTCGTTCCCTCTCTCTCCCTGTTATTAGAGTCCCAGTGTTTGATTATCCAGTGAAAAAAAAAAAAAAAAGCCACAGACTAATCCAGCTCAGATGCCCTTACTCTTTGGTTTAATATCTTAATTGGAGAGAGAGGGTGTGGGAGAGAATAAAACTACCCTACCACTTTCATTCTCTCTATTTTTCTTCCAGAGATGAGGCTGGAGTGCTGATGTCAGGACAGTGCTGTTTCCGTGGTAATGAGCTGTCAGCGATATGAAGCTGGGCACTCGATTTCTCACATCACCCATCCCCCTTTCCAAATCAGGGCCAGAGACCAGAGAGCCAGAGAAGCGCTTCCCTCCTTGCGTTTTCTGGGAAGAGCGCCCTGGGGACGTCAGTGTCAGAGACGCAGAAAAAAAGCGAGACCAAAAACGGTCAGCTCGGTTGCAGGTTGAGCCAGTACCGTAATTAGGCCTTTAGATGTCTTCTCTTGAATAGGATGTGGGGGTGGGGGGGCATTTTGGGGAACTGCCATCCGACGGTCTAAAGCAGAGGCTGTCAACTTTGTTGGACCCAGGGAACCCCACCCCAGACTCTCTAGAGTCCAGGGACCTGATAATATAAAAATACTCTGAAACACTGAAAAGTGTTTATTAATAGTATTATTATTTTTTTTTAGTTCTAAGGTGAAACTACTTTCTCAGTTAAAGGATTAGTTCACTTTAAAACCCCAAGATTTATTCACCCTCAAGCCATCCTAGGTGTATATGATTTTGTTCTTTCTGATAAACACAATCTGAGATATATTAATAAATATCCTGACGCATCCAAGCTTTATAATGGCAGTGAACAGGGGCCAACGAGTTTGAAGCTCAAGAAAGTGCATCCATCCATTATAAACATACTCCACACAACTACGGGTAAAAATCAGTTACACTTTTTCCGTAAGTTAAATAGGGAAGACGTAGGACGTAGCGTAAGCATTTGAACTGCGAGAGGCGTTACACTTTCTTCGTAAGTTGAACACGGTAGGCGGACTGGCGGAAGCTAGATATTTTACTTCATAACTTGTTAAATATGGTATTTTTTTCTTACACAAACACATTGAGGCATGTGGAGTACATTTATGATGGATGGATGCACTTTTTTGAGCTTCAAACTTGTTTCCCCCAAATCACTATCTATCTATCTATCTATCTAAGACTCCACAGGGGCCCATGGACCCCCCGATGACAACACCGGATCTGAAGGATGGATTTAATTCACCAGGCGCTAATAAGACAAACAAACAGCCAACCTCAGGGCTGTTCCAGGCCACGGTTGTAAGCCACACTGATGCCGCGATGCCTCATCACAAGGAGATGTGTCATAAAGAAGGTTTACGCAGAGCTTGTCTCAGCCGCGCTGGCAGTTAAACACGCACTATGCCTCTGAGAACACCACTGTACACTAGACTATTTTCCATTTACTGAGATGCTGTCCCCCAGCCGGTAGTGTTGGAGACAGCGTGCGCAGAGATCACTACTGGCTGTCAGAGCTGCTGATCTCCGGAGTGGCTGATCTCTGGGGCAGACGCACAAAAAGAGGAATTCAGACTGCTGGAGTTGGTTTAGCTGAACATTACTTTACAATTTGAAAATGACAACACAATCATTTTTGCCTATTCACAGAGGATTATCTCAATGCACAATGGAGGAAACGTAATTAGCTCATTATTCACATAGTAAGCCAAAACATGTCACAATGGCGCATTAGCAGTTGCTATTGTCAGGATAGCTGAGCACACGGGCTCTCGGAGCTCTCTCTTTGGAATAGAAAAGATGAATACAGTAGAGAAAATTTGGCAATTTTGCTTATTTACATTCTGCGACACAGACTTGTCATCTGTGCTGAAATGTACGCTTGCTGGTGTTATTCACAGTTCTCATTCCAGCACACGTAAGTCATGTTTCCTGCGCTGATCTGAACTTGCAGCTCTGTCCATGGTGCTGAAACATCTCTGTGTGTTCCACTAGCTACATTTACATGCAACCAAATAATTTGTTAGTTATCGGATTGATGGCTCAACAGGACTGAAATGATTTAAAGGTGTGCACTGTAAAAAATCCAACTTGCAAAAGGTTCTTCTAACAAATGTAAAAAAGTAGTTTGAACAGTTTTTTTTTTTTTTTTTTTTTTTTTAAGTAAGATAAGTTTATTATTTTGTGTGAACTGAACAAGAATACGCTAAACATGTTTCTAACAAAAGTTGTTTTGTTTACCGTACTTAGATACTTAAGTATTTCTTCAAAACCAGCCCAGCTATTAAACAATTTTACTTTACTTTATTGTGCAAGTGCCCTAGCATGTATTGCAGCTTGAAATAACTATGTGGTAGCTAATATTTATATATATATGCTGCTGTTGTCCATATTTCTTGCTGAATTAACATTTTCTGATCATCACCGTATTGTGTTGAGGTACTTTATATGTGCATCTCATTGCAACTGTTGGATTTAATATATTTACCTATTAGGATAATATGTTTGAACAAACTGTTGGGTCATTCTGTGTCAACTCAACCAGACGTCCCCAGCTCAAAATTTGGATTTTGATAAAAAGACATACATGAATGAAGAAAAAAGCCAAAGTATTAAAGGGTTAGTTCACCCAAAAATGAAAATCTTCGGACACACAAACAAGAATACTTTTTTGCACACCAAAAAAACAAATAACGACTTTATTCAACAATATCTAGCGATGGGCGATTTCAAAACGCTGCTTCATGAAGCTTCGAAGCTTAACAAATCTTTTGTTTCATGGTTTGGAGCGTGTATCAAACTGCCAAAGTCACGCCCCCCAGTGGTGAACCATTGAAATTTCGAAACACTTTTGACGTAACGAAGCCTCGTTTACTAAAATCACGTGACTTTGGCAGTTTGATACATGCTCCGAACCACTGATTTGAAACAAAAGATTCGTTAAGCTTCGAAGCTTCATGAAGCAGTGTTTTGAAATCGCCCATCACTATATATTGTTGAATAAAGTCGTTATTTGTTTTTTTTTTTGGTGCACAAAAAGTATTCTCGTCGCCTCATAATATTAAAGTTGAACCACTGTAGTCACACGAACTGTTTTAAATTCGTCTTTAGTAGCTTTCTGGGCATTGAAAGTGTTAATTGTTTTGCTGGCAATCCAGGCCTCACTGAGCCATCGGATTTTATGAAAAATATCTTAATTTGTGTTCCGAAGATGAACGAAGGTCTTACGGGTGTGGAATGACATGAGGGTGAGTAATTAATGATAGAATTTTCATTTTTGGGTGAACTAACCCTTTAAATAATCATGGATGAATATTTAATGAGTAATCTAATATTTTGTAGAGGGGGTCAAAATGACCATTTCCACCTGAGTTTTTTTTTTTTTTTTTTTTGAGAAAGATAGCAACAACACTATTTATGTTTGTCTTTCTTCAGAAACAAATATTAACAATGTTACGTCAGAGGACGTATTGTTATTTTCCTCCCCCCTTTTCCCTGTTTGTGGATACATGCGTGTGCACGTCTCTCTCTCCCTCTCTCTCTCTCTCTCTCCCTCTCTCTCTCTCTCTCCCTCTCTCTCTCTCTCTCTCCCTCTCTCTCTCTCTCTCTCTCTCAGGTAGCTCCGCCTTGATTGGACGTATTCGAGATGTACCCAGGGATTGGCAGACTCGAGTGGAACGTTCCTTTGAAAAATGCCCGGGATGCTGACGTGGCGGAGGGGAGAGTGGTGTTGGCGTGTTGTAGCTACTGAGAGGGTGTTATTGATATAGTTGGCTTGTGATCAGTGAGATCTAAATTGTGTATATTATTTTAGGTTGTCACCAATTCTTATTCACTTCTGTAAAACACTCTCATTTTGATTTTTGACCATATGGTTTTCATTCGTTTATAATTCTTTTCGTTTCAATTATTGTGGCAGTTGTGTTGCCATTCTCTGTAAATATTGTGTATATCATATTTTCCTTGATTACTGAAGCGGTAGGGGTTGGGTGCATTTTTCTTTTGTGTACATCTTTTCTCCTGTGTTGAGTTAGCCACGAAGTTAGGTAAGGACCACTGTATTTTTTTTTTATTTTTTTTTTAACAGGGTTTAGTTAGTAATAATTCGGGTTTAGTTTAGTGGCCGTTTTGTTTATTGTTTTGGCCTTGCCCAGCCCTGAAGAAATTGCTTCATTCATTTTTGTTTTGTGACGAAACTAAACGGAAAAATAAAAATAAAAAATAAAGAAAGAAATTGTTGAAACTGATTTTTCCTGAAAGTTTTATTTATGCTGCTCCCCTTACCTAGACCAGGGATGTAACAACAAAATAAAAAATTTGAAACAAATGGGTGCTACTTAGCAACTATAATTTTTAGAACTTGACATCACATGCCACCATTCACTTTAATTGTATATATATATATATAAAAAAGCAGTGTGAACATTGACTAACATCTGCTTTTGTGTTCCATTGAAGGAAAAAAATTGCATGGATTTTTAATGACATGAGGGTGAGAAAACGATGACAGTGTTCGCCTGAGGATATCATAAAATGTTCTGTACAGTCAGATCTGTCACTGTCCTTGGTCCTGAACTTTTCAGCCCACTGTATGAAAGCTTTTTGGTGTCTAAACTAAAATTAAGTTCCTTAGGGTTTAGCTATTTGAATACGAACAAAAAAAAACAAAACAAAAAAAAAGAGATAATTTTATGGAGGATTACAGTGTGTTGGTTTAATTAAAACATGGTAGTTTTAAAAATGTATTACTCTTTTTTTTTTTTCCCCTCTGCCTTTCATAAACCTTTTTTGACACTGTGTTAATCCCACACAGCTCCAATTAAAGACAAAATATATATTGATTTGTAGTTTGTGCGGATACACACTGTTTCTCTCTTATAAATGTTGTGTCATTTCAGTAATTAGCCTCTGGATAATATAAATGTTGGAGTTTGGGCTTGTGTTTGGACTGCCAGCCAAGAGCAGTGGAAGGAACTAATTACCAGCCACGTGCCTGCAGAGTAAAAACCTCCACCCACATACACACACACTTAATTATACAGATGCACATACATATGCACGCAAGGAAATTGTACATTTTTCATGCTTTTCTACATACACAGTCACTCCTCATCCTCATTCAATACATTCACATAATGCACACGTTTCCATGCAAATACAAGTGCACACACCTGAATTCATTAAAGCTTCTTTTATTCTGTTGCTGTCATTAAGACACCAGTGTTGATGTTTGATGGATAAGAATATGTAAGATCAATTTGGAGGGAGTGGAAATCAAGCAAGAATTTAACAAATTGGATTTCTATAAGCACAACTAGACACGTCTCTCTAAAATTCTCAATGGTCAATGAATGTCAGAGAGTGTCAATGGGTAAATTCTAAATGTCAGCAAAGGGGTCCAAGTGAATCAGAAAGAGTGTTCAGCCATCTCAAGTTAGATTCCAAATAGCAGTGAGCATATGTGTTCTGTCCAAACCGCACTACAAATGGCATAGAGAACCATTGTGCATCAATTTAAAGTTGAGTGCACAAGTTTGCAATACTTAAGTTCATGAACTCACTTGTCTAAAGTGTGAAAAGCTGGATCTCAGCATCATGTAGTCACTGTTGGATACAAATGCTCAAATGTGCAGAAGATGCACACCATCATAAGAACCAAGTGTAAACTTTTAAACAGGATAATTAGCGTCAATTCAGTTATTAAGTTGTCTTGTGGAATTTATGTAAATATCTGTTCTGCGAAATCGCCTAATAAGAGCAGTACCTAAAAAAAAATCCCTCTTTTTAATTATAAACATCTTGCAGATTCTGCAAGGGGTTTGCAAGTGTATGCACTCCAATGAATCATTTCACAGGATGTTATTGCTCATAACATCAGTAAGGAAAAGGAAAAGGAAGTGATGTGTTTTTATTCAGCTTAAGTCATCTCTGCAGTTGTTACTAAACTGATGTGCGCACATAAAGCACACTGTTCAGTAATGACATTGAAATTAAAAAAAAAAAATAATAATATATGCACTGTGTGTGTCATACATACACTATATTGCCAAAAGTATTGGGACACCCCTCTAAATCATTGAATTCAGGTGTTCCAATCACTTCCATGGCCACAGGTGTATAAAATAAAGCACCTAGGCATGCAGACTGCTTCTACAAACATTTGTGAAAGAATGGGTCGCTCTCAGGAGCTCAGTGAATTTAAGCGTGGTACCATGATAGGTTGCCACCTGTGCAATAAGTCCATTCGTGAAATTTCCTCACTACTAAATATTCCACAGTCAACTGTTAGTGGTATCATAACAAAGTGGAAGCAATTGGGAACAACAGCAACTCAGCCACGAAATGGTAGGCCACGTAAAATCACAGAGCGGGGTCAGCGCATGCTGAGGCGCACAGTGTGCAGAAGTCGCCAACTTCCTGCAGAGTCAATAGCTACAGACCTCCAAACTTTGTGTGGCCTTCAGATTAGCTCAAGAACAGTGCGTAGAGAGCTTCATGAAATGGGTTTCCATGGCCGAGCAGCTGCATCCAAGCCTTACATCACCAAGTGCAATGCAAAGCGTCGGATGCAGTGGTGTAAAGCACGCCGCCACTGGACTCTAGAGCAGTGGAGACGTGTTCTCTGGAGTGACAAATCGCACTTCTCTGTCTGGCAATCCGATGGACGAGTCTGGGTTTGGCGGTTGCCAGGAGAACGGTACTTGCCTGACTGCATTGTGCCAAGTGTAAAGTTTGGTGGAGAGGGGAATATGGTGTGGGGTTGTGTTTCAGGGGTTGGGCTTGGCCCCTTAGTTCCAGTGAAAGGAATTCTTAATGCTTCAGCTTACCAAGACATTTTGGACAATTTCATGCTCCCAACTTTGTGGGAACAGTTTGGGGATGGTCCCTTCCTGTTCCAACATAACTGCACACCAGTGCACAAAGCGAGGTCCATAGAGACATGGATGAGCGAGTTTGGTGTGGAGGAACTTGACTGGCCTACACAGACTCCTGACCTCAACCCGCTCCTAAACCTTGTGGAAAGAGTTGAGGCTGTTGTAGCTGCAAAGGGAGGGCCAACTCCATATTAAACCCTACAGATTGAGAATGAGATGTCATTAAAGTTCATGTGCATGTAAAGGCAGGTGCCCCAAAACTTTTGGCAATATAGTGTACTTATACATATACACATACATCGATGTATTTTATACATTAATATGCATTAAAATAATTTATTGAAGATCTTATTCTTTTATCATACACTGTAAAAAAGAATTGTTGGTTTAACTTAAAAAAGTAAGTTACGTGGTAATCTTAAAATTTTCAGTTCATTGAAATTAAAAATTTGAGTTAATACAATGAAGGCGATTGGTTTAATCAACAGAAACTCAAAATATTATGTTATCTGAACCACATTAATTATTGAAGTTGATTTGACAAAAGAAAAAATGTGATAACAAATCATGAAAATAATTTTTTTGTACTTGAAATCATACTTGAGTCGGTTGAGTGAATGAATCAGTTCACTCATAAAAGAGTCATCTGTTTCATATTTGAATGAATCAGTGTTTTGAGTGAATCAGTTGAGTAAATGATTTAACGACTCACTCATAATGAGAGTCGCCTGCCTCATACCTAAATCTGCACAAAAGTGTTTCTATGTTTGACATTGCAGGTTATTCGAAATGAACAAATTTTGCCAACTGAAGTGAACTTCAACAGACATTCCCTGCTGAGTGCATAGGGAGCAATGAACACTGCACAGGGACCCTGTGAATTTAAGTGTCAACGACAGTCCGTCAATCTCTCAAACCTTAGATTTTCCCACTATCTTTGCATCACTATTGCAAACCTTTGTGATTTTCCTCTACGCACCTTGTGACATCATCCCTCCATGATCATCTGTTTCCAGTCACACCGTAAGCTCTATTGTGTGAGTTTTCAATTCAATCGAAATTTCATCCACACCTTCTCTCTCAATTCTTAAACTAAATAATACAAACTCCCACTTCCTCATACTCATAGTACAAGCGACACAGGCAAAGCCTCAGGCAAGCCCGGCACAGAGGAAATGAGCTCGGCCCTTTGAAGGCAATGGCTCCTTAAAGCTCAGAACAAGAGAGGACTGGCTCAATAATTACGAGAGCACAAAGCAAAGGGTTTTCATGTTTAGAGCTATAGCACTGCATGTGGCGTTCAGACTATTTAATTAAACAGACAGATTTGTAGCAATGCATCTCCCCCCCTCCCCACCCATTGCGCCCGTTCTGCTCCAGCTGAACTAGCACACATACATACATACACTTGTCTTATAAATTCACACACTGCTACCCGACAGAACTGCTCTCACAAACACAAACTCAGCATACTCGGATACACACATACACTAGCCTATTACGGTCTAAGACACAAACACCTTTTAACAAGCATGCACTCACAGATCCACCCACCCACACGGGGCTTGCTGTCAGACACCTGCACACACACACAAAACTCCACAGTAAGTTCAGTGTGCTAGTGCTCCATTAGAGATGTTGGATGCCAGAAGTGCAGGTCAACGATACGGCAGTTAAAACAAATTCACACCATGGAAAACAGCACTTCTTAATAAGCAGAGCTTTTTTAAAAAGTGTAATCTGGCTTTTATTGACATTTCTGAAACTCTTTTAAAAACCCTGTTTTTCACCTCGCTAATGCAGATTTTTTTTTTTAACTAGGACTGGTCAACTCTGTAATTGAAAAATCTTCCCACACTGTCATATTTACTCACCCCTGCAGACATACAGTTGGAATAAACAGATATTCAGGCATGAGTTCTGATTAATTATTATGCAACACAGTTCTGAAGTGCATATGTCAACATTTTCCTTTCCAGTTAACCACAAATTTATTATTTAATTTTATTTATTACACAGTGCTCTGGAATTGATTCTGATTGGTCAATCGTGACATTCAGCAATCAGGCATTTTTTAATACTAAGTGAATGTGTAAGACTTCTGATTCATTATTGTGCTGTCACAATTACCACTGTTTGGCAAATTATAGGGCAAAATACAGTAATTTCAAAAGTAATACATGCAATTGGGAATTTCATGTGAGGGCCAAATATTTCCCAAAGCAGATTTTGCAACAGGTTCAAGTTGGTCACATGCATTCACCGCGTTGAACAATAGAAATCTGAAAGTGACTTCCATGTGAGTTGTGCTTCACTAAACCATTGACAATAGACAATGAACCTCACTTTGACATGAATGAAAACAAGGCTGAAGTACAGTGCGTTCAATGGATTGTGCTGTTGTTTAACAACATACATAACAGCTGACAAAAGAAAAAAAATAAGTAGACAAAAACTCCATAAAACTGTTTTGAAAGTTATGTGATAGGACCTTTATACAGTGCTTGCCATTGTAAAGACTGTAAGTTTGTCCCTCACAACCTCGTTTTCATCTATGTTAAATTACAGCGTTTAACCTGAGGTCTATTGACAATATACAGTGGACCTTTATTGCTTGCAAAAATTCACTTTAGTAGAAGAATAACAGTGCAGTAAATGCTAAAACTATTTGTGCTAAAAACCAGTGTGTTTTTATGATAAAACGACAACAATAAACATGCATACGTTATAAGCAGCATAATAGACTGTTCTTGAACAGCTAAAATAACTGGAAGAAAATAACCACAATGTAATACATTTATACCTTAAAGGGATTGTTCATCCAAAACTGAAAATTCTGTCATCATTTACTCACCCCCAAGTAGTTCCGAACCTATATGAATTTCTTTCTTCTGCTGAACACAATAGAAGGAAGAAGAATGTCAGTAACCAAACAGATCTCGCCCCCCATTGACTATCATAGTATTTATTTTTCCTTCTATGCTAGTAAATAGGGGGTGAGATCTGTTTGGTTAAGAGGATTAACAGAGCTTTGGATAGTTTCCATATACCTGTCCAGATCATCTTTGTATAGAGAGAAAAGAGGTTTAGGAAAACCTAAACACAAATTATGTAATATTTCCCTACATTCTCTTTTGAAGCAATGTTCAGCATTTTTACAAATTGGTTGATTGATTGAGTCATTAGGTTTGTTCAAGATGCATCGGTGCTGCGCAGACCGATCGCCGCATCAAACTACCATGAGAGCGATTCAAAAGCATAAAGATTCGTCTGCTCTCCAATCGCTCTCGGGGTACTTTGATGTAGCCTAATACATTGATCGGTCTGCGCAGCACAGATGCACCTCGACACATATAAAAGAGAGTCACTTGTTTTATTCCTGAATAAATCAGTGTTTGAATGAGTCGGTTGAGTGAATGAATTAATTCACTCATAAAAGAGTCATTTGTTTCATACTTGAATGAATCAGTGTTTTAAGCAAATCAGTTGAATAAATGATTCAGTGACTCACTCATAATGACATTCACCTGCTTCATACCTAAATGAATCAGTGTTTTTGAATGACTCGTTTGAATGATTAATTAAAGAGTCACCTACTAGTGGCGTATCGATGTAAACTGCAAAATTAGTCAGTAAGAAATTACTTCCTCCAGCTTATTTTCCAATAATGACCAGCTGACTGAACATTATCCTTATTAATTACACAGCATTTCTGTTTTGTATTTCACATGCCAAAATTTAACATTCTCCTCAACCCCACATTTCGAAACAGATTAATTTTATTTATAATGGGACATGACATGTTTCACAGTTTTCTGGAGTGCCACAATGATTTTATCAAACATGACAATTTAAAGGCCATTTCGCCCTCTAAATAGGGCCATTCATTTCAATGGACAGCTTCCATCCTTTATTTGAACTTGTATAGTCTTGCCATAACAACCAGCCTCCCGTTTGTACCACCCCGCATCATGCTGGCATTGTTAACCGGCATGCACACAATCATCTCAGCTCTCATCTTGCCAGCCAGCAGCTCGCAATGCAGAGATCATGAATATTGACAGGAGATACAGGACTGGGGTCCGGCTGCTCATTTCACCACGTCAGGCCACATTGCAAATCTAATTCATTTTCCTCCCTGGACCACCATCTCACAAAACTGCCAAGTGTGATGGATTGAGTCAGAAATTCATTTTTCCTCATGTTCCAGAAATCTTGCAACATTACAAATTGAGGAGTATCCTGAGGTGGTTTGTAGAGCACAGATTTGTTTCTGTCCAACGTTTGGGTCACATCATTTTGCGGTGCCATTGGTTTACACTCGTCTCCCTTGACCCCTAGCAACACTGTGAATGGACAATTCATAAAGAAAAAAAACAGTTTTTCTCCCCTTAACTTTACGAAGTTAGAGGTCAATGTAGGTGTCTGTTGCCACCAGTAGAGGGCCAAAAAGGGCCTGCAAGGTCTGTAATTGTTATGCAGGTGAGCTTTAAAGATGCAGGAAAGTAGGAGCCAATAGTTACTACCAATAGCAGTAATAATTTTTGTTAATACACACACACACACACACACACACAAAAAAAAAAAAAAAAACACAAGGAGCAGAACAGCTAGGTAGAGAGAAAATAAGAATAAAGGACACCAACAAAATAACCATGCAGGACAAGACTTGACAAAAAAAATATGGGAAAACACTGGGGTTTAAATACACAAGATAATAAGGGGCTAACAAGCAACAAATGAAGATTAGTAGTCATGGAAACAAACAAAAGTAATTATGGCAACAAACAAGAGTAACTATGGGATCAAACAAGGCAGCAATGGAAACAATGGAAACATGAACAAATCACGGTGAAACACTGAAACAAGCTTAGGGGAGCAGAAAATACACTTCAAAATAAAGGTCCTACAACACAAACCTGGGTAAGACAGAAATGTAACAATAATACCTGGAGAAAGCCATAATAGAATGAAATATAGTAAAAAAAAAATATATATATATTCAATTCATAATTTATAATAATTACATCATGTTAAACGTATTATACATTGCATTTATTGTCAAATATTTACTATAATTTAATAAAATATTTACAATATAAAAGTTGCTTACAGAGATTTTGATTTTGTCACAATAAACTGCTATATTTGAATAACTGTCAATGGAGAAAGATGTTCGAATATTGCATGTTTAAAAAAAACTTTTCATTTCAGTTTTGTCAGCTGAACTTCTTAAATATTTACTTTAAGTACACCCTGAAATTTTACATTAATATTTCAATATTTTAATAACACATTTGCATGTTCATTCATAATTCATATCATTTAAAAGTCACATAACATGCAGGTAAACAACTGAAATATTTAATCTATTTCAAGTGTGTTATTTTGATTATTTTAATTTAACATTTTTATGATTTAATTCATTATTAGCTTTTCATCAACTCAAAAATGTATGCAGTTCCCTCACAAACCCCCAGAAAAATGGCATGTATTTTGCAGAAGAACATTGTTTTGGGTTTATTACCCATAATACACATGGTACTTCCTTGACAATAAATTCCAGCAAAGCGCTACAACAACCATAATGAAATTACCTTACAAAATAGATAATGCTTTACAATGAACTCTGTTAGAGAGCTAATTATGGCAATTTACCTGTTCGATAAAATACCTTACTCACCTGTTGAGTAATAAAAAAAAAACGCCACCTCTGCGTAGCTTTTACAACATTTCAAATCCCTCAGAATTCACCATCTCCGAAGAGTAAAGCCAAAGTTTCTCGTGTTATTATGAGCTCTGTCGCTTGCTCTTTTTTCCAGAAGACTCCCTTCTGTAAAATGGGTGATTCCCCTGAGGTTTGAATCTGAATAAAATGGAACGTAACCGTCAAGAACCGTAAGTCCTTGATCACTGGGAATCTGGTATGGATCTGATTTATTATTTACAGTTTTTTTTTTTTTTTTTTTCCTTATGAATTTGTTTTACGCACCATTCTATAGGCCTGTATGTCATTGGGCTGTTAAAAAATGAAATATGAATATATTAAATATAAAATATAAAAAATACACAAATAAAAATGATAAGTCAGATTAAGGTAGCTACAAGTATTAAATGCAGTTAAATGTCAAAATAATGCCAATATCATACACTAGAGTTGTGTGGGGAGGGGTAAATTAAGCGTGATCTGCTGTGACGTCACAATCATAGTGCATTGTGGTCTATGGATCTGCCTGAAGTGTACATGTTGAGTAGACTCGCTCCCTCGGTCAAAATCGAGAGGTCGAGGGTCTGCCAAATAAACTTCCCTCATACACTTAACGAAGTTGAATGCACTTCAAAATGGCTGCGGGGATTCTCCCAAGCGGAAGCGCTTAGGGAAGTTTGCGAGTGTATGTCTAAACAGCGAACCGAAGGGGCTAACTTGACTATATGCTGATCTCTTGAGTTGAACAGTGTTGGTGAAAAACAACTCTATAGGCAAAAACTGCTTGGATGGGTGTGTCCTTCTGCAATCCCTTGTAGCAGGTTTGTGCTAAGTTAGCTAATATCCCCATTCCCAGCTGCTGTTGTGTTTTTGCTGACCAAACACATCTGAGCCCGGAGAGAGCTTGAGGCAATCAGCAGGCGGGTCGACAGCCTTGATCGATTATTGGCCTTGCCGTTGGCCGGGTGATTATATATCATTTGTATGTATTGTGTTTACTTTCTTAAGTGTAGCCTCTGCTAATCAAAGGCGTTCCGCTGAGACAAAATGCAGATTCTGGTCAGGAGCCATTCGCTTGTTTTCCCATGAGTCACTACTTCTCTGACTAGATCGGGCATGATGCCTGAACATTAGACTGATAAAACCCTGACAGCTCAGGCCCTGGTTTGAGTGTCAGAACTGCGGCAGAGGCAATTTCATTAACTTTCCTTCTATCAGTTATTAGCAATATCAAAAGAGTGGGAAGTGTGTTTGTGTGCCGAGAAGATGGTTATCGATTGCGAGAAGATATCTCCTGAACTCTGTGCGGCTGCTGACACCGAGAGATTGCTTTAGATTGTACGAGTGCATATGGAGGACAGTTATGTTGCAGATAACTTGATATGTTGTGAATTGTGTCATCGAAGATGAATGTACAGTATCATGATGTCTTAAAGTGTTTTCCATTGAACGGACAATAAATTCACAATTTTTCTCAGAGAGATAATATGTATGGCCAAGAAACCATGATGTTTGCAGTCACTGACAGCTACACGATCTCTCACTCAGTGCGATTCATCGCCAACGAAAACCAAAATTAATTCCAGTCAGTGAGGTTAATCCCTCAAATTGTTTTTTTTTTCATTAAACATAATGATACCTGTGCAAGGTAGCCTAATGACCACTATCCAGAAAGGTCTCCATATTGCTTGTGCTAATGTACTGTAAACGCTCTCTCTGGGCACGGTCGGAGATTTATTCTGGCATGAGAGTGTGCAAGTGAGCCCTGTGTGCATGAGTACTCTTCATTAATGTGAGATAATGTAGTGCTGGGAGGGTCCAACGCTCCTCAGTTCGTCCGTGCATGTTCTAAGTGGCCGAGTGTTGCTGTGTGGCTAAAGTGTGCTGCATTGCTAATATATGCTAATCCAATAGACATGGAGCTTAAGTGTCATTTATCAACTCGTTTGAAAAAGTCCTGCACATTTTCACACCGCTTTAGATCGCTTGTACCGAGTATTGTTCAAAAAGATAAAAATGGATGTGCTGCTAGCCTGTTTTAATACAACGCTGATTCATTTTTAGACGAGCTGAAAGTATTCATTACTCGTTTGCTCCCAATGGACTGTGCGAGGCGAGCGGTGTGTGATTAATGGCTGGTCTCGGTGCCCACACAAGAGCAAAAACCTGAAAACCAGATTCCGAGACAAAAAATAAAAATGCTTTGGCGCCTGAGAGAAATTAGAGGAGGTCCAATCTGAATGGGCACTTGAGTTTTCAGTCCTCAAGTCCTGCTCCACTGAAGTAGCACACCTGCTCACTGGGGCCTTGATGGTAGACAATGTTCTTGTTTGTGGTTATGGGGAAGCGTGCTGTGGCATTAAATTGCTGTCTAATACACTACCTTTCTTGATTTCCATTTGAGATGGACTCCCACTCCTGCTATTGAGTGGGCAAAATGTATCACACAACAGTGTCCGGTCTTTCACAGAGATTAAATTTTCTGTTTGTTAATGTGAAGGTTTGCTCATACCATAATCACCCAGAATGATAAACATATGTATTTTGCATGTAAGGCGCATGACTAGATGATGTATAGGGCAGTGTTTCTCAACCAGCACAGCCCCATCAGTAAGGCTTAAGCACCCCTTCATTGACACCAAAACCAAAAATTCATTCTTTTTAACTCATTTAATGATAAACTGGGAATGATTATGGAAGTTACTTATTATTTTAAACATATTTAAAGAAAAACATGGATGGATGGATGGATGGACAGACAGACAGATAGATAGATAGACAGACAGACAGACAGGTAGATAGATAGATAGATAGATAGATAGATAGATAGATAGATAGATAGTCCAGCGCGGCGGCTACACGTTGTAAATAAGACAACATCTGTACTTGCAAATCCTTCCATGTTATGGTTGTTGTTGGTTTTGGTGTACACCAACGTCATTACCATAGAAACCAATGCAGATATTCGGGAAAATGAAAGAGTGGCATGGGACACACAAATAGGATATGAACAGATGCAATACTCAGTATGGACAGTCAATAGGCTCATTGTATCAGAAATCAGAAATCAATCGGATACACAAATAATCGGATTTGGACTGACAGTGTGAACGTAGCCATTAAGTTGACCTAGTTCCTAATGTGTGCCAGTTTGTTTCCATATACTGATTAGTTTCACCTGCGTTTCATTTAGCTCCCTTCGTTTGCTCCATGTATATTTAAGCCCTTAGTTTCCTCTGTTTATTGTTCAGTCTCGTTTGCGTTGTTTGTGTATCTTTACTCCTAGTTATTCTCCTGCGTGTTTCTCAGTTGGATTTTGATTACAGACTGTTTGTTTGTTGTACTCCATTCATCGTGCGCTCATTGCAACCAGCCTTACTTGACACTAATTGGTTGAGCCATGTTTAAATACAAAAAATTACTTTGAAGACACATCTGCAACTGCACATTCTATATTAATGTGCCAAGTCACCAAGCTGCTTGGCAACCATAAACAGCCTACAGCCAGGATAATGAACTCAGATGAATTATACCAATAATTGTTTATAATAAATGTAACCCTTTATTTAACATTGGTGTCTTTTATCATAGTGTCATTGCTGGCGTTTTATAAAAGCAATAAGCCGCTCGAGTCTGTACGTTGCAGTGAATTACACCATTGGTAAGGTGGTTTAGACGCTCCACTGTAACACATGGCTTATTGCTTTAATATAGTTGACTCTTACCTGAATGCATGCTAATTGGCTTTTATTATGTTCACTTGTTTATCCAACAGCTACAGTGATAAATATTTTAGTTTTGAAGGTTGAATTCACTAAATTACAGTACTGTACATGTAAACATGCATACAAAACCTGCTAGAGAAATCTTGGGAGTTACATGTGATTTCCCCATAAATGACAACTTGCCCCGAGTCTCTCGTATACATACTATATAGATATACACAATAGGTCTCGATACTGGTTTGCTCTTTACAGTGTTCGCTTGGCAATATAATTACATGAATATTTGCAGGGTCATTCTAATTACAAACATGCACTTAATACGTAATTATGTTGTGGAGCTGCTTATAATTACTATTGTTGCATTGATATTGTTATTGCAATATAATGAATTATATTAGCGTGTACTACTGTATATGTAACAAGGACACTGTAATGCCCCTGAAATGCAATGTGCTGTTCACATTTACGGCATGTCAGAATGGAAAAATGATCTCCCTCTGTGCTGTTTAGCCAATCTAAAGAGACGTCATCAAAAGGCTCTCTAATGTAAGACGGAGGGTGACCGATCTAAATGCAGTGGCAAGATGCTGATGGCAGCTTTGAGGCATGCAACCATTTGTCTTTTATTATCTAAGGGATTTTTTTTAAAGGTTATTACCACTTTGTAACAATACTGAGACACCCTGTATGTGACTCGCACCAGACCATTTTTGGCTAGCAACTCTGAATTTGGTCCACACTCTTATAAATAAATCTATGTGTAATATGGAAAAACAGCCTTGCTTTGCAGCCAAATCCTCCCTTAATTAGCTGCAGCTTTGCTACTGTTTCTCTGCTAGAGGGTGTCCTGTTGTTATCAAAGCATGGAATTATATCTTCACACATAACTAACACCTCTGTTTTTTTTAATTTTTTTTATTTTTTTTTAGCTTTTCACTGAGAGGCTAATTATCAAAGGATAAACTCCTCTTCCCAGAATGCCTCAAAATGAGGATAAACAGTGGGCCAATTATTTCGTGATCTATAGACTTAATTATTTTCTACAGTGAGGTTGATAGAGTTTCATAAACAGAATTGATGAGATCGGATGTCAGGAATATGACTCGAACATTGTGTTTAAGGGGTCAATTAGAGACCACAGAGCAGCAGTTTATTGTTACGCTTCCTGACAATGATATTTTTTAGTTGAAAGCAAGATCATCTATCTATCTATCTATCTATCTATCTATCTATCTATCTATCTATCTATCCATCCATCCATCCATCCATCCATCCATCATCTGTCTGTAAAAATCTTTTAGATCTCTAAAATGTATCTACTATGTTAATCTATATAAACAAAATAATTCATAATTTATATAAATGAATAAAATAAAAATCAATTTTACTTTAAATTAATACACTTTATTATATTTAAGATATATAATGTATACTTTCTATGTAGTTATCAATCCATCTCTTCATCTGTATATCTGACTGTACTGTTTCTATTAGTGGATATGAGTGAAAAAGTCAACTTGAGTGTGTGGGAAATCGAGCAGGGTGTGAGTTCAAAGCCAGGTCACTTCACGGGATGTCAAGGCCACTTGCTGTGACTAAGAAAATCCTGAAAAATTGAGAACACCCAGCATGGACCAGGTTAAGGTGACTGATTTTTGTGCTTGAGAAAAAGAAAGAACAGGTCAGAGCCCTTTCTCATGTGTGTATGTAGCCTTCACGCTAAATGCATTGTGTAATGAAAAACCTTTGCCATGTTTAGAACATTCAAATGGAGTAGAGTATATTAACTAAGCGGATAAGTGTCATCTATGCCTTCAGCTGGCCCTGTAGGAGGCCATTTAGGCCAACAACATTGATGATTTGTCATAGCACTACATATGAGACTTCACTGACAATGCTGTCAGCTGCAATCTGGGAGTGAAAACTGGGGGGTTTTTAATACGATTCACATGTCTGATTAAGACAGGAACTCCCAATTCAGCATCTAAACAGCTCAATTTCTTATTCTCCACACATAGCTGTGTTTTCCCAAAGGTCTCTCCACTGTTTCTCTCAAAACCCAATCAAAAGTAAGCCATCAGTGCAGCTCATCAACGCAGACAAGCAGCCGTGCAGAATGAAAGTGTCTCATCAGTGATATTCCTCTGATAGCCCTCTAGTTGGTAACAACTCACCCACTCATCCTGTGTACCCCACAATCTCTGGAGACCTCACAAACAGCCACACCAACATCCCTCCAAGATAATGTTGCATTTTCAAATCTCTTTATTAATTCATGCCACTGTTTATTCATATGGGGCGAAATCTAGAACATTGATTTTTCACTTGGGGTTTGTTCTAAGAGAGCAGGCAGATTTATTTATAGCTAGATTTATTTATGAAAAAAAAAAAAAAAAAAATGTCTGACCATGAGTTTAATTAGATCATCTTTTATGATATGATCATTATAAGAGGGTTTTGCTTCAAACAAACTTAAATTGATCAAAAGGACATTAACAACATTTACACAGTTTCAATAGATTTCTATTTCAAATAAATGCTGTTCTTTTGAACTTTCTATTCATCAAAGAATCCTGAAAAAAAATGTATCACAGTTTCTACAAATATTCTAAGCAGCAAAAACTTGTTTTCACAATTGATAAAGAAACATTATTAGCCTAATAATTGAGCACCAATAATAATTGATGATAATAATTGAGGAGCACTTCAGAATGATTTCCGAATCAATTTTTAATGAATTTTCAGCATCATTTAAGTAATGATAAAAATTCAGTTTTGCCATCACAGGAATATATTACATTTTAATATATATATATATATATATATATATAGAAAGCAGTTGTAATAATAATAATAATAACTATCATAATTCACAATATTACGATTTTACTGTATTTTGATCAAATAAATGCAGCATGGTGAGCATAAGAGACTTCCTTCAAAAACACTAAAAATCTTAGTTGTTCCAAACTTTTGACTTTTGAACTTTTTATTCTCGTAATAGTTTTAGAATTAAATACGGAAATGTTAACCTTTCACACGTAAGCATAAAATATTGTTTCCATAGTGACGCGTTATTGCTTGTTACATGACACAACACAGCCACAATAGCGCTGTATGACTGATGATCTGCTTTTATTTCAATTTTCCTTTTTTATTAAAAATATTCACAAATTTGTTAACTATAGCATGAAATATCTGATATTCCGATTGTCAAATATGCGCAAGTGGATATGTTTAACGATCGCGTTAGTTGAGCTATATGCGCGATGGGCGCCTGCCATGTTAGTTTGCGCCGCAGTACAGAGAATCGGATCTGTTGGATTTACAACAAGCGAATTCATCCACTTCTCCCGAAATACATGAAAGTAAGTGAGCCAGTGAACTGGGAGAAGAATAGAGTAAACATTAAAATTACTTACACAATGTGTATCTGATATGAATGAAACGTGTTAACACCGTGTCCTAACCAGACGCGACACACGATAAAAGATATCTTTTCCATGGTACCCTGAATTTTTGTCCTAACCAGCCGCGACGGCGACAAGCGACGATTCTATTTTAGAAACGGTTTCTATTTCTCCGCGACGTCGCGGCTGGAACAACAATACAAAGTATGGCGATGATAATATCAGGTACTGTTTATGTGCTTTATTTAATGTTAAAAGCGTCTGATGTGAGTTTGAATATCATTCTGTGTTCCCAGCTTTTTCGCTGTAATGAAAACAACACTGGCTAATTCACCCCAGATCTTAAAAATAAATAAATGGGCACAAGAACGTTCAAACTGTCAACTCAATGCGTACAAACAAGTGTATTCTGTGACAAAGATTGTTTCAGTCACTCTGTATGTACTTTATAATGTTTAAAGGGTGTAATATTTATTAATTTTACTATGTACTTGCCCATTTCATTGTGTCTGCTGTGTTCTTGCTCAGAGAGCCCGCCCACACTCTCTTCTGATTGGCTGTGGTTTTTGATTGATTTTATTGCTTCTTATTGTCTCGTCGCGTCTAGTGTGGACAGTCAAATTGCTCGTCGCTGGAATCTAATCCCATCGCCTCTGCTTAGGACACGGTGTTATTATTATAGAAAGGATTGTTATTTCCTCTTCTATAGACATCAATGTGTATTTTACTAACTCTAAATATATTGTTTTTTTAGTACCTATGTGTATTTAAATGTCTGAAACCTAAAATAAACATTATGTAGTTGAAAACACTGCATATTTGTGATATATAAAAAGTGCTGAGCGTGTCCCTCTCTGGTTTAGCGCCAGCCAAAGCAACATTTGAATTTGGCAGTTGATCACGTGATGTGTTGAAGGTTCTAATCACACTGGTGTGATCATACGCTCCAGGGACCAGCTAAGACTGGTCACACTGGTGTGATCGTACGTGTCAAAGGGTTAATGTATTTGGACTTCTACTGCTAATAGAAACAGACACGCTGCTGTGAGCATGTAAGATATGCTGCTGCTGCACAAACAGACATACATAAATCCTGCAGCAGATCTAGGCAGGTGGAGCTGGGGGAGGTAGAGGGTCTATCAGAGGAACGCTGATAGAGCACTGCAGGACTAGCCTACAGCACACAATGAACCAGAGCAAGCGATCTCATTGGCTGCAGGATCAGCAGAGGCCAGTCAGCATGTGCTATGCTGTAATGAAGTGATTGCTTGCTGATTGCATGTAAAGGACCTATCAGCCAAATGATAAAACGCTCACTGCATTCAAAATCAACTTATTTTGGGGAGCAAGCACATGTTTCGCTATCAGTGGCAGAACAAACCCAATCACACCATCAGTTTGGCTGGGTATTAAAGCAGGTTATGTTGCTTTATTGAGCATCCAAATCTGTGTGCAGCCGCTGCTGCAAGAGCAGAAAGAGTCGACGGATGCCAAAGGAAAGCATTTGGGAAAAGAAACAGAGAAGGCAAAACATCTGGCCTCTAGTTTTTAATTAGAGCCTGTTCACCTCTGGGATTATTTTTAGTTCAGGTGATGAGGGATTTCTCCTCCTTGTGGACCACCTGACAACAATGCAAAAGCACCTGTGTTGTTGAGTGAGAGAAACAGAGCAAATGTTCGCTTTTGTTTGAGCTTCGTACACGCAGTACTGTAAAATAAAAAGAGCTGTGTGATGGTCACTGTTTCTCTTCGGCTACATTACAAATGACTACCCGAAGACCACTCCAAAATCTAGCTGAGTAACCCTGCCCTGCTCCAAGGGCAACTGGAGCAAACCACAGAGTATGGGATTCTGGGATGGGGGGGCATGACCAATGGGAGGACACTTAGCCCAGGGAGATGCAAAATCGATTTGGTTTCACTTATCAGAGTCTAGTGAGAGATGAGTTTGGGGGGTATCCATAACAGATTCAGAGCAAGCCTCCCGCTGAGAAACTCACCTCAATTTCCACAGAGCCGTGCTCTTGCTCTGCTTAGCCAGAACTGAGCACCAGATTTTTTTTATTTTTTTGAAGGGGGAACAGCGGAGAACCTCTTCTGGGGTTGGCGGGA
This sequence comes from Ctenopharyngodon idella, assembly GCF_019924925.1. Taxonomy (NCBI): domain Eukaryota; kingdom Metazoa; phylum Chordata; class Actinopteri; order Cypriniformes; family Xenocyprididae; genus Ctenopharyngodon; species Ctenopharyngodon idella. The sequence goes on along the minus strand of NC_067229.1, from coordinate 33,074,071 downwards.
GGTTTTATTGCTAGCGGCTACGGGTGATGACACTAGCCCGTGTGATTGAGAGTGAGTAATCACGGGTGTCAGGCCTGTTCTCAATAAAACCTGTGCGCACAAAGCGAGCCTCTCTTTGATTGACACTTTCTTATAATCCGCCATTTGAATTCCGGGAAGCCTATTATGACTTTTTTTTTTTTGTTGCTGAATGGTGTAAGCACTTAGTTTGTCCGTATCAACAGGCCTTTTTCAACCTGCGTAAGTTTTCCATTCATATACAGGCAGAAATCAATCTTCAAACCATGTAAATACATTCATAAGACAGGAACGCCACAGCTTCAGACAACATGATTCGTTTCGCTCGCCGTGAAAACCTAGTCATCGTGCTGGGAGATAAATGTTGGCGGCAAAGGAGCCAGGGTACTTTTGACCAGGTCGAATGCTGAGTGTTGGGACTAATCATTCCTTCTCCACCCCACAGAGTGCTGTCACTCAGCCCCACTTTAATGCAGACATAATCATAGCGAGGGGATGAGGAACTTTTCATGTTTAATTAATAATGCTAATGAAACTTAATTAGCACAGCTAATGAAAAATGCATTCAAATGAGAGATGAGCTTTATCCTTAAATAACAAGGCTCCTGCACTGGATTTGGTGTCCTATTACATGCTAATTAGACTGCACTGGGGACTGTTAATTTAACGAGCGCACATCATTTTCATCTTCTCCGTAGTGGAGGGGAGCAGGACCGGTGGGTGTGAACGAGTGAAAGAACGGAAGAGCTCAAAAGAAGCATCAGAGCCAGTTACACGTCCAGCCATCTGTATTAAATATGTTTCTGATTCATAGCTTTTCTCCACATAACCTTTCTGTGTAAACAGAACATTTCTATCCAAGTTGGACTAAATTCCTTTTCCTATGCTTAGATTTTCACATACCACTTCACAAAATGTGGGTCTTATTCCCGCAATCTAACAGGAGCTATATATAAATGTCATTCTTATGAGTACAAACATGCATCCTTTCTATGTAAATTTAGTTTATTATGCATGATTATTCACAAAAGTTCTATTTTCCTAATGCAAGTAAACTCACCAGAAGATCACAGCTAGAGCAATAGCAAACCACAACCATCCAATCAATTCCCCATTGACAAAATCATGTCCAACCCTACATTTTTTTCTTGTTCGAGAAAGCCTTTCACTCCGATCTACATCACAATAGGGAAGAAAAGTCTATCACAACTTCCGTTTCATGCCGACTTTAACAGTGTGCTATTATTGCTGACGAAAAAAAGCTGGTAATTTGAATTTTGAAAACTCAAGACATTTATGCACATTTTATTGCGATGAGCATGCAGTGATGAGGGTGCATACAGGGGTAGCTGTAACAGGGTGAATTGTAATCATCAGTTTAACTACTTAGAAATTAGATACATTATGTATGATCACCATCGTCCTGGAGTGACACTGTCTCCAAAAGTTGTCACCAAAAAAGTTACTTTTCATAAATATAGGATTTATAGGTTAAAAAAAAACCCAGCATACTCGGGGCATTTTAAATAACTGATTTATGTACCTGGGTCACAGTAGTGGGGCTATGGTGTACAAACAGAAAAGTATGCCAAAATGGTAGCCTGGTGCATTCTTACACTCCAACCTACAAAAAATCTGTGCCATGCAAATTGAGTTCAGCAATCATTTTTGGGCCGTATTTGCATTGTTACCTGATTTGCATGATTCTTTTAGTTAAGAGGTCTTCAACAGGGGGTCGACAATGCTACTGCAGGGGGTCTGCCAGTTATTGTTTGATCTCAAAATAAAAATATGTGCTTAATAAAAATACACATTACGATACTATAGGCATGTTTTTATATGCCAGGCTTAAACAACATACAACATGCTTGTAAATGTCTACATGAAATCAAATTTTTTTGTCAAATTTACTTTATGGAATATTGCAGAATATTTATTATAAAATTATCTGTGCACATCATTAGTTTTTAAAGTCACGTGCCTTGGTAATCTTAAATAAAAAATAACTTCCCCTCCCTCTTGCAGTGACAGGGCTCAACGCTAAGGATTTTTTCTACTGGCCCGGTCGGGCCAGTGGTTCAAATTTTTACTTGCCCTGCCAAAATTTTCACTGGCCCCAAAACAAAAATTTAATAAAGTAAAAGAAAAGAAAATGGGCCTATAAAATAAGCCTAGTTATTGTTTTCATTGTTTTTGATACATCATGTAACCTATAAGGTTATGACACCAAAAGCTACTCACTTAGCTTAACTCACTTACATTTTAAATATTGTTAGACAAATAAACAGTAAGTAATAAAATAGGAACAAATAATCAAATAACGAGTAATAGCACAAATAAATACAACAGAATAAACATATAAATTAAATAAACAATGCTTTTCAGGTATGTAGGCTTAAACAGGAGATATTCAGGTACAGAAATTGTAATCTAATGTATAACTATATAAATATAGATTAAACTTTATTAAAGTTAGTCAAGAGCTGTTACAGATGCATAAATAATGTTTTGAAATGTTGAAAATATAAATACGGTTAATTGAAATTATTTATAAAATGAAAAGATACTGTACTTTAAATGTGAAATTTAACCTGCCAGTAGGTGGCAGCAAGTCCCTGTTAATGAGCGAGTCATTGTGATTCAGCCGATTCATTCAAAAGGCTGATTCATTCAGGAAGTGTTGCTCAGAGACGCAAAACAATTCTGTGGACTTTGTTTGGAAAAAGTTTCGTCGGCGAAATAGAGCGAAACAAGCTATTTGGTCTCTAAAATGTAAGTCACTTAAAATAAACTGCTTGTTTGTTTATTAAACTGTACGATGTATAAAATCAATATCACATTTGTAATCATGCTAAAACTTGGCACTCTTCGTCTAATATTTGTTAACTATATTAAATTATTTAAATATAAAAGACATACAAGGGCATTATGCCCCTTATCTTGAATTCTGGGGGTATTCTAAATGCATTTTAATAGACTAGATAACGCAGTGAAAGCATACACTTTAATATGCACGCGCACTAGTCTAACCTACTTGACTACATCATGTAGTGTATTCATGCATTCAATGGGTGTGTTTTTGTTTGTTTTTTGTAAAGTGAGAGACATACTCGATAATGTCAGATCGTTTAATCAACAATTACGATATCATAGACAATATATAACACACACTATATATATAAAACTACAGCACTGGCCCGATAGGGCAAGTGACGGTTCCGTCTACTGTCCCAAGCGTTGTTCACACTGGCCCTGGGCCATCGGGCAGTCCTTATTGTCGAGCCCTGAGTGACATCTCGACTGTGTCTGAAATCGCCCCCTATACCCTTAAATAGGGCACTATTTGTTGCCAAAACCATAGTGGACATTTTTGAGTGCACTCATTCAATTTCATAATGCACCTCAATAATATGTGTACAACTGATGTACAATCAACAGCTAGAGAATATCTGTAACAGATATGTTATGCAGCACGTACGGCGATAGAGTTAACAAAGACTTTATTCCAAGTAATAAACACGAGTGAGATATCCAGGGAAACACAGGCAAAAATGCAAACCACATAAACTGAAACGAGAACCGACAAGGGACTGAACAAAAGTAGGGGTTTAAATACAAGAACGAACATAATGACTGACAGGTGATAATTATACATAACCATAGAAACAAGCAAGGAGATATCAAATCTGAACAGAGCAGAGAAACAGGAACTAAACAAAACAGAATATAAATGTCCATAACCGTGACAGTGGAAGGAGAAGCCTGGTGGAGCCAAAGGGGTGGAGGATTGAGGTGCAACTGGAGACCCTGAATTCCATGGTAGAGGCAGAGTGATGACTGACTGAGCTGGAGGGACAAGCAAGTCCAGAGGAGTCCTAGGGTTGACGGACCATGGTGAAGTCAAGGGAGCTCAGAGTTGGGGCAGAGACTGACGGGTCTGATGGTGGAGACATTGGCCTGGAGGCCTGAGGTGCAGCCAGGGACTGAGCGTCACACTGAGCTGGTGGAGGGGATACCCAAGGTGGAGCTGAAGAGACGCGCGGAGCTATCGATGGGGGCATAGCCGAGGTGCGGGACGATACCAGTGATGCCGACGGAACCAGCAAAGTAGACAGAACTGGAAGTCGGGCGGGAGCATCGGAGGAGGAAAGTCTCCAGATGGGACCCGAGCATCCAGATAGCCGGTTGGGACCGGTGGGATAAGAGTCGGTTCGAGGATGGGGACACGTAAGGGAACTGGATCCGTAGCACACAGGTCTATCAGGCAGACATCCACTTCTGGCTCTGGGATGGACTGAGTAACATGTCGGAAGGGATACCCAAGGTGGAGCTGAAGAGACGCACAGAGCTATCGATGGGGGCAGAGCTAAGGAGCGGGATGATACCAGTGATGCCGACGGAATCAGCAAAGGAGACGGAACTGGAAGTCGGGTGGGAGCATCAGAGGAGGAAGGTCTCCAGATGGGACCCGAGCATCCAGATAGCCGGATGGGACCGGTGGGATAAGAGTCGGTTCGAGGATGGAGACTCGGAAGGGAACTGGATCCGTAGCACACAGGTCTATCAGGCAGTCATCCGCTTCTGGCTCTGGGATGGACTGAATAACATGTCGGAAGGGAACTGGATCCGTAGCACACGGGTCTATCAGGCAGTCTTCCACTTCTGGCTCTAGGATGGACTGAGTAACATACATATACTCCGGGACATAGACTACTGGAGCTGCTGTCAGCAGGCTCTGGCTCTAGGACAGACTCGGTGGCTGTCTCGGCTCGCAGATGGGTCCAATGTGGCTACAGCGTAGTATCACACAGGTATAAATTCATTTTTAATTGATTATTACATTGTTTAATTAAGGTTTATACATGCTGGTTTCCATGACAAAGTTCAAGATAAAAATTCTCATTACTATTAGAGCTGCCAGTTCGCTAATGATTATTAAACAGCAAGCAAAAAGCAAAAGCGGCAGCCTCTCCGGAGCACTCAGTGCCTGAATTCGCTCACTCCTTTTCATTCACTCCTTCAAGGGGACTATATTAGTGGGCTAATGTAGGGAGTAGTGAATGAGGGTATGGGGGCAATTTCGAACACAGCAATCTTCTCTGATGATGTGTTTACTGATTACAGCAATGCAAACCACAGCAATCCAATCAATTCCCAATGGAAAAAAATCAAGTCCCACCCTACATCTTTTCTTGTTCGAGAAGCTGTTTCACTCAGATATAACACATTGCAATAGAGAAATAAAGACTAACGCAACTGTTTAATGGCAACTTTAAAACCACATTTTAGTAAATTGGGTGCTAAAACAAAGCAGATGGTGTGAACAAATAAACGAGGCCATCAGTGGGCACGATTCAATCTTTGCTTTTTGTGCTTTTAGTACAAAACTAATGGCGACACAACACAGTTCACAGTTCGTTCATCCACTGCAGAAGGTGGTAGACTGTCACACTGCGTCTGTGCTTCTCTCAGCCCTCCGAACAGAGCAGCGACAGCCCAGTTCATCCGTGGAAAATGCCGTTACGCCCCGCAGGGAAGGGCTTGTGATCGGCTGCCTGTCTGCATGATCCCCCCTTGAGCCCTGATTCTATCTCCGCATTGAGCCATTAGCCAGATCTGCATGCTTAGATACACATGACTCCAAGGTTTCTGCTTTCCTTGGAATTAATGCAGCTTATCACAGTGCCATAAGTGTGTTGTTGGTGACATATAAAGCTTCCTGTGCCTGAATGCTAATTAGATGTTCTGTGCGGTACCATTTTGTGGCCAAACGTGGGAAGTGTGTTTGTTGTGTGCCTTGTCACCTACTGTAACTTGTGTGTGTGCTCATGCATGTTTGGGTGTGTGCGAAGGAAGGAGAAGGTGTGAGAGAGAGAGAGAGAGTAAGAGAGCACGTCTTGCTTGCACTCTCTTACATGGACAGTGAGTCTGGCAGAGGCCAGCGGGGGTTTGTGTGTTGCCATGGTAATGTGAGGCAGGCTTGAAAGAGCAGTGCGGTTTGCCCAACAGGACATGTCTTAAATGGACCGAAGGAACACATGTGAACCTCTATTCCTCTCTCTCTCCCTCCTGCTCTTGCTCATTCTCTCTTCAGTATTCATCATCTTTATTTGCAGAGCGTTCGGCTTGCAGCACTCAGATTTCCTGCCAGTTTATAATGTAATACATTAAAACCTCTCTGGCTAATGTGGCTGAAATAATATACTGAATTATTTTTCCTTTTCCTCATTTAATCTGATTTATATTTTTTCATATTTCAAGTCATGATAGTAGCTATTGTCAAAAAATAATTGGTAATAACAAAAATGTGTGTTCTGTGCTAGTACATTTTGACATATGACAGGAAAAATAAACATAATTAAGGCTTCATAATTTTTAAATAGTAATTCTTGATGTTTATACTGTAAAAAAAGGAAAATGCTAACCTAAAATGTGCTAAGTATGTGATAAGATAACCTAAATGTGACAAGTATCTAAATTAATTGGTTTAAAATAATATTTATTACCACTAATACATGAGTAGGCCTACAATCCCTGAAAACACATGATTAAACCATGCAGGCTAAACTGATTTGCTGGTTTAACTGGTCTTAGCTGGTTTAAACTGGTCTCTCAGCCTGACCAGAGACCTGTTCCATAAAGTGTGAACAGATTACAGCCCAAAACCTGATTTGAATTAACGTAACAAATCAGTCAAGGCTAAAGCGGTTCCATAAAGCACAATTTAAGTTGCAATCTCACTAATTTGACCCAGGTTCAATGAGTCAAGATCATTTGATGTGCACACTGTTCTTAGGCAGCCCTGAAGGTCTGTCATGGATCTAATAGATCCACCATGGGAAACAGCATATATAGGCCTATTTTGTGCTGTTTAATGTTTTCCTCAATGCATAACTTACATTTTACAGGTATGTTCTCCATCTGTAAATGTTAGAAAGTCATGCAAATATTTCCATTTTGCTGTCATAAGTGGAAGAGGCTTCACAGTGAACAAGCGCTGCTGAGCGCATGTGTGCCAAATATACATTTTGCTAAAATATTTGTTGCTGGACATTAAATGTACCTTATGTAGAATTTTAAACCTACAAGTTAGTGTATTTTTATTATAGCAGTAACTGTTGTAAAAGGGACTAATGAGGGTAAAACACATGTAGGCCAATATAGGCCTAATTACTAAGCTCAGAGTTAATGGCTCTCATTTATCAAACAAACTAAAAAATCAGCTTACGACAACGCTCACGTGTGATTCATTAAACTTTCGTAAGCGTCCAATTCCGTCGCACAAATGAACAGGTGTTGATAAATGTGGCGGCTGAAAACAATCGTCATTTAAATATCACGCCCCAAATTTTAGAAGCCTCGCCCTATAGGCCCCGTCCACACGGAGACGTGTTTAGGTGTATACACAAAGATTTTGTATCAGATAGGCATTTCGTCCAGACGAATCCGGCGTTTTCAGAAGGTGAATCCGATATTTTTTGAAACCAGGTCCCAGAGTGGATAAATCTGAAAATGCTGCCCTTGCGTTTTCGTGTGTACCGCCTATCCGTGTATTTTGTGAAACGATGATGTCATCACCCCACGTGTCGACACTAGTCGGACACCGCTAACAGCACAAAACAGCAACAACAACAACAATAGCAGACTCTAGATGCTTGTGTTTGTGCTGCAAAAGCTACTGAGCCAAAATAAAACGTTATTTCTAAGCTTTACTAAAGTTTGTTTACAGCGTTTATGCGCATGCGCATGCTCCAAGTCTTATTCTCTGTTTTAAGTGTATCTCGGTTGCAGAATTACAGCGTCACATACTGGTCTGGCATGTATACTACCTCGTTTTGAGCCGGTTTCAGCGGTTTTGTGTGTACGCAGATATTTCTTGAGACGAGGGGAAAAAAAGATTGGATAGGAAAAGATCAGGGCTGTGTCCGAAATCGCCCCCTATACCCTTAAATAGGGCACTATTTAAGGGGACAGCCATTTGTAGTGGTGTCCGAAACCATAGTGGACGATGTTGAGTGCACTCATTCAATCCCACAATGCACCGCAATAACGAGTGTACAACCAACATAATGTACTGTGAGAGTCGCGTGCTGAATGAATTCCCGCGTCTCGCCAGGAGATGGCGCCCGCAGCTGAATCAATCATCCATTCATTTTCCAAACCGCGCTGGTCCAGCAGCATCATACAGGTATAAATTCCTTTTTAATCATTAAATCGTTTAAAAGGTTTGAACATGCTAGTTTAACGTAAATATTCATTACTACTGGAGCTGCCAGTTTGCTACATTTCAAAAGATTATTAAACAGCACAGCAGCACAAACTATGCGAAATCGGCAGCTCTTCCGGTGCACTCAGTGTCCGAATTCACTCACTCGTTTCATTCACTCCTTCAAGTGGACTATATTAGTGGAGTAATGTAGGGAATAGTGAATGAGGGTATAGGGGCAATTTCGAACACAGCACTGGCTACTTGTGGACGGGGTCATAGTTTACGACACAGAGAAACGTAACCCGGCCATGAAGAGGAAGTAATCGCATGAACAATAAATTTATCTTACTCTAAAACACCCCTTAACCTCGTAATTTCAAACAATAAAATTAATTTAAATAATAATACCGGTAAATAAAACTAAATACAAACATTATTAATATATAGGCCTATATAAACTTGGTTACTTTAGTACCTCACTCCACAGAAAATCCTTTAAATTTATTTTATTCAGAACAGAAGAAAACGAAAAATAAGTAGCTATATATTGAAACACAAATTAGGCTATAGTGGCATTCATTATAAAGCAGAAATGAATTTATTTAAAGCAAAACTGAATGGGCCCACTAGCCTACCTTTCTCATTCGGGAATAATCCAAACGTTTCCATATTCGCGATGTAACATTTATTGGTTGCTGAACTACTGTTCATTATGTAAACTAAGGCTTTCTATTTCACTCTTGTTTCAATATCCACGTAAAACATCATCCTTCACATGAGCAAACATAGGCTATGTTTGGATGGGCGTTGCGCGCGCCGACTGGTACAGATGTACTCGGACCATTAAACTGAGCAGTGTTAACTTTGCATTTTAGTTTGCCGATAAATGGCTTAAATGTAAAATTATCAACGCTAGAACTGATAGCGTCTGCGTGTGTGAGTGAGGCGCCCGCGCGATCAATTGAATTTAATAAAATAAAGATAAATATTTTAATAAAATAAAGAAAACGAATACAACGCGTCAAATGAGCGTTGCCTGTACTAGCCCTACTTGATGCACAGTTTTTCTCTTTTGTTTTGTTAATCTGTTAATTATTTCAGTGAAATATATTTCGTGTAGTCCTATTTTTTTATTCCTAATGTTCTTTTGATGTTGCCATTTGCGTATCCAAAGCTAAATCTCTGGGGGGGGGGGGGGGGGGGGGGGGGGGGAACAAACATTTGTGGTATTTTAAGACAAGCATCTATTCTAATTTAATTTTAATTTGACATTTTAATCGTGTCGTTTAATGGTTAATGATCGGTTAGTGAGTGATTGTCGATCAGGAAAATAATCGAAATGTTCTCATAACAGTTCTCCGCCAGATTTACTGCTGCACACAAGTTCCTGCTGACTCAAAAACATGCGTACACGATCTGAGACCTGACGTGAGATTTGATCATAGTCACCGCTCACGCTCATATTGATATGCCAAATTTTGCGTGGAAACGAGCGTACTCACAGTTTTCTGGCGTACGATCGTTTGATAAATGAGGGCCAATGTGTGTTCCTCTTACCAGTTAAAATTTATCCTTTATTATTTATTTTAATTTTTAATTTAGTGATTTTAATTTCTGCTTTAAAAAGCTTTTTTTTCTTTTCTTTCTTTCTTTTTTTTTTTTTTTTTTAGATTGTAATGTTGTTCTAGCCTGACCAACAGAAAAGTTCCCAAAACCTCTCTGAAACCAGCCTACTGACCAGCCGGGAGACCAGTTAAGACCAGTAAACTGGCTTAGGCTGGTTTAAGATGGTTTTCTCACCAGGGCTTGGTCACACAAAGCGTCAAATCCAGGTCATACTTTTTTCTTTTTTCTTTTTTACAGTGCTTTCAATTCTGAAAAGCTTCTATATTAAGTACTTTTTCTTAGTATGTATTAATCATGTTAGATTTCCATTGCTGAATGAATGAAATCAACAAACGAACAGAACGCACTTATAGGCTACAATTGAGGGAATATCTAGAGGAGAACACTCTACCCTTTGGAAAATAAGAGAAAAAAGAAAGAGCAATTCTCACTCAAGCTTCTATTTATCACAGGTCAGTGTTTGACATTCTAAATTTGCTGAGACAAGGAGCCGCCGCAAACGTGGGCCGATACATTTACAAATCCTCGCTTGCTCAGAGATCTTTATTTAGAGAAATAAACAAGGAGCAACAATGCTGAAACGCAGAAGAATGAATGTGACCTTTTCCAAACGGAATCAAGTCTGACATGCATTAAATTAATATCACAAATCAGTTTGAGTGATTTGCTTATTTTGTACACAATCATTTTAGTTGGCAGAATCTGCTCTGCGATGTATCTAGGCAACCAAGTCGTTGCATTTGTGACCCCTTTGGGAATAACAGTGAAAGGGAAGATGTACATTTAAATTAGGTTAAAACGACAGTTTGTTTCTGCTCTACATTTCTTTTTATCACCAGCCCATTAACTCCTGTCAGGTCTGTCATTCCTTCAATCTGCTTTTGCTTTTTATTAAGCCTCTTTGCCTGTCACACTGTACTTAGCCCAAACAAAGCGACAGAAGGAGGAATCCTCAGAAGTGGCGTGTCGTCGTGATTGGGTTTTGCCTCGGGTTTGCTTGCAGCCCTAGGGTCCCCAAAAGCGGTCGCATTTGTTTTTCTTTATGTTTTATTTTTTTTATTTTTTTTTTAAATCACGCGTCCTTGAGACGTTTTCACACCCCGACCTTAAGTGCAGCCGCATTGATGTGAACAGGTGAATGCACTCATGCTGTGAAGCATCCAGGTAAGTGGCCCACTTCCCTGCTTAGAATGGTGATGCCATGACCTGGTATTGAAAAACACCTGGGGAAACAAGCAGCAGAGTGTGAATGAGATCTGTCAGTCAGGCGCACAATGCAGCATGGGCATGATTCTACGTTTGCCAGCCTGTTGTGAAGCTCTGTCAAAAAGATGTTTTTTAAATAAACAAAAGCCTGAAAACACTTTGCCTGCAACTCGTCTTCGGTAATCCACTAGAGTTAAGCTTTGTGTGCCTAACAGGGACTCGGATGAGAGGGTTCCTGTCTAAGACTGACTTGGCCTATTCACATCAAGAGCAAATTTTGCCACAAACAAGAATTTATTTCCTATAGACCTTTCACTCACTCATGCACACACACAGTATACATACACACATATGTAGCCTATATGCGGTGTTTATAAAGCCCATCCTTCCAGAAAACGCAAGGATGTTGCAGCACCTCTTTTCCCAGTCTTTCAGTAACACTCTGTTTAGTTCCGGCAAAGTCCCTTTCAAGGAAAGTCTTTTCACTCGGCGGACATATTTGCAACCCCTCTGGGCAGCTATTTCGGCATCCAAGACCAAGTCCTATCTATTTGAATCGGGAATCATGAAATCTCAAACACTGCTTGGCGAACTCACAATTAAATAACATATTTCAAATCAGCAACAAAATCTGACATGAACTGTCCCATAAATGTTACAGCAGCTACAGTGACATTATGACTTTACCAATCAGCGATTGGCTCTTTTACTTAGAAGGCGGGGCGTATTCCGCCATATTGCGCGTTGCAGTTTCTCCCATTCATAACTAATAGGAGTGAACTGTCTTTCTATATCTAGTCTTTGGTTCTGGTCGCTATGAAGCTCCTCCTTCTGAAAAGGTCAGCTGGTCATGTGCTCTGTTCAGCTGGATCAGTGTGTTGTGATTGGTCAACCACTTCGAGTGTGTTTGGGAAATGACACACCCCTTACTATAACCGTGAGTTTCAACACACTACTAACGCAACTCAACCTGGACTCGCCCTGTTTATCGTGCATATGCCTTGGGTGGGAATGATTTAAATGGGGAATATTGTGATATGTTAATTCCCAGAAGAACACTCAAGACTACATTCGAGTCATTTCAGGGAGTTCAGTGCTTACTGATAAAGAGAATAACTCCCTTTGGAGTGACTTTGTGCTTTGTAGCTTTGCAGACCTTTTTCAAGCTGAAACAGCAAGAAAATTGAAAATGTAAAAAAGCATAATTGGTCCTCTTTAAAACTGTACTTTACAATTCTGTATTTTTATCAAATAAATGCAGCCTTGGTGAACATAATAATTGAACGTAAACATTTTTAAAATATTACCGACCACAAACTTTTGAACAGTTATATATATATATATATAAACAGCCAACTTTTAGTACCAAAGTGTCAGCAGTATTGCGGTTCTGGCTCTGTATTCAGTTGCTATTTCGTCAGTTTTTTAGAATAAAACAAAAGGCTTTGAAATTTCAAATCATAACCTTCACCAAAATCATAATATACATTTATCTAGCTGTTCTGCGGTCTATTTTTGATGTGTTGACAGTGATGTGGTGATTTATCCAAGTGGAACACACTGGTGGTGTTGAGTCCTCATTACATGTTAAAAGTTTTAAAGGTCCATAAAAGTGATCCCAAACTCGATTTGTTCTCTTGAAAAACACCAACAACTGCTCATAAATCAATCTTGTATGAGAAAAAAGGTTACTGCAGGCATGCAGAAATAACACTTCTAATGACATAACATTTCTTCAGTTTAAAATTTGCCATTTTGAAGTTCCTTATGACAGCTCTGAAATGATTTATGAAATGAGATTCATAAAAACACTCTTTCTAGGGTTCTATTCTCTTTCCAGTCACATAATGAAATTACACTTCATGTCTTTATACATCAAAGAATACAAAACATATATTTAATTGAGCTATTCGACAAGATTTTTATGAATTCATGCATTTGTGCATAAACTTCATTAGTTTCTTATCAAGAGCTATATCATACATACTACAAGCATTTAGTGGAGTCAGCCACACCTGCCGAGGCTAAGCAAGTGTGGGCAAAGATAACTTGAGAAATCTTTTTTTGACTTTCTGTCATCATTAAAATTCCCAGGGCACTTCTTGCAGGAAAGCTAGGGTGATAACCTGACACCTTGGACAAATTTCCCACTGCGGCCTATAGCTTATAGCATCTTTCATCAAAGAGAAAATTCTCCCCTGCCCTTCAATGATAAGTGGTGAGTGCCCATGGCCAGCTTGAGTACTTTTACAGGTTTTACAGCGTAATTACATATAGAAGTGTTCAGTAAAATAATGAACAACATGCTCTTTTACATGTATGTAATTATGTTGTGGAACAGTCTGTAATTACACTTTGTTGTTGTTATTCATATTAATTAGAAATAATGAATTAGCATAAGCAATATGGGATCTATAATGTAAAGTTTTGTAGAGTGATTTAGTGCCTGATACTACAGCTCCTGCATTTCATGGATTTTTACAAAAAAATTGCCAGACACTAATTCCTTGCAGATCCTGATTATACAAAACCCTACAAGTGCCATTGATGAGTTCTCAAAACGCTGTTAAAATCGACAGCTTTTAGAGAAAAGTTTCATAATGCCACTTTAGACTTGAGGAATCCACAAAAGGCCATTTTCACAAAATGAATCTATTCAAACAATACATCAAATATTCTCCTCAATGAGAAAATTACTACAAGGTTTTATAGTGTTCCAGCAATTTTGAACCTTGTTTTAGGTGGAACTGCATTGTCTGTGGTTTATGAGTCTCTACTTTTACAGGGTTTTAATGCTTTAGCAATTACAAAACTTGCTAAAAGTCTGACAAAGTCTAAAATTAAAAGTTCAAAAGTCACATCCAGCCTCACCACAGGCTCAAAACTTAAATCAGTTGAAATCCCTTCATCCTTAAAAGGTTAGTTCACCCAAAAATGAAAATTCTGTAATTAATTACTCACCCTCATGTCATTCCACACCCGTAAGACCTTCGATCATCTTCAAAACACAAATTAAGATATTTTTGATGAAATCCGAGAGGTATATGACTCGTCCATAGACAGCAATTTAACCAACACTTTCAAGGTCCAGAAAGGTACTAAAGACATCGTTAAAACAGTTGACGTGACTGCAGTGGTTCAACCTTAATTTTACGAAGCGACAAGAATACTTTTTGTGCGCAAAAACAAAACAAAAATAACTACTTTATTTAACAATATCTTCCCTTCTGTGTCATTCTCATACGTTTACGTCCAGCGATTACAGGTTCTACGTCAGAACGGCGACTCATTATTGGCTGGCTCCTGCATCAGCATCACACGCATGCGTCGTGCTGCTCACGTGTGCAGCTTTGGCCAATACTGAGCTGGCGTTCAGACGTAAACACGAAAGCCTTCACTGTGCTTCCTGCAGCAACCACATAAGGATAATGACAGGGAAGAGAAGAGATTGTTGAGTAAAGTCGTTATTTTTGTTTTGTTTTTGTGCACAAAATGTATTCTCATCGCTTCAGAAAATTAAGGTTGAACCACTGCAGTCACGTCGATGGTTTTAACGATGTCTTTAGTACCTTTCTGGACCTTGAAAGTGTTGGTTAAATTGCTGTCTATGGACGAGTCATATACCTCTCGGATTTCATCAAAATATTTTAATTTGTGTTTTGAAGATGAACGAAGGTCTTACGGGTGTGGAATGACATAAGGGTGAGCAATTAACGACAGAATTTTTAGGCGATAATGAAAACCGTCATTTGCATCATAAAACCAATGTTAAATGGCATTGTCCAGGTTCTCAAACTTAATTTTTAAGGCAGCTCATCTGCTTGTAAGACCTTGTTTTAGGTGGAACAGGCTTATTTTTGAAATGTCATGTTTTAGTTACATTACAAACTATCACAGAGAATTAAGTTCAAGGTTTTCTAGTTGGCACACAATTTTTTTTTTTTTTTTTTTTTTCTGTGAGTAATTACGACGGCTTTGTTTTCTTCATGTGCTCCAAATATTCTCTCTATAAACTATCTCTCTTTAAATGTCAAAATGCTTCCATATTTGGTTCTCGTGGCTCCGAGCCTTTCTTGACCCTCAACCCCTGCCAAGTCTTAATGGCCTTTTCTCCATCTGTAAGCAGACGGAATATTTACAGTATACATCCTCTTCCTCTGTAAACCAGTGTCTTCAGAAGAGCATGTCCACAGTTCACTGTAAGGTCTGTCCACCTCTAATTCTGCTCCGTGAACATCCCCTCCTGCTGCAGGGTGTGTCTGAGGAGGCATTATGAAGGGGGGTCGGCACATCTGGCCGTGTTCTGCATGGGTTGAAACTGCTGCGGGAAGGTGAGGATAAGGACACAGACATGTTAGTATTTTTTTTTTTTTTTTTTTTATATAATACTATTTTTTAAGCTTATAGAAAGCCATTTTCTAGTGAGGAATACAAAAGAAAATATTCTAAAGAATGTTCAACACTGGATCCCATTGACTTTCATTGTACGGAAAAAAAAAACACACAAAGACATTTCAAAATACTTTCTTTTGTGTTCCATAGAAGAATTTTCAAGTCAAAATCCTTGAAATAAGATTTCTACTTGAAATACCATCTTTTTATTTCAATTGTTATTTCTTTAAATAAGAAATGTAATGGGAAACAACATTTTATTTGACATGCTAATTCATGCTAGAAATGTGATAAAACATGCTAATTCATGCTAGCAATGAGCTAAAACATGTTAGCAACATATTAAATCATGATAGCAATGTGTTAATTCTTGCTATTAATGTGCTAAAACATGCTAATTTATGCTATCACTGTGCTAAAACATGTTAACAACATGCTAAATAATGCTGGCAGCATGTAATTCATGCTAGCAACATTCTAAAACATGCTAATTCATGCTAGTAATGTGTTAAAACATGCTAGCAATATGCTAATTTGTACTAGCAACATGCTAATTCATGCCAGCAATGCGCTAATTCATCTTTTTATTTCAAGTTATTTCTTTAAAGTTATTTCTTTCTTTTAAGTTATTTCTTTATTTTAATACTATTTTTAATAATAAAAAAGTGTATTTTATCTGACTGCACTGGCAAATATTTCTCTTTTTTTTCTTTTTAAGTATAAACAAGTTACAAACAAGTAAAAAAAATCCACCACTGCAGTAAGACAAGATACAATAAACACAATAAAGTATATTCAAGATACAAAAAACAAGTCTTAATATCTTATGCAATGTTGATCTCTTGTAAACGTATTGTGTTTCAAGGATTTTTGGACTTTTTGTAACAGAAAACAAGTTTAAAAAAAAAAAAAAAAACTAATTAAAAACTCATTTAAAAGTAATTTTTCCCCAGTATGATATCTACACGCAGAGCACAGTTGAGGAGTAAAAGAACAAAGGGGAAGAACAAAATGAGGAAATGTTGCTAACCAGATTCAAACTCACATTTCCCATATAAGTTCCAGGGCTCAATAGCTGCATTCAAACAGCAGGATGAGTTTTGTGTTTTGCTCTACAGCATTCAAAGCCCCTGTTGGTTAATTAACATTTGACAGACGAACTCGCACCTTGATTAGACTTGTCTATTAATTAACGTCATGTTAATTGTGATAAGACATTAGAGTGTTATGGATGTCACTATGTTTGGTATTTACTTTAATTTATGGTTACAGGTGATATTCATGCTTACCTTGAGAACAGAAAACAGATGGATATTGTTCATACAGATGGATATTGTATGAACAGGATGATTTGAGAGTCAGATCAGTTTTGAATTCCTGACTGTGTGAACGCAGCCAATGTGTCGTAGCATGTGCACTCACCGCTAAGCCACAGCTCAAGATAGCCCAACATATCTGAATCAATTTTAATGTGAATACAATGTGTGGTTAGAGTTCAGGGGAAATTTTGTGCTCAGGATACCCTTTCTCTTAAGGTGCTGCTCACGGCGAGGTGAAGGTAATGCCTTCAGCGGCAGATAATACCCTGACACTGCACTCCCAACACTTTCCGTTACAACATCAAAGAGGTACAGATCATGTAAACACAGAGCACATTACATCAAAGCAGAAGACTTCATGTTTCTACCCCCTGACTCCCTCTTCCTCTCTCTTTCAAACACCGTAGATTCCTGCATTTACTCTGCAAATAGGGCCAGCCGTGCTTTTTTTTGTTTTTTCACTCTCTTCGGCTCGGAAAACTGCACTTGGGCTGCTGGGGAAATGTTTTCTTTGTTCCTAGCCAGAAGACAATGAAACTCCTCAGAGCGCATTTGTTGATATTAACGCAAACATCCGACGGTACACACAATGTACATGAGGATGGCTGTGAAATACCACATGCACCTGGGAACACATGTACCATATATTAAAGTCTGAGATAAACATATGCCGCAAAGTTGGAGCCAGTGAATTTGTATATTATAAGGATGTTCCGGCAGTGAAATGGGATGATATCTTCAAAGCTGGTCTGGATTGACATTCAGCTACTTCTGAGAGTGTGCATGTGATAAGCTGGAAAATGAGACTGCGAGAGGCATGCAATTCAGATGAAAACACGTACGCAAACTTGATAATCCGCAAAACTAGGTGTGATGTATTTGGAAAATACAACAGGGTAACAACGTATCAACAGCTGAGGATTTGTAGAAAGAGCCAATTGTTAACAACTAATTACAGAGGCACACCGCGATCATAAATTAATAGCGTTCCAAGGGGCAGAATTAATCCTAAAGGAAAAAAGCAGCTTAAAATGATACCAAACCTAGAGAAATGTGCAAATAGACACCGTTTGCGCTAATCCACTCAAATCTGTAATATTGATTCAAAAGCATTTTTCTCTTCCTTTCCTTTTCTCTTCTTTTTGACAAACCGTTTCATTAGACCACTGTATCATTAAGAGGCTTAATATGCTGTTTTCTTGCCGCCTGTCTTCTCTGTGTTTGGTGCGTGGGTAAAAAAATGAGCATGATAGACATTAACGCAGAGCTCTATCACTGTTGGCCATGTCGGTTTGACAAGAGCCCCACCGCAGATTCACACAGATGTAATCCCACTAAACAACCCAATGGCAGATAGCCTAGAAGGTAGAAAACAAGCATCTGCTGGAGGAGTAAACAGCACGGCAGGGAAAGAGGTGAAACGTGGCTGGGAGCATGTACACAGACATTAAACATATCTCTGAGAATGCAAGAAGTGAGAGAGAACTCAAAACGAAGTAAGATGACTAATTTGAATACCAACCACTTTGGTTTACAAGTTAGGACATGCTGTATTTTTCCTGTTTACTCAGTGGTAATTGCTGTGTAAATGACATGAGCAGTAGACCTATGTGATGTGCAGGACTGCAGTGTTGGGGTAAAATTATTGTAGCTCAACTGCACAAAGTGTCATGTCATGGGTTCAGTTGCAAGGGAAAAGATATGAGCTGTTCACACAGGAGTTGTTGCGAAATTGAACAGATGCAGTAAAAACTTGTTGACCACACACTAATATGTGTCAAAAAGTGCATGTTTACCTAGGCCAACAATTAAAGAAATAGCCCAGATGGAATGCAAGAATCCTGTGAGAATCATAAGTTGCTTTGGCAACCTGGGGGCTTGTAAGGGAACTGAAGGGCGTTCATGAGTTGATGAAAAAACAAAAATTAATTAAATCATAATATTTAAAGGGTTAGTTCACCCAAAAATGAAAATTCTGTCATTAAGTACTCATCCTCATGTCGTTCCAAACCCATAAGACCTTCGTTCATCTTCGAAACACAAGTTAAGATATTTTTGATGAAATCCGAGAGGTATATGACACGTCCATAGAAAGCAATATAACCACCACTTTCAAGGTCCAGAGAGGTACTAAAGACATCGTTAAAACAGTCGATATGACTGCAGTGGTTCAACCTTAATGTTATGAAGCGACGAGAATACTTTTTGTGGGCGAAAAACAAAACAAAAATATCAAATTTATTCAACAATATCTTCTCTTCTGTGTCATTTTCATACGTTGTTTACATCCAGCACTTCCAGGTTCTTTATCAGAACACCGACTCCTTATTGGCCGTCTCAGCATCAGCATCATACACATTCGTCATGCTGCTCACGTGATCAGCTTTGGCCAATACTGAGTCGGCGTTCGGACATAAACACAGAAAATGCTTACTGCAGCAACTACGTAAAGATAATGACAGGGAAGAGAAGAGATTGTTGAATAAAGTCCTTATTTTGGTTTTGTTTTTGCACACAAAAAGTATTCTCGTCGCTTCATAAAATTAAGCTTCCACTGCAGTCACGTCGACTGTTTTAACGATGTCTTTACTACCTTTCTGGACCTTGAAAGTGGTGGTTATATTGCTTTCTATGAACGAGTCATATACCTCTCGGATTTCATCAAAAATATCTTAATTTGTGTTCCGAAGATGAATGAAGGTCTTATGGGTGTGGAACGACATGAGCGTGAGTAATTAATCACAGAAATTTCATTTTTGGGTGAACTAACCCTTTATTATGGCTTAGTTTGGTTATAAATCACAAAATGATGCATTTGTTTCTGATCCACTGTGTGTTTCAGAGTGAATAAAGTCGTTATTTCTGTTTCACTGTGTTCAGTTACACACTAGCAGCTCATGATCTGGTGTTTTCAGTGTCACAGAATGGCTCGGTTCACAGTAAATGCTGCATCCCTGCATGTCACTTATAAAGTGCATTTGGAAATATGACGTGCACTAGGATCATTTTATTTCCAACATTTTTGTGGACCCAAGTTTTCAGACTTTTATCAGATTTGAAATGAGAGGCATCAACTAAACAGACTAAAAGGTTTCCCTGAAAATTTAATAATAATTTTAATAATAGTACATTTCCGGATAATATAAAGAAGATATAAATATATAATTGAATAACATTAACAAACAAACAGAATAAATTAATGAATAAAAACCTCACTTCAAATTTGAATAGCAATCACCTTCAAGCCAAATGTAACATTGCTGTTAAAGAATAATGTGACATTTTACTCCCAAAGTAACATTCTCCAACACTGGATGTTCGGGACACAGTGTAACTGAGGTTATTCTGTCTGCACTCATGTTCTTCTCAAAGCTGCTCGATGCCTAAAGCACAAAGTCACGACATACAGAATTCATAAGTCATCTCTTTCTAGTCTGATACTCTCCTGTCTGTCCAACAACCTACAATCAGCTTCTGCCCTGTTAGCCCCTCCTGAGGAGCCAAGGTGGGTCATGTCCTGAATCTGGCCGGAGGAGGGTCAGGCCTTTGTTTGACACCCCAAGCATCAAAGCTTTACAGCTGAAGTCCCAAAAAAAAAAAAAGAGAGAGAGATTTAATGCATATTTCACACAGTGGAACATAAATAATATAAAAGGGCCTGAATTTGTATTGAATTCACAGAACTTAAAGTTTATGCTGAAATGTCAGAACAGATGTCTGAGGGGGAAAAAAAATGAATCTCCCTCTGTCTGTTTTTGCATGCCCTCTGTCTCTACTGACATGTTTTACCAACCTTTACAGGGCATATATGCTCTGGCTACCCAGCTTACATCTAGACTAGCTCTTCTTTAATTAACTCACAGGATGTTCTGTTTGACCTGCCGTGCTAGAAGGGCTGATGGCTCATGTTGGTAATTGTCACCCAAAGAAAAAAAAAAGGCTCATTCTTTGTTCTCTCTAAATTAAGTCATCTCTCTTTTTCTCCTAATTAATCCACTCCATCTGAAACCGACTGTACCTGGCCCCTCCCCCTCGTAACAGAAACCCCTCCCTTTTACTCTATTCCTCGTGCTCATTAAATTATAATGTGTTTTTAATCAGCTCATCACCTCTGGAATAGATCTGTGGAGATGATTTTCTCCGCCCAGAGGAAAACTGTATGGCTCAAAGGGTCTTTCATAGCACAGGAGACTTTAAAGATGTGTTTCGTATGAGTATCAAGAATGACGTTTTTCCTACAATTCCTTTGAAAAATACACTTGCCCCCATCTCCCAGTGGCTGGCTAAACAGACAACTCTGTCACTACACTGCAAGTTAATGTGCATTTTAATATATTAAAAGATACAAATTTCACATTTAGAAGAATATTGTGTTCGATACAAGCTCATTTGACAGCATTTGTGGCATAATGTTGATTATCACAAACATAATTTTGACTCATACCCTTTTCTTAGTTGGTAGACAAAATATTTTCAAAAATCTATCTGGCTTTTATGGCTCATATTGTATGATATGTGAGAATTTGGAGCTCACACTTGATCAAAGTCCCTTTCAAGGAAAGGCTGTTCACTTGGTGGACATATTTGTAATGCCTCCGGGCAGCTACTTCGGGCATCTAAGACCAAGTCCTATCTATTTGAATGGGGGAATCCTGAAATCTCAAAAACCGCTTGACAAACAGCAACAAAAATCTGAAATCTGTCCCATAAATGTTGTTTCTTATGCTCAAATAGCATTAAAAAATATATATATTTTTCAGGCTAGGCGAGCCAATGCGCATGTGCAGTCCTATGCATGAGTCTCAGGTTTCTATTGGAACCAGAGCTTCTAACGGCAGCTGCAGTGACGTAATGACTTTATCAAACAGCGATTGGCTCTTTTACTTAGAAGGCGGGACGTATTCCGCCATATTGCGCGTTGCAGTTTTTCCCATTTATAACTAATAGAAGTGAACCATCTTTTATATCTATAGTGACTTGATAAGGGAAAAAAAACAAAAAAACATTTTATTCAGAGGCCTAAACTGTGCAAAAATATGCAATTTGGTGCAGTTGCTGATATTTATATGGCCAAAAATATGACATTCTGATAGCTTGTAATGTAAATCATTGAGATGTCACTGAGAGAGCAGACTATTTACATAAAATGCATATAAATATCAGTTGTCAAATATCTCCAAATCTTATATGACTGAGAGATGTACAAATAAACATTTATCAAATGCCTGTTGTATCATATTTAATACTCACATTTTAACATGATTTTATAAAAAAATTATGTACATAATAGACAAAGTTGCTTTTGTGTATAAAATATGATACAATAGGCTTTAGGGTTAAAGGGTTAGTTCACCCAAAAATGAAAATAATGTCATTTATTACTCACCCTCATGGCGTTCCACACCCGTAAGACCTTCATTCATCTTCAGAACACAAATTAAGATATTTTTTGTTGAAATCCGATGGCGCAGTGAGGCCTGCATAGCCAGCAATGACATTTCCTCTCTCAAGATCCATTAATGTACTAAAAACATATTTAAATCAGTTCATGTGAGTACAGTGGTTCAATATTAATATTATAAAGTGACAAGAATATTTTTGGTGAGCCAAAAAAACAAAATAATGACTTATATAGTGATGGCCGATTTCAAAACACTGCTTCCTGAAGCTTCGGAGCGTTATGAATCAGCGTGTCGAATCAGCGGTTCGGAGTGCCAAAGTCACGTGATTTCAGCAGTTTGGCAGTTTGACACGCGATCCAAATCATGATTCGACACGCTGATTCATAACCCTCCGGAAGCTTCCTGAAGCAGTGTTTTGAAATCGGCCATCACTATATAAGTCGGTTATTTTGTTTTTTTTGGCGCACCAAAAATATTCTCGTCGCTTTATAATATTAATACCGAACCACTGTACTCACATGAACTGATTTAAATATGTTTTTAGTACATTAATGGATCTTGAGAGAGGAAATGTCATTGCAGGCCTCACTGAGCCATCGGATTTCAACAACAATATCTTAATTTGGGTTCCGAAGATGAATGAAGGTCTTACGGGTGTAGAACGGCATGAGGTGAGTAATTAATGACAGAATTTTCATTTTTGGGTGAACTAACCCTTTAAGCTGTAAAGTGTAAATTACCATTTACACAGTCAAGTTTAGGGTTTATGGTGTTATGGTGTCATGCCAACAAAGTTAGAAAAAGTTAATAATTGTTTTTTACAATGTGTATTGCTTATGTCTTGGGTAGAGTATTTCTATGTTTATGAATTAGCCCAGTTCACTTCTACTGTGAATAAGTGCCTCACTGTAACCCAGATTTTTGTTTTTTTAAAGAAAAGAAGGGTCAAGTCGAAATTCATTTTTGTGGTAATCAATATTATGTCAGAAATGCTGTCGATTATATAACCCAGAATAGTCCCCTATATCTTTTAGCCTCTATTTCCTTTCCATTTAATCCCATTGCTGTCTAGGAGAAACAATTGAGATATTAAGATCCCATTTGTGATTTTTCTTTCCTACGGGCTGTTTTTCCTCCTCTGTGAGTTAAATAACCACTGTACACTGGCTGAGAAAATACAAGGCCAAACCTTTCTTCACTCTTTTTGACCAAACTTATATCCGGCCCATAAATGAAAGCACCCAGAGGCAGGAAGCGTAAATAAAGTAAATTGCTATAGGATGCCATAACATGAGGCTGTTTGAAATAGAGGGTGAAGTGACAGTCATTTAAAAGCTCATCTGGCTGGGCTGGCATGGTGTTACTCAACAAGACAAATGGCTGGAGTAGTCAACTTGCTGTAGAGGCTTCACCAGCAGCCAGAGGAAACCTACTTAATAGATATTACAAAGCAGAGCGAGAAAGTTCTGCAATGCTCTGCTCACACAAGCTATTTCTTAAAGGCCGCCCCTGTTTCTTCCCCACAGTATCTCTCCTCTTTTAGCCATCACGGCATGCTGCGTTTTCTCTAAACCTTTCATCACCTCTCCTCCCCAGCTGCCTTCAGCATCGCCTACACACAGCTGCCTCGAGCATGACTTCCCGGGCAGATGCTTCCTCTGGACACTAGAATAGAGACAGTATATAAGTTCAATGTACATGATACTGACAAGGACAGCGCTGTATATTTAACCGCAGTCAAGGAGGAGGAAAATATAGAGACTTCATCTATTATAAGGAAAGGTGTTTCTTCAGCTATGGGCACTTTGGCCCCGGCTAAACTCTCTTAAAACAAACTTTTCACACTCTCGCTTGTTTAACTTGTCTAATAACAAAGTTCAACAGTAGATACCCTTACAGAATAAAAATATATGAGAATATACTGCAAAATATAATGTGATATATTACATAATAATTTCCATATGTGGAAAACTACACTGCAAAAAAATACTTTTCTTACTTAGATTTTTTGTCTTGTTTCCAGTCCAAATATCTAAAATTTCTTAAATCAAGAAGCATTTTCTAGACAAGTAAAAATTAAGTCAAATTAATTTATTTCAAACCGAGAACAAGATTATTTTGCTTAGCCGACTGGCAGATTATTTTGTGAGGAAAAACTAACTTAATTTTGACTTATTTCTCAGAAAACAAGACAATAATTTTTACTTGTCTAGAAAATGCTTCTTGATTTAAGAATGTTTTAGATATTTGGACTAGAAACAAGACAAAAACTCTAAGTAAGAAAAGCATTTTTTGCAGTGTAGTGCTTATATTTTTCAATATACTGCAATATGCATTGACCATGTATGGATACATATATATATATATATATATATATATATATATATATATATATATATATATATAAAATATATTTATATAAAATATTCAAAAGTGAAGACAAAAATAGCATTACATGTAATATTCATAAAGTTGTATCTTTATTGTGTGCACATACTGCACATACTATACATGTTCCCATGTACATGTGAATGTATTGTACACACATATATACACGCATTCACCGACTGAGTTACAACAGATTTCTTTGTGTAAGGGTATTCATATACCATAGGACAATCTTGCGTTTTTTTTTTTTTTTTTTTTTTATCAAAAACATTTCCACTATACCTCAGAATGATATTGTGTTTAATATCATTCTGAGATGGAAATGACGATGGCAGAAATGAAATGTTAAAGAGGCCATAATACTTGATTTTGTTTTTGATTTTTTGGGCACTACTAGAATAGTTTTTTATGCTTGAATGTTCAAAAAACATTATTTTTTCAAATATTTTACATTGTTGCAGCACCTCTCTTCCCAGTCTGTCAGTAACACTCTGTTTAGTTTTGGTCTCTATGAAGCTCCTCCTTTGCGAAAAACGCAATGTGCTCTGATTGGTCGTCCTGACCAGTTTGTTGTGATTGGTCAATCGCTTTGAGCACGTTTCGGAAATGTCACGCCCCTTAACTAGTGAGTTTCAAGACATTACTAACACAAATCAAGGAGGCCTCACCTCTTTATTGTGCGTATGCCTTGGGCAGGAATTATATTAATGAGGAATGTTGTGACGTGTTCGTTCCCCGAAAAAAGCTACAATTGTTGTGTTTCAGGGAGTTCAGAAACAGTGCGCACTGATATAGAGAATAACTCCCTTTGCAGTGACTTTGTGCTTTGTAACTTTGCAGACCTTTGTCATGCTCAAACAGCAACATTACACACTAAACAAGTTGTAAACAAAATGTAAAAAAAAGCATAATAGGTCCTCTTTAAACATTTCTTTGAACAAAATGACTGACTCCTTTGTCTTCCTAAGGCTAATGTCACAGCTAGCATATTATGTATTTGATATACACACAATGAAATAATATTTTCATTTTTGCATAATTTGACAATTGCAGCTTGATTGGAAATGAATAAAAATTGTGAAATGTTCCTTGATTTCTCTTTGTTTTCCTCACACATTACATATCTCATATTTCTCCTCAAGCAGGCTGTCACTGAAAGTTTTGTTTCCATGGTAACCAAGAACACTAACTTCTGAAAAAAAAACTTTATTGTGAACAAAATTGTTTGTTGTTGAAAAAATGGTGCAACAATTGAGAATTAATTGTCTTAAAAAAAAAATAAAAAAAAGATAATAATGTTTTACACAATAAATATTGAAATGTTTTTACACTCTTTGTTTAATCAAACCTTCAAATATGTAATAATATTTTTATAATGTAGTCTATAAGCATAAACAATAAAATCTATACATTAAAAAGTTTGAAAGTAGCAACATAAATGATGATGCATGGTAAATACGATCTAAGACAGCTGAAAAGCATTAGAAAGAAGTAGAAAGCTTTTTTTTTTTTCTTTTTTTTTTACAGAGATTCTATATAGAACTCTCGGGCCATATAAGAAGATATATATGGACAAATGTCTTAAATTATTGCAAAATACTTTCATGTTTAACAGTTCATTTAAATTTTTCTAGTGATAAAGTATGTTTACATGCTGTTTAATTCATAAAATTTAATTCAAATAAAAAAAATGAATGAGAAAAAAATGGTTAATTATAACTAAATCCATAAAATGATCCTATGATGGGAACCTCTAAACCTTTTAAGGTTCTATATAGAAGTTTTCTTTAAAAAGTAAAAAATAAAATACCCAGATCCAGATGTTTGGACATTGTTTACGGAGAATGAATCAAATCTGTGTATGTGTACAAGAGACGAAGGGAGGTGAAGATGTAGAGGCTACTCGCGATAAGGGGGTTGACATCAGTTGATAACACTGTGTGTGAGGCAAAACACCAGGCTCTTTGAGCTGTCACTCAGGTTTACACACACAAACACACACACACCTCCCTCCTTCTTTCTCAAACCTATCTGAGATGTCAGATTGGATAGCTAATAGCCCCATCGATGTGGAAATAGCATCTCAAAGCAAATAAGATGCTGATGTCTCTCAAACAGGAAGAAAATCAATTACACACCGTTTTTAGTTTTGCTGCTCTGAGACGTAAAGGCCAAACACAATTATCAACAACACGAAAACAAATACAATATGAACTGACAGAATCACATGAGCAACTATCTAATAGATGTCAGTGGAGACTGACCAACAGAAAGCAATTATATTACATAAATCAAATACCACAACAATGTTGAAGGAACTGCAATCAAATTGCACTTTCTTACCTCAGATGGAAACAGGTTTTGCTGATAACTTGTTTACATTCAGAAGTTTTCATTTTACCTGTAAAATGAGAGATAAAGTAAAAAAAAAAAAAAAAAAAACTAAACAAATGAAGAAATTGAAATTAAAGTCTTATCAATGCAGAGTTAATTTTGTGCAAGACTTACTTATTTATTTATTATATATCTATGGAGACGTATAGCTTTAATTATCTTACATTGTATTTCGTTTTAAGCCAGATTAAATTGCACATTTTGTCAGATACTCACACAGCCAATGGTGTGACATTGCTCCGCCTCCTAAGAACACTTATTGTATATTTCTTGTTAAAGTCTATTGTGCACTCAGTACTTTATTGTGTTCAAGGTATCGAATGTCTTTTTCCCCTTGCGACTCTCCATTTACCTTGTTCTTGTTTCTTTGATTGCTGTTTTTATTTTGACTACAATGTTTAATTATGCTTGCTGCCCTCTTGCCCTTATTTGATGTCATCCTGTATTTGCATACTGCAGCACTTAGTGACTTGGTTATCTGAGTTGTGCAGTGAAATTTTAGCACTTCCGATTCCACTGGGTTTTTGGTTAAATGCCTGAAATATGGTCTGTGGTGAAAACAAGCTCAAAATATTTTCATATTTTATTCTGCAACAAAATACATTTGTACCCCCCCACCCTCACCCACCCACACACACACCCACCTCCCTTGAAAAAGGCGGCTGATGACAAGTGGCTAAATGGGACTACAGAGGTTGTTGCCGAATGGGTAAACTAATCTACTCACTAGTCTGCTTTCACAGCCTCTTTGTGTTTATAATTGCACTGTCGTGAACAATTCCAACTCAGACTTTCAGGGAAAATGCTTGTTGAAAGATTGGAAGAGTTGATGATGACGTTGAAGTCTTCTAACTGTGGTGTCGTTCATCTAAAGCCTACATTTAGCTTTTTACTTCCAGTAATTGTATTTAGGCTTCAAAATTCATAAAAGTTGTGTTCATTTATGAATATTATCATGATCAACAAAATGTGTAAGAATCATAAACTTTTGCTGGTCACAGAGCTTATTTTCTGCAATAATCCAAAGCCAATTGAAAAATCCTCTTGGGTTTTTGTTGAGGGAACCAAGTCGCGTTGGCCCACAAAAATACGCCATTGCAGCACTTTAATAAAGTCCCCCTGTGGTGAAAATCAAGTTTTTAATGTTGTTTATATGTCTATGTGGTGTTTTTAACATGCTTTAAGACAAACCATGTGCAAATTCATAAGTCAACACTATTGCTGAGTATTTTCTCTTTAAAACTGCAAAGAACCAAAGACAGTCTCAAACCCGTGGTTTGAAATCAAACTACCTTGTAACCAATCACGTCGACGTGTCGGCGGGCTTTAGCACATCATTAACTGACCGCGCAAGGGAGTCTCAAAAGAAGGTTATCCTGGTACATTTTTCTGTTGATATGAAAAATCGGGTAGATTTAGCCATATGGCGGGTGTATGATGTATATTACAACGTTATGATGAACTATATGCCTTTCTCCACTGACGTTCTAAGTTGTTAAAACTGATTGTTAGAAGGCAGCTGTCTGACTTGTGAATGTGAACATGGTTTGTGTAACATTAGCAACACATTATTAGCTGTTTGATAACATATCCAAGCAAAACGCCAATCCTATTAATTACTGTCATGTGTCCGATGTTGTAAAAAGCGATACCATTGTGCAGAGTTTACCTCAGTAAGTTGACCGAGTGGATCTCGCCTGAGCTTGTGCGAGTGAGTGGAGGCGGGGCTAATTATCATATTCATAGATCTGTATATATTAAATGAGGCAAGGGTGTAGAGTTACATTCAAGCTATTTTAAGGCATTAAGATTTTTTTTTTCACAGGAACAAACGTTTAAATATGTAATTTTGGTTATCGAAGATGAGTTTTAAGGTATAAAATTATTGACTATGGGGGGACTTTAAACGTTGGTATCTTTTCACATAGTGACATTTTATATACTAGCAATGCCCTGGTAACCACCCACAACACCTTACCACGGAGGTTTATGTAGACATCAAGAATACATCTGCAAGCATGATAACACAATAAAAGACATTATCTGATTTGGCCTAACATGTTCTTGGTACTCTTCCAACATTCAATTCTATTGTTTGGACATATCAATTATAAGACACTTTAGTTGCAATCAGTAGCACTTGCGATGCAAATGAGCTCTTCTGTTTTTAAGATCCCGTTGTGACCGAAACAAAGACAATGATGACAATAATGCATGTTGTTCCATCAATTTCTCTTGTGGTATTTTTGCTACAAGAATAGACACATAATCACTCATCTCCAGTACACCATTGTTACTGTGAAATTTCTAATCGTTCCCATTACAGATTGTAGCCCACTGATTTACAATGGACATAGAAGCCAGTTATAATTACTCTGTGATATATGGGGGTTATTATACCATATTGAACACTATAATACGATAAAAGGCCTCCATGCCATCCACTTCTGTCACAATCTGTGGGGGTGTGCACCGCCTTAGAGCATTGAGGTGTGACAGACCTTTGATGAAGGACTTCATTTAGACCTGTTTGCGCAGTGGCTGGTCAGTCTGAGCTGAAAGAGACCTGCGGGGGATCGCGTTAAGAGACCTCTCATTAGAAAGAGTGAGGCATTATGGAGTCTTCAAGCCCGTTCGATGACCAAATATGGTTTCAGTGTTTGCTTTTGAAATTTCTGTCTCGCAGGGTTAGATCACAGAAAAGTGGCGGTTAGACTTCAACAATATAGAGTCGAGGGGATTATGCCACCTGTTCCTGCTGCCAAGACTCTTATTGGACAATGCTTAGTTTAAGTGAAGACAAATACTGGCCTCTGGCGAAACTGGCAAATTTAAATAGCACACTTGCCATGGGAGAAGATGGAGACTTCCAAACTGTTACATAAAAACGTATTAGGTACACGAACATATTCAATCCAAGTCCTGAAGCTGATTCGATCTTTAGTTTATGTGGGAAGGGAAGGAGGAATTGTCTACAACTTTGAGCAACATGATAATTGTTGCGTGTAATTAAATGGTTAGTTCACCCAAAACTGAAAATTCTGTCATTAATTACTCACCCTCATGTCGTTCCAAACCCCTTAAGACTTTTGTTCATCTTCAGAACACAAAAGATCTTTTTAATGAAATCTAAGAGCTTTCTGTTCCTCCATTGGCAACCTACGCAAATACTTTCAAGCCCCAGAAAGGTAGTGAAGACATCATAAAAGTAGTCCGTGTGACTCCAGTGGTTTAACCTCAGTTTTATGAAGCGACGTGAGTGCTTTGTTTGCGCAAAAAAAGCATAATTTACCACTTTATATACAAAATATAAATCTCCAATCATGTTTACGAGAGCATTATGATGCATGTGTGCTGTATTGATGCGGGAGCAGACGTGGTTGCGTGAAAGCGCGTTGGAGATTAATATTTTGTAAATATAGTGGTAAATTATGGTTTTTTTGGGGGGGTTTTTTGCGCAAATAAAGCACTCACGTCCCTTCATATGTTGTGATGTCTAAATTCACATGTAGAATTTAAAATAGTATAACTTTAAATATCAGCCATAACACGAAAAATCATTTTTAGCTTATTGGTATCACTCCAAAATTTAAATATACAGGTTGGTGCAGATCTCTTCCAGCATTCTTAAAAATAAAGGTTCTTTATTGGCATCTGTGGTTCCATGAAGAACCTCCATGGAAACTTTTCAATGCACAAAAGGTTCTTCATAGTGTTTATCAGATTATTTAATGATTGTTTACACTAATAAGGCCCCGTTTACACTAGTGCATTTTCATTTTAAAACCCATAAGTTTTGCTACGGTCACGCCTGTTGTTTACACTACGCTGGTGTTTTCGAACCTCGAAAACGAATACTTTCGAAAACACTGCAGAGCCCGTTTTAGTTTGAAAACGCCGGGGTTGTGTTTCAGGCTGTGTAGTGTAGATGGAGATCGTTTCTGAAACGCTGTGGAAACACCAGTGTAGACCAGGATCATTTTCATTTTAAAACGCCGTTTAAAAACAAAAACGCACTAGTGTAAACGTGGCCTAAGAAATTAACAACTGATCACTGAAAGATTCTTTGGGGAACCCAAAATGATTCTTCTATGTGAAAGATATATTGAAGAATGAGACACCAATGTGTCTAGCATGAGGAAAGGGCATCATATGTAGTCATTATGATAAGACATAGACTCCTAGGGAAAGGAGAGAGACAGATAACACCAATATTTGTTTTCCTACAGTGCTAACCACCAGTAGAAAGATAATGCAACCAGCGCAGTTTCTTTTCCAAGCAGCATTGTCTGAGGCACTCTAATGAAAAATAATTATTTTAGCTTGTTCTCTAAGAAGGAATATGCAATTTTACATTGTGTTGGCTAATGTTCCTTTGGATGAACGCCATGCACATTAATCCTTGTCTTTGCATTTAACAAAGCTAAAGGTTTATAATAGTCATTACTATTTATTCATTTACATTTTTCAAGCATTGCTTCAGCAATTTGAGCTACTGTGAAAATTAGTCCTCCACTGAGGTAGCCAAGACATCAGCTCTGTTCCAAAACCTATGAGCTGCTTCTGCAGAATTTTAAGGCATCATAGACATGCTCTCGACGTGAAGACTGTTCCAAAATGTAATTTATTAAACTTAAACTTAATTATGCTGGCTCCTAAGACACCTTCTTTTGCCCAAATTGAAAGGCAACATCGTGTATATCCTTCACAGAGAAAGTAATCCCAGAAAGCACTGCAATGAACAAAGTTGATTATAAACAAGTAATATGTTAAGTTATTCTAAAAGGTATAGTTTTTTTATAAAGGACTTTTTAGCTTAAATGTCCTGTATGCAATGTATATTTATGCTAATTAAAGTACTGTGTCTTTCCTTTCATGTTAATTTAAATCAATAGTGTGTTGAGTCTTGCGGTTCACTATTTGAATGACACAGCGAGTTGCTGCTTAAATTAGTCACTTATGAGGTTCCATTTCAGTTAGAATGCTTCCTTTGAAGGCAGTATGTAGTTCATGTGAGTTTAACATTTTCGAAAACTTGCTAATTTGCTCATACGTTTGCTGTCAGTGATTTTTGTCTACTGTATGTGGCATAAAACTGTTCAGCACTCTGACACAGTGAAGCCATCAAGCCCGCACAGAGAAACAGCCAATGTCAGTGATTTTTCTAACATTATACAATCTCTATACTTTCAAGGCTTCAGATGATAGGGTATTTGATGGTATTGTAGGAAGTGTTATCTGTACTATGTGAAGCTTCCTTCCATAAAGTCAGCCAGCTTGAAAAGAAAACTTGCTGAGTTTTCAATCATTATGCCTGCTCTGTTTTATTCAAAGCTTTCAGGTGCAGATCATAGGTTTAGCAACTCACTGTGTGTTCTGTAGAAGTCTAATAAAACATTACAGGGTGTATATGTATTTATTATTTATTATTGTAGCACAACATCTGCAGTCAGTAAAGGGCCCTTCACGCTGACAGTGATTTGCCGAGACGAAGCAACCAGAAGTCATTAATTTTCAATGAGAGTTGGTGATTTCTGTCAACGTGAGTAACGGCGGCAGTTGTGGGTGTGCCTAGTGATGTGACAAAGGTGACAAAAGTTTAACTTTATTCAAATGAGCAGCAACTCCATGCAGCAACTACCAAAAGGTCTGAAAGCAATGTACAGTAGCTCATGTGATCTGTCTATATGCGAGAGATTTTACTTTTCCATATGATTTGTCTCTGCTCACATGGCGTAATATAATTATGCATGGAAACTGTGTCAGAAAGTGTCAGTGTCAAGTTTGATTCATGCATTGATAATTGTTCATCTTGTTCATGATATGATGAATTATGCACTGCTGTAATTTATATACCAACACTTTCCCCTCCAGAATGAAATCTGAGCAGCAAGAAAACAGATTTGTGTTAAAGTCCCCCTGTAGCCAATAATTTTATCTCTTAAAACTCATCTTTGATCACCAAAATGACATATTTTAACGTTTTTTCCTGTGAAAAAAAAATCTTCATGCCTTAAAATGCTTGAATGTAACTCTACACCCTTGCTTCATTTAGTATATACGCAGATCTATGAATATGCTAATTAGCCCCACCTCCACTCACTCACATCAGCTCAGAGATCCACTCGGTCAACTTACTGAGGTAAACGCTGCACAGTGGAATCGCTTTTTACAACGTCGGACACATGACGGTAATTAATATGGTTAGCCTTTTGCTTGACTATGTTATCAAACAGTTAATAATGTGTTGCTAATGTTACACAAACCATGTTCCCGTTAGTCTTCTTTAAAAATCAGTTTCCTTTAGAAACGCTTTAAACAACTCAGAACGTCAGTGGAGAAAGGCATATATTTCATCATAACATCGTAATATACATCATACACCCGCTATATTGCTAAATCTACCAGATTTTTCATATCAACAGAAAAATATACTGGGATAACCTTCTCTTGGGACTCCCCTGCTTCAGATCGGTCATCGTTAATGATATGCTTAAGCCTGCTGGCATGATCACTTTTTATGATGAACAGATTTAATTTAGGCTTTTACTCGCATATAAACCTTGATCAATGAACATTAACAGAAGCTCAACCGAACCTGAATGACGCGCAAGAACAAACCTCCTGAATGAACCTCATTGGTTACCTCAGCACATTTGAGTTTCCAGAAGAGGTTTGTTCTCGCGTTGTTTGTTACTTGCGTTGAATTGCTTTGAATTACAGTTCCTCAGTTCTTCAATTCTGAATTTTGCACAACCCTGTAATAATGTCAACTAATAATGTTAGCGTATCCAGCAGCAGAAACTAGCAACCGTAGTATAGCGACCCATTGACCTCTAACAATAATATTGCTGTCAGTGTGAATGGGGCATTAAATAGTGTTTTTTAGGGGCTAGCAGAGCTGAAAGTGGTTGGTCATCCAAAATATAGCTTTTACATCAGGTCAACAAACCCTTTGAATATAAATGTGCTCTTACATTCAGAGATTCAGTCAGCTAAAAGAGTTTGGCCTTTCTCTTAACATTACTCCCCTGTACCGTGTTCAAGGCTGGATCCACCACTTCATTTGAAAGGTGCAACTTTAGCAGGTTCCTTGGGTGGGAATGTCTTGTTCTTCATGCACTGGCTCTGCGCTGTCATAAAGCTGTTGACCCTGAAATGTGTAGAAATGGTTCCTGCCTGGTTTTGTTCCTAAGCCCAGTTAATTGTTCCCTGCGGTCTTGTCACGTGAGTCAGCCTCAGGGCTGAATCATTAATTCACTTGAGCTTCTCTGAAATGGAGTCGTTTTAATGTGTAAATGTCGGTTTCTGGAAACAGAAAAAAATGCCCACACACATTATGCTTTTCCATTCAGTACTTAATTCATCAGCGTGATAGTTGGAGAGAGAAAGAAGGAAAAAGAGAGTTTCAGCTGCAGAAGAACAATGCGTATGTCATCCGCATGCATATTGTGTGAAGTGACTGTGTGGAAATGTCAAAACCATCTCATGCTCTAAAGAGGGGAATAATCAAACTGCTTTGCTTGTGAAATAGAGCACTAACCAAAGCAACTCCTCTGCACCCCCCTCTGAGTTTCCTATGCCATTATGCAGTTTTATCCCCTTTGAATATTTCTGAATATACTGATTGACAGTAGGGGGTGTCATTATCGCAAACTGTGTGAAGAATGAGTCACTGCTATTACACAATCAAAGAACAAAAGATGGGTGATTTTAAAGTCTCTCACCTTTCATTAGAACAGGTTTCAGGCTATACAAAACCTGGATGTAGACATTCTTTTGTGAGACAAGCTGCTTTTGTCTGGAGTATTTAACAGAATTCTGTAAAAGATGTTTTTACTACTGTTTGGGCTCTTCTTCAACAAGAAAAAAACTAACAATTAAAAAAACTTTTTCTGTGCTTTCAAAAAAAAAAAAAAAAAAAAGTGTGCTTTGCTTTTTGTAGAGCTGCGCAATTTGACCAAAATTTTGTAATTATATATCAACATGGCTTTAAAATAATAATAATAATAATAATAATAATAATAACAACAACAGTAAAAATATGAATTAATTATAATTATGATAAAATATTTTTAAAAAATTCACTGTAAAATAAACAAATTAAAAAAGAATTATAATTTATTTTACATTACAACTGTAAAATTACAATACAAATATTTATGGCTGTCTTAATAAGAACACATTCAAACAGCACTTCACTCTGAAACATGCAGCACATATATTTAATTAATTAAAACGCAGCCTTCGCGGTTTGATAATCACAATAAGTCATATCCAGTGCTGGGGAAAGTTACTTTTAAAGGGGTGGTTGATTATGATTTCACTTTTTTAACTTTAGTTAGTGTGTAGTGATCCTGTTAGAGCACAAACAGCATCTGCAACAAGTTACGATGCTCAAAGTTCAAAGCAAAGGAAGATATATATATTTTTTTTAAATTCTCCGTTGAAGGACTACAACAAACAGCTGGTAGGGACTACAATGAGCTTCTTGCTGGGTTGGTGACATCACTAACCCTACAATTTACATAAACCCTGCCCCTGAGAACACGCAACAAAGGGGGTGAGGCCATGTTATTGCAATACAGTATGTAACACAAATGCAATAGCATGTCATAAAAGCAAGATGACAACATAAGTTATAACCGTAATTAAACTAAACTATACCCGTTCTATCTTCATGCAGCATATATTCTCTGGCTCTTACTTAGGATATTCTTAGGATCTTACAACAGTTCCCACATGAGCGATTGATAGATTTTCATGACAGAATATGCTAATCAATGACTTTAAGATAGTTAACTCCACATCAGCTACATAAATTCATCAACTAACCATTCAGAAAGGTCTTGTTGCATTCTACATGTTGTCACTTCTTCTTGAGTCTCTCCATCAGTGTCCGACTCCGGTTTGAACATAAAAGGCTGAACAGTTTCTGACATTTTAAGTGAGTCTACCTGAGGTAATCGGCGCTGCTAACACGAGCTCTTGAAACTCCGCCCTCTTCTTGAGAGCAGCAGCACATTTGCATTTAAAGGGACACACACAA
Source organism: Ctenopharyngodon idella (assembly GCF_019924925.1). NCBI lineage: Eukaryota > Metazoa > Chordata > Actinopteri > Cypriniformes > Xenocyprididae > Ctenopharyngodon > Ctenopharyngodon idella. Next base: position 33,038,068 of record NC_067229.1, on the reverse strand, counting down.
AAACGGAGTGTTTTGCTCACCCTCAAAAAGTGACAAATTTAACATGCTATAAAAATTATCTGTGGGGTATTTTGAGATAAAACTTCACATACACACTCTGGCGACATAAGAGACTTGTTTTACATCTTGTAAAAATGGCATTATATCACCCCTTTAAAACAACAGGGGTTAGTGTACAACAGGGGTGCCCAATCCTAGTCCTGGAGATCTACCTATACCTGCAGAGTTCAGATCCAATGCTGATCAAACACACCTGTCTGTAATTATCAAGTGCTACTGAAGATCTTAATTAGCTGGTTCAGTTGTGTTTGATCAGGGTTGGAGCTGAACTTTGCAGGAAGGTAGATCTCCAGGAACAGGATTGGGCACCCCTGGTCTACAACTACAATAACCATCATGTTTACACAGTACACACAACGCCTCTGCCTCTTACTCCTGATTTATCTTAACATAGGGACAGGAAAGGTGTCAACCAATAAATGAAAAAAAAAAAAAAAAAAACTTATTTGAAAAACTAACTCAACTCAACATTTACAAAAAAAAAAAAAATTTTGTAAATGTAAAAGTAATGTGTTACTTTACTAGTTACTTGGAAAAGGTAATCTGATTACGTAACTTGCATTATTTCTAATGCACCCTGGTCATATTGCAATTTTGGTTTCATTTAAGTTAATTGTGCAGCCTTACTCATCACACACAAAGATAGAGCGAAAGATTGCCTTATACACAGCTGACCTCTGACCTCCTCCCTGTTGCATGAAGGCGGGCACAGCGTGGGTAGAAGCCTCACTTTGATTGGCTAGCGACAGGCTTGTGAATGATTGGCAGCGCTTAATGAGAGCCCAAGAGAGGTAACCCGACAGCTGTTTGTTTGCTGCTAATGAGAGACTGGTAGAGGAGAGAGAAAGGCTCACACACTGGAACTCTTTGAAAGAGGCAGTCTTCAGAGCGCCTGGCAGAAAAGAAGAAGTCCTACCTCTCCCTGAGGGCCGGGCTCGGGGTCTGCTGCAGTGAGCCGCTCTGGAAGCTCCTGGGTTCTGTCACCACTGTTCACCATGGATCGGATTTGATGTTTGCACAAAGACCAGGGAGATGTGGCTCGACAAAGCTTTGCTGTGTCTGTGATAATTAGGTTTAACAAGTTTGTATTGATCTTTCATAAAAGATGTCTATATAAAGACGACTTTATGAAAAGATGATGAACCATTTTTAGCATTTAGGTCAGACAAAAATTTGATTTTTGGAATGATGTGAGGTGGATGTGGTTATTGGCTCGGTTTTATCTATACAGAATCCAACTTCTATTGTTCTTCCCCTCTGAGCTTTTATAAACCCCCCACAGCATGGTGGAAATAATTAAACGTGTAGTTTCCAACCAAAAAAATCTTAAACGTCTGTTACACTCTTTCCGAAGGACAAACTGCCTGCTGTCTTTCTTTCATACAGACCTCCCCTCGGCTGGTGGGAGCTGCGTGATTTTAACAGACAGCATCAGGTGGCATGCTGTTACACCCAGTGCAGGAAACATCTACCGTGTTGAAAACATACAGGGCTAAAATATAGAGTTGAATCCTCAGTTTTGCAATGTAAACACTGAATTAAGCATAGCAGGTTCTACTTTCTACTCCGCTGGTCTCATGACAATCAATAAAGGCCTTGGCAGACTGGGTACTTAAAGGGATAGTTCTGCCAAAATTGAAAATTCTGTCTCCCACTTGTGTTGTTCTAAACCTTTGAAACACCAAAAAAGATGTTTAGCAAAATGTCTGAGCTGCTTTCTTCTGTACAGTGCAAGTGGATGGGGACCAGGAGCTGTTAAACTGCAATAAAAACCATAACAGTAGTTCATACTTGTGTTCAGACCAAATTCAGATATAATTCGGTAGCTTTGTGTGAAATCTTGCTTGACAGCTTCAGTTATTTTTTCAGTTGTATTGTATGGAAAAGACCAACTTGGAAATTCTGCTATAACTAACACTTTTTGTGTTAAACGAAAGTTTTAACAAGACACAGGAGTCAGTAAATGTTCAGTTTTAGGTGAATGATAACTTTGAATGAAAGACAAATGAAGTATGAATGAAAGTTCACAGGATCCTATGTTAATGAGATGAAGCTAAACTGTTTTGGCCTTGGCTTGCTGTCTGTAATGAAGAACTTGAGCATGAAACATTATCCAAGCTCTAACTTGTCCTCCTGACTGCCTAATTACAGAATTTATAAAATAAATGAGTAGAAATACACAATATATAATAGAAATGAATGTACAGGTGGAGTTCATTTATAACTCCAAGATGAGAGAACTAAATTTCAGCATACAATCAGGACTACCAAATCACTGGTATTTGCATGACATTCTCATGGCTCTTAAATGATAATATAGCACTGATGGTAACAAAACACTGAGTTTTAGACACTATGTTTACATTAACTAATCCTCCTCAGTTGGAATGTGGGGAAATTCCTCAATTGGAATTCAGATCTGATTTCAGATTCTGAAAGTTCTGTTTATTTTAAAACCTAAACTTCAGAATCTGATTCACAGTCACCGAGTTCACAACCGGAGAAAACCACCAGAGTATAATTGTCATTTTTGTTTTGATGGCACATCTAAAAAGAAGGCTGACATTTATATCAGAAGACCTTTTTATAGCAAATAAATATTAAAGCTAGGGAGTGCAATTTTGTAGAGGCTAGCAATAGAAGCTAGCTTCGAAAGCATAAGATCCCACCCTCCTAAGCCATGCCTCCTTCAAAACACACAAATGTGCGCAGAGTCTGCAAATCGTCACAAGAGATGGCGTTAAAGTACCTCATGTCTCAAAGCACATAACATTACAATAATAATGAACGTAAACAACTTAAAGAGCTCTGAGGACGTGAATAGCTCCGAGTAGAACTTCACTAGCTGCTATTTCATAATTATGATAATTACAACATGGCGTGAACGCAGCATAAGCTCATTGTTTTGGTACAGGAGGAACTGTAAAAGGTGGCTGCTGTTTGTTTGCGGCGCTCTGTGACTGTTGCTGCGTTCAAAATCGCATACTGTATAGTAGGTTGTACATTTGGCTTGAAACTTACATCGCGACTGTTAAAAAAGTACATTCTATATAGTATGTGTGTAATATAAATGAAATTTGGGCGTCCTACATCTGCCATGTTGTTATTGTCATGTGACTGGCGGCTTCAGTTACGTCGCTTCACTTCCAGTCACAAATCCTCTCTCATGGCCTCATGGGATAGGCCCTGTTCCAAATGGCACACTTCATATGCACTTATGGTCTTGTGGACTTACAATGGCCGCCACTTGCACATGATCATGAAGTCCGTGAGACATAGTTTGTCCCATTTGTCATTTTAGATTTTAGGAGGGTGCTAGCGGGTGCCCTCTTTGTGGTCGACATGCGCCCTCAATGGACACTTCCCAGATAGCAACAAAGTTTGGGACAAATCTGGCTTACATCCGGCACTTCTGGCTTGATTCTGGCGTATTTGTATTTATACATTTCACTATATGAATATTATTTTGGCATAATATCGGTTCAGTTACAGGTGTATTGTAGTGCTTCTGGATAAGTTGTGGTTGAGTTCTGGGGTGATGCTGGCAGCAGTTTGGTTCTTTTCTGGCTGACATCTGGGGATTCTGGCACTGTTGTGGGTCAGTTATGGCTGATTTTCTGGGACATGGAAGAAGTTGTGGGTGAGTTTTGTTCTGTTACCGGCGTTGGTCTGCCTCACTTTTAGTAAGTAGCTTTTGGGCCAATCTTGGACCGTAATTCCATGCGGTATGTGGGCCAAACTCTCATCCGAAATTCAACTGGATTTGGCCCAACACAAATTTGCTATCTGGGTTCAAGCCCGCACAGAAGTGAGCTTTGCAGCAGACTTCTACCTGACAGTCAAAGCAGCGTTACGTCACAAAAGTGTGGACTCAAAGGAAGACCGTGAGTGTTTAGGGTTCCATTTTGGACAGGGTTAGCGCACTTCAGAATCTCGACGGAAGTAGTAGGTCATCCAGGTACTTTTTGTCTACTGCTATATGAATACTGTGAATTCGGACATACTACTTGTGTGTCTACAACTCTGCATGGCCTCATAGAACATGCTGATGATGTGTGATCTCTGTGCGGAGGAATGTAAATAAATAGGTTGACAGGCAGGTAGGACATTCTATCATTGCATTCTATCATTCTATCACCACATGCAATGATTGGACAAACATTTTTTGGTCCTGAGACTTCCACAGAAAATATGTACATTTTTAATATTTAGACCACTTCTATTATTAATTGCTATCAGGATGTGAAGAAAGTTTCAACCAGTATGACAAAAAGTGTTTATGAAAAACATTGCCTACCCTTTTTAAGTCTCCTCCACTTTCCAGTTTGTGAGATGAAAGACAAAAATAAACATAGGAACAGTTGTAAGATGTAAAACATGTAAATATACAGATCACTGCACTGCACATGTGTGCGTGCAAGGTGTTTTTGAATCCGACATTCAGGTTCAAGCATGTACATGCTTAATTTTTTCCCTATTGAACAGATTATTTCAGGTCTACACCACCCATTTCAATCCAAACGAATTTTCATTCAGATCAAGCTCAATTTGTTCGATTGAGGTGTTTACATGAAGGCTTTTCAATTCGATTAAGCCAGTATTTGATTCATCTGGTTGCATGTAAATGCATGTAACTTACCTCACCCACACCCACCCTACAAGAAATAAACGTAGGCCTACATGATATAGATGCAGCAGTAGATGTGTCCTGTCTGTTGTTAGTGTCTTCATTCATGTTGCTGAACCACACACATCTCCATTCACTTCTAATGCTCTCATTTTTATACAGTAGGCTATATTCATGGATGAGGTCTAGTCTTTCTCTTCACACAAACTGTTACACAATCTAGCATCCTGTTTTCAGCATGAGAACAACAACAGCGGCTCTGTGTGTGTGTGTGTGTGTGTGTGTGTGTGCGTGGGCGATGGAGGAGTGGATTTATGGGGTAGATTAGAGGCAACGTGAACACGCTTTGCCAGCCGTGTGTACATTCAAACGCCCGTGGGTGGCGCCAAAAGAGCAAAGAGCGCTCAGCTCTTAACTGTTGAATGCATCAAACTGTATTTGTTCATTGGATGCGATTCCAACTCGATCAATACTCATCACATTTTACGACCCAGTTGCTCAGGATTATGATTCACGCACGAGAAAGTAATGACACAACGAGCAGGGCTTCGTGGGTGACCCTTGGAAGGGTCTGATGCTTAAAGGCTTTGAAGCCACGCACTCTTTAAAACTAATAACTCATTAAATGAAAAACAGATGCAGACGTTTGCTAAAAGAAATGGTGATTTGACTCATCTCTACGCGAATCGTTTTCCCCCGAACCGTTTCAAAGTACCGGTTCAAAGGTAATGCTAACGTGATCCCTATGTTCTCTAAAACGCCACATTTTTTTTATTTTTTATTTATTTTTATTTTTTATGAATATGGATGTTTAATTTTTACATGTAATTTTATGTGTAGCTACCAGTTCAGTTTCTTGCAGCCAACTCAGCTCATTAAAATGTTTAAACATTTACAACACGGAGGCATTTGGCAACTTTCATTTGCATTTAAGTTTGCAAGTACCTCATTTTAATTAGGCCCATCAGTCAAATCTTCAGTTTAGTCCAAAGACCACATGTTTTCTCAGTTCGAAAGAGAAGGCGTTGTTTTGGAAATGCCGATTCAAAGCTTAATGACTCGTGAACTGCTCGAACCGATTCGGTCAGATGCTGGTTTTGTGAACCGGTTCAGACAATTCATTGAAATGTTCCGACTAAACAACAACAAAAACGCTAATAGGAAGCAATGAAACACAATTAAAACATATATGTGCCGTGTATTAGGCTATTAACAATTATAGTATTTTTCTAACCTAAATGCTTTTTTTCATCAAACAGCCTGTGGCGCGTGAGAGCCCCACCTCCTCTCGCTTTGCGCGTCCGCCTGCGCGCGCTTCTAGAGGGGAACAGCGCGCGGTGCTGAGAAATCTCTCCACTCACTCTCTCACATGCATAGAAATGCAGGATTAACCCTGTGCGGAGAAGATTCTTGTGCCAAAACTGCGTTGATAGTCTACTTCTGAGGAAAGCGAAGGGGGAAAACCCGAATCCATACGTTCTGCCATGTACTGTTACATTTTTACATTATTTCCGGTAGATTATGCTATCATTCCGTAAAAATAACGAGGAGCACTATCAAATTTTGTGAGAAGCTGTACTCTCCTAAAATGAGTGTTTGAGGATTTATGGACTGAAACGGGGGAAGTTGCTCGTTTTAGAAGCGTTTCTGTGTTGAGAAACAACAGCAAAGACATTTGAACAGCCATCATCAGCCGTAATTTCTCATTCATTATCACTTAAATGAGTGCCGATGTTATCAAACTGACGCGGAGTCGTGGGAATGGCGTGGAAAATAGCTCGGCTACTTATGGATTGTTTTCCAACGGAAGGATTTTATGTTTTCTTGATGTCTGGATTCTTTAAATCAGGTGTTTAGGGGTCCGTGTAAACCTCGAAGGAAACATCAGCTGTAGTTGATCCTCAGACAAGAAGCCTCGGTCTTGGCAGGAAAAAGTGATCGACGAAGGTAGGCAACGAACTTTACTGTCGCCACTGGAAAATGAATAAAGCTGAGGGGAAGGTTCGATATGTCGATGGGTCACATTTAAATATTCGATACACGGCGGTATCCCATTGTAGAAACTATAGGGGTTTTGAAAGATTACGTATTGATGTCAGTGATTTGTGTGCGAGCCCTTATTATTTCGAGATTCTGACCACATTTGGATGGCGTTTATTTTTTCCAGAATCAATCGGGCTGTTTAGGTTTACATATACATAACCAAATGGCACTTGTTTGTTACCGCTTAGCCCATTTAGTGCGACGCGAATTCAGGGAATCTCATTTTTATTACGCAGTAAACGGTTTGCAGGTCTTTTGCTACGCATTTTAAGGTGCAGAACATTTATTCGTAAGCCAGCTGCGATAAAGATAGTTGACGAACGACCAGTTGAATGTAGGCTACTGTTTGCTGCGCGCAACTGCAAGTCATGTATAACATTGTTATCGTTAAAACTCGCCATCTAGCCGCACAGGGTTAGATTTTATTCAACAGGACTGCAGATATAAAGGAAATCGCAGTGGAGCGCCCACCTGGGTTGGCTGGGTCAACAGCAGGATCAATGTTTGGTCAAATCCCTGTAAGGCTGATTACAGGATTCCCCCTTCCACCATCTCCACCCACAACCCTCTCTGAGCTCAAAGGAAAGGATGATGTGCATCTACAAAATGGGGTTTAAAATCCAAAATAATTGATTGAATGAATAAATAAATATAGAATCATTTCATACCCACATGAAGAAGACAATAATAATAATAATAATAATAATAATAATAATAATTGTTGTTGTTGTTGTTGTTGTTAACTGCTACATCAATACCAAAAATGAAAAAAAAAAAAAAAAAAATTGCAGTTATCAAATAAGAAATGATAGTATTCTTAATGACCTTATGCAAAGGATATTTAAAAATCCTGTGTTGGTCCAAAAAAAAAAAAAAAAAAAAAAGTATGGTCTTAAACAGCCATTACTGAATTCAGTTGCCTGTAAAATTACTCTGCATTTGTCCATAGGGTGGATGAATATGGGTAACTGATTTAATTGGACTGAGCTTAAATGCTAAACCTGTTGAACCTGAATGAATGTGATAACAGATGATTTACAGCACTGCAGAAAAATAAAAGGTCACAATACTTCAGGGAAAATGAAATGTCTGCATAAACTATCAGTCTCAAGAGCAGAGCAAAAATGACTTCAGAACTTGTTTAGGGTGGATTTCACCCATATTAATTTCTGAAATTGTTGCAGACATCTTGTGCAGTGTAAGCAAGGCTTGGAATTACAACTGAGGGTTCTGTCTGAAAATGCTTGTGCTGTAAAACAGACCTCTGAATATTCTCAGCGCTGTGTGAGATTGATACACTGGCTGAATGTGGCTGGTTCGTTTAAATTGTCAAGGTGTACTAGCATTCACCAGGGAGGCAGTCCATAGTGAGCATATGTTCAGTTCATTGCTTCTCCACAGCGTGTAACCAACTGATGTCTTTGAAACAGACTGTATATTTAATGTTTTCATCCACATGTTTTCCGGCGCTTACACTTGAGTTCAGAGCTATTATAATAACCTTTTGTTCGTGAGGCACTCTGAATAGTTCTAAATCAACAGCCCTTAAATAGTTTGCTGAGTGTTTGTAGACTCTTATCAGGATGAGATGAAGTGCTTATGCTCTTGGGGTGTTTGAAGAGTCTCTTATGTAAAGTGTGTTGCTGTGTTTTACATTTTTTAATATTATTTTTATGATTTCCTATCCCTATTCATGTATGAATCTGTGTCAATTTGTTGTGGCTGTTGAGGGAGTGAGGAAAAAAAAAGACAATTGTTTCTACAACCTGTCAATGGTGGCCTGAAAAAAGTAAGCAAGCAAGTGAACCTCCCCCTTTACACGTTTCAACAAAATGTTCTCACTTCCCTGTGAACCACCCTACAAAGGCAAAATGCAATAACTGTCAATGCTGGAACTGAGGAAATAGCTTGAAATTTTTTTGATTGATTTTTTTTTAATACCCCGTTTCCCTGAATCTGAGGAGAGTTCAGCCAAATCTGTCTGTTAGAGGACAGATCATAGACCCAATTTCGGTCATAACCCACTTTTTAACAAAATGTGTAGTTATTGTGCTTTGTCTTTGTAGGGCAGTGCAGTGTCAGTGGATTTCTATTCAGTTTGAATTGTGTGGTTACAAATAATTACATGCGCTAGCCAATGATTTGCAGCAGCATACTTAAATCCCTTAAGGTTTATAAATTCTCAAATGAAGAAAAAAAACATAATGCACAAAAAGCTGCAAAATGGAATTTTCTCCACTAGGACATAACGAATGGGCCAACATATAACCGTTATGAGTATTTTCACACATCTATAGCAGTAGATCCAATGTTCCAGTCTTACCACATTACTAGGGTCCACTTTCCCACTGCCATGAGTGCAAGTTATTGCCTGGGCCTTCGGAGGCTGTGCTTTATGCCACGGTCCCTAATCATGTTTTTACCCTATACACTATCAGCACAGCTAAATCGACAAGAGGCTGCCCTGCAAATGCAAAAAGAGGACACATCAATACCTGGGCAATTAGTGCATCAATACACTGCACTCCCAATCTTAACAGATACGGAGGAATTGGATTTCTGATTGGATTTCTATGCATTCTTGTGTTTAGCTATTTTGTATAACACTTATTTACTTTCCTTTGGATCATGGTCGCTTGCAAATCCTGTATTGATTCTGGTTTGACTTATGCTCCATTCTAGATGTTACATGGATGTTTTGCATATAAACATACAGGGTCTTTAAAGACCGCAGCATTAAGTGCCACAGCTCAATAGACTGTCCACTGTCCTTTAAAGGCGCAACATCTTCTCACTTAGAAAATAATTAAACTCCAAAACCATTCGGTGCTTAAAAAGGAGAGAAACCTGGATCCAGGGGAATACAGATCAAAGCAGATGCTAAAATAGAGGATAGTGATTAATGAGGAGGCCTAGCAGGTTGAAAATCAAACATGAGCATTACAGTGTGTAAATTAGCCTGAAACTTCTGAGCCTTGATAGGACAGATATTTTTCATCTGTCTTGAGTAAATCTGTACTTTGAGATAAGGGCTGGCCTCCAGGTGCTCTGTGACCTGGGAGTGCAGCGTCTTAATATACCGGTGTTTCACAGAGGGGAATCTTTCAGCCTACATTCTGTGATGCTGAATGGTTCCTTTGCTGTGTTAGCAGTCTTCTTCGTACCTTTTGTCTCATCAGCACTTTGCATTGAGAAACTGCCTATTTTATGTTATGGGCCAATCAGATGAGTGTAACCTTCATTAAATTGAAGTCATCCAAAATAATAGCCCCATCACTGGCTGTGAATATGTATAGGATTAAGGGTATGTTGAGGAAATGCATTATAAACTGCATATAAGATGGTTTAATTTATGTTGTAAATAGTACAAAGCTTGCTGAGCTGTTGTTTTGAGCCTAACAGTAACCCATACCTTCTTATTAAAAAGCCCATTAAGAAGTGTCTTATTACGTGTTCTAAATCATTAATTTTCAAAAGCAGCTTAGCTTGGACAGGCACTCAAAAGGGTGCTAATTAACATTTTCCTGTGTGGTATTAATAGGGATGATTTAACTTCCAGATTTAAGCAAAGAAGCATTGTTGTAGCAGTTATGCTACTAAATCATTGGCTGAAGTTGAAAACATTAACATGGTTTCGAACACCTTTGTGAACGACATTTTTACATTTTCTTTTCCATTCTTTACATACAAGTAATTGTCTGCTCAAAAATGAGGATGATAAATAATGTAAGATAATGAGAGAGGAGGCTTTTAGTGGTGTCGGGGGAAGAGGCATTTTCCTGGAGAGCTTTTACAACTCTTAGCCTTGGTGCTCACAATGTGTACACAAAACAGTGTGTGTGAATTCTGTTTCACCCGTGCCTAGTCCATCAACAGTAAAGTAAGTTAAAATAAAAAAAATGAAGTTTGTTTTTCTATGTTTATTCAAAAGAGTACCGCACGGCACACTTGTTTATGATTTAACATGTTTTTCACACTGTTTTGCAGACTGAGGTGTTACCTCTCTGAGGGCCCATGGATCTCCCTGTGGTGTTGTTTCTGCTGTGGGGACTGTTACTGGACTTGCTGAGTGGTGCGGTGGGAGGCATTCTATACCGCGTACATGAGGAACAGCCTCCAAGCACACTGATTGGCAGCCTGGCGGCTGACCAGGGGCTACCAGACACTGGACACCTGTACAAACTGGAGGTGGGCGCTCCCTATCTGCGGGTGGATGGCAAAACTGGAGATATCTTTACCACTGAGATCCCCATAGACAGAGAGACACTGAAGGATTGTCGTAATAAAGGCAAGCCCTGCTTCCTGGAGTTTGAGGTGTCCGTCACAGACCTTATTCAAAATCAGAGTCCACGGCTGATAGAGGGAAGGATCGAGGTGCAGGATATCAATGATAATACACCACAATTCCCCTCACCTGTCCTTACCCTCTCAGTTCCAGAGAACACCCACATGGGGTCACTCTTTTCAATTCCACTGGCCACTGACAAAGATACAGAGAGGAATGGAGTAGCTGACTACACCTTAACGGCAGGACCAGAGGCTGTAGCACTCTTTGGTCTGCAAGTTGCAGAGGACCGAGGTGAAAAATTGCCTCAACTCATTGTGTTGGGAAGTCTTGATCGAGAGCTGAAAGACTCCTATGACCTCACCATCAAAGCTGTGGATGGAGGCAATCCACCTCGCTACAGCAGTGCCTTGCTGAGGGTTGTCATTGCTGATGCCAACGACAATGCACCCACGTTTGAAAAATCCTCCTACGAAGCAGAGGTTGCAGAGAACAGCCCAATCGGACACTCTGTGTTACAGGTAAAATAGCAAACATGCTAGGTCAACCTTTAGATCCAAGGCAAGATAAATTGTCTATTGCATCATGTCTGAGTGTGAAATGTTAATGAGCACTGCTGTCCCAACCTCCCAGCTGTCTGTTCTTCACTTTGATGCTTTACATCAGTGAAGTATGGCTTGACTACTACATTCACTTTCTTAAATGATTAGAATAATCCATTTTGATCATCACATGCACACACATTTGGTTAAAAAATAAACAAGTATAAATTGATACAAATTTGAAAGAGATTATTGAGATAATCTGTATAGTTTGTTTTTAAGGAACCCCACTCTCTATAGATAGCCTATGCCCCAGAAATCCTGTTATGCAATACGTTGACAATGTTCCCAGTTTTGGGTTCCCTGTCTTCAAATACACAATATTTAATGCCCAATGTCTAATGAATGTTGTTTTGCAGTCTTGTCCTATTTTTGTAAATCGTCTTGAATATGTGTAAAATCTAGTTTGTTTTTATTTGAGTGTATTACATTTTAATTTATTTCAGTCCAATTTATTTCATTTTTTTTATTGCAGGTGAAGGCTAATGATTCAGACATGGGTCCTAATGGCGAGATTGAATACACATTACATCAGGCCATTGATCCTGTGCCAAAACTGCTCCGGATAGACCGCTCATCAGGCATCATATATGTCAAAGGCCCATTGGATCGTGAGGAGATCAACAATTTGAAATTTTATGTTGTTGCGCGAGATAAAGGCCCCTCACCGAAAAGTTCTAAAACATATGTTTCTATTGATGTGACGGACCAGAATGACAATGCACCAGCAGTGGAGATTCGAGGCATTGGTCTTGTGACCCATAGTGATGGGGTAGCAAACATTTCAGAGGACATGCCAGTTGGCACTGCAGTGGCATTGGTACAGGTTTCAGACAAGGACGAGGGAGAGAATGCTGTGGTGACCTGTGTGGTTGCAGGTGATGTTCCTTTCCAGCTTCGGCCAGCCAGTGATTCATCAGTTGACAACAAGAGAAAGTACTTTCTGCAGACCACAACACCTCTGGACTATGAAAGAGTTAGGGACTACCGGGTGGAGATAGTGGCAGTGGATTCAGGCAATCCAGCTCTGTCCAGCACTAACTCGCTGAAAGTCCAAGTGACTGACACAAATGACAATTCCCCCATTTTCTCACCAACCCTGTTTGAAGTAGAGTTTGCTGAGGAGAACCAACCAGGAGAAAAGGTGGTAGATGTAGTCGCCTCAGATGCAGACAGTGGCACTAATGCAGAGCTTGTCTACAGCATTATTGCGGACTCTTCAACAAGGGGGCTTTTTGAGATTGACCCCAGCTCAGGCGAAGTACGTGCTCGAAGCCCTCTTGATCGTGAGCACAAGGAGCGCTATGAGTTCCGTGTTACTGCAGCTGATAAAGGGGTTCCCAGCCACAGGGGTACTGCCACAGTTGTAATCAAAGTACTTGATCGGAATGACAACGATCCTAAGTTCATGCTGAGTGGCTACAGCTTCTCAGTCTTGGAGAACATGCCACCTCTTAGCCCTGTTGGCATGGTAACAGTACAGGACATGGACGAGGGCGAGAATGCTCAAGTGCAACTTTCTGTGGAACCGGATGTGGGCAAATTTGTGATCCAGAATGGTACTGGCACTATTCTGTCCAGTATCTCATTTGACAGAGAGAAGGAGAGCAGTTACACATTCCGGTTGAAAGCTGTAGATGGAGGGGACCCACCCAGGTCATCCTACGTTGGAGTGACCATCAATGTCCTCGATGAGAATGATAATGCACCTGTTGTCACCAAACCATCCAACTCATCCTTTATGCGTCTGTCTCCCATGGCTGCTCCAGACAGTGTTGTGGAAGTGGTTGAAGCAGAGGACATTGATTCTGGTTCCAATGCTGAACTTGTATACAGCATTGCTGGGGGAAATCCACATGACCTTTTTTACATCTCTCCATCTAATGGCGAGATCACACTAACCAAGGAACTAACTCGAAAACATAGTGGTCTGCATCGACTGGTGGTAAAAGTGAGTGACAGGGGCAAACCATCCCGCCATGCTATTGCCTTGGTACACATTTACGTAAATGAAACCATTGCTAATGTAAGTCATGTGGAAGCACTTGTGGGGCATAGCTTGTACACCCCGCTGGATATGGACATTGCAGGAGACCCAGATTATGGTCTGGCTGCCCAGAGGAGCAACATTGTATATGGCAGTTTAGCTGGAGTGGCGGGAGTGGTCACTGTGATTGTTGTGGTGGTCTTCATCAGGCATCGCCTTCAAAGAGAAGCTAAGAGTGGTTATCAGGCTGGCAAGAAGGAGACCAAAGATTTGTATGCCCCCAAGCAAGGGCCAAAAAGTGGCAAGGGGAGAAAGGGTAAAAAAGGTAAGCCACCAAAGTCACCTAAACCTCTTGGAGAGGATGAGGAAGTCAGCCTTCAAAAGAGTCTGAAATTTAACCTTGATGGGGTCAACGACAGCCCCAGGATCCATTTGCCTCTGACATATCCGCCTGGAAGCCCTGACCTAGGCAGGCACTACCGTTCCAATTCCCCATTGCCCTCCATCCAGCTCCAGGCCCAGTCCCCATCTGCCTCCCAAAAGCATCAGGCTGTCCAGGAGCTCCCTGCTGCCAACACCTTTGTGGGAACAGGCGGTGATGACAACTCCACCGGCTCAGACCAGTACTCGGATTACAGTTACAAGACCAATCAACCAAAATACAGCACAAAAACGGTACCAATCTTTATTTCTGATTTTATATGTATAATGCGGTGGTGGAAAAATGGGTTTTGCTTGCAATTACTGATATAGGTCATTCCAATTTTGTTTAGAATGGTACTTTTGCTAAAATAGCGGGTGTTGATATATGAATATTTTACTATATATATGTTAAATATTATTCTCATTTTAATACGTGTGTTGTGGCTGAATTCCCAGCATATAATATGAAAAGACCATCTTAGCATTCAAGAATCTGTCTGTATGAAAGATGTCAAAAATGGCTCTTGTATTACATCATGCTCCCTGTATATATACTCTGGTCACCAATTCACTGTCAGAAAATACACTTCAATTTACTTTGTGAATAGACAATTACAAAGGTCCAGTCATGAAATGATTTCATAGTATTTTTGTAGCGTGGTAGAGTGTAAATGGTGGTCATATTTTCTAGAGTTCATGCTTTCTCGGATTGCTCATGTAATCTGATCTACCCAGTGAGAGGTGCCCATCTGACCTGCTGCTATTGAACAAGTCCAAAGTCACTTTCTTTGGCTTAGATGGAATTTCAGTCTGACCCATTCAACATGATAATTTCAGATTGAATCCAAGGGGCATCGAGGGGAAATATAAGAAATTTAAAATTGAGTATAATCTCCAGTGAGAGTGGTAGTGAAGTTTACTGTGCAGAGGCTTAAGACGGAAAGCTAGGGCACATGGGTCCTGACTCCGTCAGTACCAGTCTGGTGTTTGATAAAGCCAGCAGATGCTAGATGACAGTCAGGGTGAGTGCAGGCCTTGCAGACTCACTGACTGGGGAGAACAGTTACCCACGGCAGCTCCCACACCGTGATGGACAGCATATGGCATGGAAGTGACAATAGACTCCAGCTATGGAGAGCGTGCTGCATTGGTGTGTATTGTTTGTGTGTGTGTGTGTACTTCTAGGTTTCTGCATGCACTCGTGTAATCTGTTTGTGTGAATGTGGGCTGAGGTTCCTGTGTGTGGACTGGTTTCAGCAATTCAGCCTATCTGATCAGATTCCCGCTTGACGACATGCGTTACATAAATGGATATTTGTATCTGTGAGAGTTGAATGATAGGCATATAAACAAGGGACAGATGTTGACTCATGTGACATCTCTTGGCAGATGTGAACTCGTGAGGGAACCCCCTCCATCCCATCTGAAACCCACATCAGGTTTAACAGATTGACCAAAATAAAAAATTAAAATCTCAGCCAAACTGAGTGACAGATGTGGAGAGTGGAGCGTGACGGAGCGAATGGTAATACGCTCACCGATGACTCAGTGCGTGTGGCAATGTGCTCAGGTGCGTGTGACAGCCTTGGCTCAAGCTCTCCCAGTTTAAGCTCTGATGAGTGTAAACACAGTGGCCTTGTTTGCCGTTTATTGCCAGTGAGGATTGAGCGTGATGACTGGCTTCACTGCTTTCCTTCCTGGTCCGTAAAAAAACTCATTAAGAGGAGTTTGTTTGTTCTGAAAGACTTATCCTGAGGTGTGAAAAAAAACCCTCAATGCTCAATTCACAGTGGCATGGCCTGACTCCGCGAGGAGAGATTTGTTTAAATGTGTTGCTGTGTGGTGTGTTTGTGCGTGTGTCTTTCACAGTTCATGGATCTTCCCAAAACTCTCTCCCCATAACCTCCAAATGTGTTAGACTGTGTGACAGATACCGAGGGGACTGCATGGATTCATCAAGTACAGTGCTGATAATTAGCTTGGTCATGGCAAAGATCTAACACCTTTTTAGTGACGTGTTCCTCTCTCTCCGGAACAGCCTTGAGTGAGAGACAGTCGGGATCAAGGGAGAGACCTTCCCAGTTATTTTTAAATGGGCGTGATGAGAGCTTGCGAAGCTGTAAATCTGTGCTTAAATTAAATCCATACAATTAAAATGCTTTATTGGATGGAGATAACACTCTGTTTTCCCCCATCTTTACCATGGCCTGCCCTTCATTTCCAACTGGAGGGAGGAGGATTGGGTGGCAGGGATTCAGTTCTCACATCTCTTAAACTTGCAAGAGCCAGTGTGTTGGAAGAACACTCATAAAAGCTTTATACTGGGAAGGTGATGGTATATATTGTGAGATGGTAGTAATGTTTCATCTGGTAAAGATTTTGATCTATACTTATTAGTAGGCATGACTGCTTTGTTTTTACTAATGAGGATGAAGCTGTTATAAAAGGTTGCAATGTGAAGCACAGTTTAATTGTTATGTTTTCCTATGTGTGTCACTACTTTCCAGTAGAAAGGAACTAGATCCAGTCACAGTGTTGTACTGATATTTTTTTAAAATGTCAACAGAAATAACAATTTTATACTTTAAACCCTGATTTCCTAAATAACACTATAAGTATAGCTTTCTAATAAAATGTTTTGAAGACTTTATGCTTTTTTAATAGAAAGAGTGACTTACACATTCTAACTTACAATTAATGCTAATGCACATATTGACTAAGATGTTACATGCAGATGTTACAGTAGTTGTAATATTCTATTTATGTTGTGTATATATCTGATTAATCAAATATGTGTAGGATGCTTTTGGGTTTGAGTTAATAACTTCAGTTTATCGATGTTCATTCTAGGGCTGGCCGAATACCATTTTTTGAGCTTCGAAGCTTCGGTAATAATCAACACCGAATATTCAAAGCTTCAGAGGGAGGGGGCTGAACATATTCTTCTCTAATAAAGGCAGTGTAACGAGTAGAAATATGGTGTGGCCCCTTTAAGAGCTGCGCGCTCCCGGTTGAACTGTCTGCGGGTTATTTCTGTTTTTCTGTTGCTCATTTAAAGTTATTTTCTTTATTAAGTAACGCTGTGGATGGCATAACATTTGCGACGGACAGTTACACGTGTTTCATGGGGAATAAAGCGCCAGTTGTCAGTTGCCTCCGTGAAGTCTGTCTGGTAACAATAACTCGAGCTAAGTGAGCTAAGTGAGCCCTATTTGCTACGTACAAAATGCGTTACAGTAGGAATCTCTGTGTCTGTCTGTCTGTTTGCATTTTTTTGTCGAGAACCGTTCATCCAATTGACTTCACACGTGGCGGGTGCATTGTTGCAGACCCAAGGGAGTGCAGTGTCGCATTTTTTGGCGCAAGAACAGCAAAACAAACTAGCTGAAAGCGGCACACCTCACGCGAGCAGGGCTTATATGCTTCGAGAACGGACACTGCACTAGTGATATAAAACACAGGTCTGTTCAGAGCAATACTTTTAATAAGGTAACATTTTTCTAAAAAACAAGGTTGGGTTACTTCAACTGTCCATCCTATTAAAAACGGCTAGGCTATATAAGATAATTGTAAAAAAGAGTTTTGTATTTCGCCAGATTTTATAGTATAAACATTCAATCGCGAGGGGGATGCCAGGTGTGCGGAAAAACAAAAACAAAAACGAATATTCGAATCCCAAAATTGAAAATCGAATACCAACCCACCGAACGAATATTCAAATAATCGAATATTCGGGTCCAGCCCTAGTTCATTCATTGATCAGCTTCAGCTTACGCAACTCAAGCGGGGCAATCACAGGCATTATTGACTAATAATTTACATAATGTGAATGATAGGAATTTATCCCTGTTATTCAAACACAACTCCAAAAATAATGTTTGCCCTCAACAAGTTTAAAAACACTCCCCCACTGGTTTAACAAATGGGTTACTTCTGTCCCAAACGCCGGGTTGCTTAAACAGATTGCAATTACGTGTGATGCAGCTAATGGTGCAGAAATAGCACACTTCATCTTTAATTCACTAATCCATTTTTTACTTGATTTCCCAGCAAAAATAAGTATTGTGATACAGTCAGGCAATACAGATAGCATGCTATAACAATTCTTCATACTACGATATAAGATTTATAAGATTCATTTCAGCCTTACTCTGTCAAGACTGCTTTGACCATCCAGGGTATGGCAAAACAGTAAAAGCAGTGAAGTGAAGGCTAGCAAAGCATTGTAGCTGAAAAATAGCTCCAAGCCAAGCATTTTCTTGCTATCTCCACTCCATCTCTCTATCTTCATATCTACCACACACGTCTCATATTCTCTGGCAAGCAAAGCTTTAAGATAAGAGGATCTACCATCAAAAATATTGCCCTTCTACAGAGCATTCTTCCGTTCTTTTCCTCTCCTTTTCTTTTTCACTTTAGTAAATTATGCACCCTATATAATGAATCCAACGTGGCCATAAATCAGCCCTGGCACCAAGATATTCAGTACCTTTAGAGCCCCCTGCTCTTTGTATGGCTCATCTCCTACTCACATATTCTCTATGTGAAGCAACCCTGCCTTTATGGAGGCTGCCTCAAGGCCCTTCCCAGAATCCCACATTTTGAGCATCTGCTCAACCCAGCTCTGGCTAATATCCATAGCAGAATGCAGCCGTAAACCTCAAACCTGGCGCCCACCCTCTCAGATCTCCCCTCAGTGAATACAGCCCATAATACCCTCAGACTGCTCCTCATTAGAGCACAATACTGCCGGCACTCAGCTCCCTCTCGGTGGACCAATCTTCTGTCAGGTGCGAAGGCCTCACAGGCTCTTGCTCAGCGTGAAGACAACTGCTGCACTTACAGGAATTTGAGGTTTCAAGGCACCCTCCTTTCCCCCAGCCCGCAGGAGCAAACAACTAAGCAATTATCAAGAAATATTTTGCAATGATATTCTACAGAGATCATTCATACTGAGGGAAATTAGCACAATAAGGCAATTCCATTACTTCTACAGCTGGTGCGTTTTTGTCAACATGGCAGATGCCATCAAGACAACAAGGAGGGTCAGATATGCATTCTTGTTCATACAGAGTCTCGCTAGAGGGTCTCTCTGGGACTAACAAGTCTCTGCAGGCACTTATGGACTGACTGGTCTTGGCTGACACTTCAGAATCGATTGACCTGGACAAGTGCTCAGGGATTTAGTGCACTGGGCAAGACATATTCCAAATGAGTAATCTTGTCCAGTAGTGATAAGACTGTATAACCTCAAAGTTCTTTACATTTCCTTCTTAGCCATTTTGTAGTCAAACCACATTTTGGCCAACAACCAATTTTAGTATGTTCAAGCCTGTTCTTCTGCCAAAATGATTCACTAGATATCACCACTCAGTTGGATCTCTACTTCAAATAAATGAGACTGACATGACATTTTGAGTTTGGGCTAATCGATTCTCATGATCTTGACAAGCACACTGGGATGGGCCCTGCAGAACTGACACAGTAGAATTGGATCATCTCTCTTTGTCTCTCTCTCTCCCTCTCTCCCTTCATCTCAAAAGGACACAAACTCTTTCAGAAACTTGGGATTCGAGTAGTGGAGGGGCTTGCGTAAATCTTTACGCCTCTGGTCCAGTCCTTATACGGTTTGTTGGCGATTTCAATCTAACATTCCAATGATTACCTGTTAAAAGGGATTACAGCCCCAACCCAGGAGGTGCTTCACTGGCAGGAGACCATTTCTCTGAGATGGCTGATGTTGTTGAGCTGTTCGACAGCGAGGCGCAGCGCACCGCAGCAGCACACAGATGTGCGAGTAATGATAGTGTCGTCGAAGACGAGGATGACAATAATGATAATGATTATGGTAATATGCAAGTGTTCACAGTCAGATTCATTTCCTCCCAAATATATTTCTGCACACAACCACAAGGAGCTTGATTTATGCGAATGTTGTCTTAGAAGCATTTTTCTACATGGGTGTTTACGAAGCCATGTCACTGCGCTGGAGGCACAGCATCTCTGATTTCATCATATTACATTCTTGCTTATGATATGAGAAGAGAAAGCTACGATAAGGATGAATATAGATAGGGTGGGCTGACACAATTATGAATAATTGTTATACAAATAATAGCGATCATTATAGTCCACTTTTCATTAACACTGGAACCCAGCCAACCTGAATAATATATTATAGTGATGTCTTGATAAACAGTATAAAGACATTTCATGGCATTTCTACATTGGCTTTTATAAATTTGGATGGTAATATGTGATTGGAATTTAAAGTGCACAATAATCACAATCAGCTAATTATGTAATAATCATGACAAGCTTATAGACGGTGATGTTCTCTCTTCATCTCTCTAGCTGTTTTCCTGAACAGATGAAAGGCAGTGGCAGTTGTATTCTGTGCCCTGTCTCATTTCACTGCTGACAGGAACGCGTTTTGTGAGCCGACGATGGTCAGAGTCGCACTTAATAAAAAATGAGAAGCTCCTTTAGGTAAAGCTATGTAGAGGCTCAGCTCCTTGATGGCAATTCCTTTAGCTCAAATATTTTATCACTACTCATTCCTGCCTCCTTTACCTTCCGCCAGGCAGATTAGTGCTTTTATCAATAAGCAGCTTAGCGCCAATGCTTCTCTCAATAATGTGCAATGCCATTTCTCTCCTGCTGCTGTAACTCTTAGATGCTTCTCTTTCTTTTGGTCTTCCTATATCCTGTCTGAGTGGTTTTACTTGTTTTCCTTTACGTTGGTCGAAGTACACTGTAAAAAGGAATTGGTGAAAAAAAGTGTTTTTTTAGGTTCTCTCAACACCAAAAGTTGTCTTTAAAGGAACACACCACTATTTTTGAAAATAGGCTAATTTTCCAACTCTCCTAGAGTTAAACAGTTGAGTTTTACCTTTTTCGAATCCATTCAGCTGATCTCTGGGTCTGGCGGTAGCACTTTTAGCTGCAGCTTAGCATAGATCATTGAATCTGATTAGACCGTTAGCATCTCGCTCAAAAATGACCAAAGAGTTTCGATATTTTTCCTATTTAAAACTTGACACTTCTGTAGTTACATTGTACTCTCATTCTGGCGTAATAATCAAGGAACTTTGCTGCCGTACCACGGGTGCAGCAGGCGCAATGATATTACGCAGCGCCTGAAAATAGGCTAACTTCCGTCAGCATAACCAGCGTGACCACCTGCTTGCACAGGGAGCGTGCCTTGCAACCATGGAGACATTTGTGAGAGACGATTCAGAAGATATTTACTTTGGTGCAGATCCTGAACTGTATCTATTTGAACCGGAATACACTGAAGATGAGTCTTTGGAACGTGAAAGGCAAGAAAGTGTGGATATTTTCAGGCGCTGCATAATATCATTGCGCCTGCTGCACCCATGGTACGGCAGCAAAGTTCCTTGATTATTACGCCGGAATGAGAGTATAGTTCCTAGCC
Source organism: Ctenopharyngodon idella (assembly GCF_019924925.1). Taxonomy (NCBI): domain Eukaryota; kingdom Metazoa; phylum Chordata; class Actinopteri; order Cypriniformes; family Xenocyprididae; genus Ctenopharyngodon; species Ctenopharyngodon idella. The sequence goes on along the minus strand of NC_067229.1, from coordinate 33,016,603 downwards.
ATATCGGCCTAGAAAACTGCAACTTTTCATTTTCTGTCAGCCTTAGTACACGATGTAACTACAGAAGAGTCAAGTTTTAAACAGGAAAAATATCGAAACTCTTAGGTCATTTTTGACGGTCTAATCAGATTCAATGATCTATGCTAAGCTGCAGCTAAAAGTGCTACCGCCAGACCCGGAGATCGGCTGAATTAATTCAAAAACGGTAAACCTTTGTTTAAAGCTGTTTAACTCTAGGGGAGTTACAAAAATAGTGGCATGTTCCTTTAAGTTTGTCCTTAGCTGTCCTTTGTTTAGCCAATTTAAATTTGTTCATTAAATGAAAATGTATCGTTCAGCAAATACAGTGAGAAAAACTAGCAATTAATAAACTAGAAATTAAGTCAATAAATTACATTTTTTCAATATAATAATTTTAATTTCACATGCCTTATACCGTATTTATACATTTAATTCAAAACTTTTACTGTATGCAAAGTAAGTAAAACTATGTAAAATCTCTAATTAAAGGAATAGTTATCTCAGCAAAATATATTTTATATATTAGCATCAGGAATTGGAAGAATGAATTCTGCATTAATCGTGTTAATTATTTTAATGCGTTAAACAGTCCATTTTTATTGCAGAAATAAGCACATCCCTAAGACCCTACATCTCTCTCTGTGTGTACTTTATATAAAACCCTCCAAAAATTGCAAAAATGGTCACATTGCCAACCATAATTTGGTGTTTTGTGGCTGTAAGGTTTTATTTAGACTTATTTTGTTGAGCCATTTTTCCAGACCTAGATGCTGGTTTTTATAGCGAGATCTGGCAACATTGTCTCTGAGTACTGAGAAGAGAGAAACATCTCTGATGTGCAATTTTAATGCATCATTGACACTATTGTATGAAAGTCTTTGTGAGTGCAACTTTATTTAGGCTAGTTGAGGCAACATTTGAGTGAATATTATCAGTGTTTTAATGTAGATTCAAAGAAATTCACACATTTTATTATCTGTGACTCAAAAAAGTACTGTATGCTAGATAAAATATAATTACTTTTTACAGTGCACTTTTGCTTCAGTTCCCTTTCAAGGGAACTCGCGCTGCGTCAAGCGCTTTGGGAACGCCTCTGCGTGAATGCGTCGTGAAGCACATGTGAAATCTGTCCAATAGCGTGACGGAACGTCATAGGCGGGTGACGTCATGACCAGGAAACTATAAAGCACACCCGAACCAAACAGAGTTAGCTTCTGTGTCTTCAGTAAGCGCTTTCTGTGAAACTGTCTGTCTTATTTATTGTTGTTTGTCTCTCACGTTATTCAAGCACACATATCTAAGACACTATTATGGCGACACAAGTGCAGCAATTCAGGCCGTGTGCGTCTCCTTGTCCTCGCTACATTCCGGCGGGAGATGCACACGAGCTTTGTGTTGTTTGCTTGGGAGTGGAGCATGCCCAGTCAGCTCTCGAGGGAGCTGGCTGTGAGCATTGCGAGCTGATGTCTATGAAGACGCTCCGCTCCCGCCGGGCGCTTTTCGAGGAAAGCGGTTCGGCTCGCGCTCCCCGCGGCTCGGGTCCCGCTGCTGCCGAGGCACAGCGAAGGCTCGCGTCGTGGGGTTCGCAAATGGATCTTGCAGAGGGGTTAGAGACGGGCCCCGCCCTTTCTCTGCCTTTACCTGCAGGATCCAGCGCTTCATTTCAGGAGCTAGAAGCACGCTCTGCGGTTTCTTCTGCCCCTGGTGAAGCGCCGATGTTGCAGTGCTCTAGTTCTGAGGAATTAGACGTTGTCAGCATCGATCAGTGTGATGAGTCGCCACCACAGTCACAAGCATATGAGGAGCTAGTGGAGGTTGTTACTAGAGCGGTGGCCAGATTAAACATAAGCTGGCCGACCGAGAAACAGGAAGCCCGTCAGGCCAGTTTATTAGACGAGCGCTTTCTCCCGTCTCGCGCACAACCTCCACGCCGGGGCTTGCCTTTTTTTCCCGACCTCCACACCGAGGTGTCGAGGTCGTGGAACAGACCCGCGTCCTTCCGGGTCTATAGTCCACAAACATCTAATTATAGTAACATCTTAGGACTAAAAAGGCATGGTTATGGGGAGATGCCGCGGGTGGAAGAGACGCTCGCGAGCTATCTCTCCCCCGAGTCGGCAGCCTCTCTCAAAGCCCCGAAGTTACCCACTAAGCCTTTACGTACATCTTCTGCTTTAGTGGGTAAAGCGTACTCGGCAGCAGGTCAGGCGGCGGCATGTTTACACACTATGGCCGTCCTTCAAGCCTATCAAGCCGACCTGCTTAAAGACCTTGATGAGGGTGGGGAAGTCAGTCGCGAGGCGTTTTCTGAGCTAAGGAAAGCTACAGATCTCTCTCTCCGTGCCACCAAGGAGACCGCCAGATCTATTGGGCGGTCTATGGCAGCCCTGGTGGCCACGGAGAGACACCTTTGGCTCAACCTCGCTGACATGAAGGAACGAGATAGATCTTTTCTACTTGACTCTCCTATCACGCCGCCTGGCCTCTTCGGCGACTCAGTCAACACAGTCGTCGAGAGGTTCCAGGAAGCTAAGAAACAGGCGGCGGCTTTCTCTAAATTTCTTCCCCGCCGATCTCAGGTCTCTGGGGCTGCTAGTCATAAGGAGCAGTCCCAGCCGAGTACGAGCTCCTCCCACAGGGCGCAACAAAAAGTGAGCGTTGCTTCCCGTGCCCCCCCGCAGAGGGACTGGGGGTCGGGGCAGCGCTCACAACCGAAGCCATCCAAAGGAAAGGCGGATCTTAGGACCGTTATTATCCAGCGGAGGGCTTCGGGAAAGAAGTCCTGACGCCAGTGGTGTCAGGCTTCTGAGGGCAGTCCCCTCCGAGGCGGGTCGGTGTCCACCTCAGTACACGGTGCCCGGCCCCCCTCGGTGCCCTCAGGGGGCCGTTCTGCCAACCCTGCCACCTCGCGTGCTTCAGGGCGCAGCAGCTCCCAGCGAACGCTTATCTCAGCGTCCACCCGGCAACGTAGTGGCGCTGGGATGTTCGCTCCCTCCAAGGAGGGACCAAAAGTGGCCAGTTCAGTTGCTCCCTGCCGGTTCGCCGCTTCAGGGCACCGGGCTGGTCACCCATCTAACACCAGAGGTCAGTCTCGAGAGACTGATTCCCTTAGTAGATTCATTGGCAGCGTGGAAACTTCTGTCAAACGTATCTCAATGGGTCCTGCGCACAGTAGAATTTGGGTACAGAATTCAGTTCGGGTTGCGACCGCCCAGGTTCAACGGGGTTTTGTTCACCGAGGTGAGCCCCGAGCAGGCTCTGGTTATGGAACAGGAAGTACAGACTCTCTTGCGAAAAGAAGCCATAGAAAGGGTTCCTTCTCCCAGCAGGGAGTCAGGGTTTTACAGCCGGTACTTTATAGTTCCAAAGAAGGATGGAGGGTTGCGTCCCATTCTAGATCTGCGCCTATTAAACCGCTCTGTAAAGAAGCTCAAGTTCAGAATGCTAACTCTGAAACAGATCGTGTCACAAATCAAGTTCGAGGATGGGTTTGTCACGATAGATCTGAAGGACGCATACTTTCATATATCCATCCTTCCTCAACACAGGAAGTTCCTGAGGTTCGCTTTCGGGGGCGAAGCGTACCAATATCGGGTTCTTCCCTTCGGCCTAGCTTTATCTCCCCGCACCTTCACAAAATGCGTGGATGCAGCTCTGGCTCCTCTGCGACTCCAGGGCATCCGCGTGTTGAATTACATAGACGACTGGTTGATTCTAGCACAGTCAGAAGAGTTGGTGGTTCAGCATCGAGATGCTGTTCTCGCCCATATGAAGCGTCTGGGGTTACGGCTAAACGCAAAGAAGAGTGTGCTTTCTCCAGCTCAGAGAACCTCTTTTCTAGGCGTAGTGTGGGATTCAGTGTCAATGCAAGCTCGTCTGTTGCCAGCTCGCATAGAGGCCATTCTCACAGCCGTAAACAAGCTGAAGCTGGGTCAGTCACTCACTGTGAAACAGTTTCAGAGACTGTTAGGTCTGATGGCAGCTGCGTCCAACGTGATACCTTTTGGCCTGCTGTACATGAGACCGTTGCAGTGGTGGCTCAAAACCAGGGGGTTTTCCCCGAGGGGAAATCCGTTTCGCATGATCAAGGTCACGCGGCGATGCCTTCGTGCTTGTGTCATGTGGAAGAAACCCTGGTTTCTTTCCCAAGGCCCGGTGTTGGGGGCTCCTTGTCGTCGCGTAACGCTAACGACGGATGCATCCCTCACCGGTTGGGGGGCGATCATGAGTGGTCGCTCGACTCAGGGTCTGTGGAGGGGTCATTATCTTTCCTGGCACATAAACCAGTTAGAGATGATGGCTGTGTTCCTGGCACTCAAACACTTCCTCCCAGATCTCAGGGGCCATCATGTGTTGGTCCGCACGGACAACACAGCGGTGGTCTCATATATAAACCATCAGGGGGGTCTGCGGTCGCGCCCCTTATGCAAGTTGGCACACCAGATCCTCCTGTGGGCCCAAGGGAGGTTGCTGTCAGTCAGGGCAGTTTACATCCCAGGGCGTCTGAATCAGGAAGCAGACATCCTGTCGAGGCAGGGGCCGAGGCCCGGGGAGTGGAGACTCCACCCCGAGGTGGTGGAGCTCCTTTGGGAGCGCTTCGGGAAAGCGGATGTGGACTTGTTTGCGTCTCTGGAAACGACCCAATGTCCTCTCTATTTCTCCCTCTCATATCCAGCCCCCCTGGGGTTGGACGCTATGGTGCAGACGTGGCCGAGGCTGCGTCTGTACGCCTTTCCCCCGATTGCTCTGCTTCCGGGAGTTCTGGAGAGAGTGCGCCAGGACGGGGTCCAGTTGCTCCTAGTAGCCCCGTTTTGGCCGGGCCGAGTATGGTTCTCGGACCTTATGTCCCTCCTCGACGGCTCTCCTCTGGAGATTCCGGTCAGGAGGGACCTACTTTCGCAGGCGGGGGGCTCAATTCTTCACCCCCGCCCGGAGTTGTGGAAGTTGTGGGCGTGGCCTCTGAGGGGGCACAGCTCTTAGATTCCGGTCTCTCTACTGAAGTAGTGGAGACTATGCTCCATTCCAGAGCTCCCTCCACGAGGAAGCTGTATTCCTTTAAATGGAATGTTTTCTCTTCTTGGTGTAGAGAACGTAATGTTGATCCTGTTAACTGCCCAGTTGGTACAGTTCTGGAGTTTCTTCAAGAAAAATTTTCTTCTGGTTTATCTCCTTCGACGCTAAAGGTCTACGTGGCGGCCGTTGCGGCTTACCATGTTCCTTTGGAGGGTGCTTCTCTGGGCAGACACCCTTGGGTTACTCGCTTCCTCCGTGGTACTCTGAGGCTGAGGCCTGCGGCACGTCAGAGAGTTCCCACATGGGACTTGGCTATAGTGTTGGAGGGCCTGTCTACTGCTCCTTTCGAGCCTATTGAAGAGGTTCATGTTAAATTCCTCACTCTAAAGACTCTTTTCCTCCTCGCTATCTCTTCGTTAAAGAGAATTGGTGACCTACAAGCCCTTTCGGTCTCTCCCTCTTGCTTGGACTTTGCGCCAGGCATGGTAAAAGCCTTTCTCTTTCCTCGGGAAGGTTATGTCCCTAAGGTCCCCACTAATGTGGCGGGCCCTATTATGTTGCAGGCCTTTTGCCCTCCTCCTTTTCTGGATCCAGACCAGGAAAAACTTAATTTGCTGTGCCCTGTTCGGGCTTTGGATGCTTACGTCCACAGAGCTGCCCTGTGGCGTAAGACGGATCAGTTGTTCGTCTGTTTCGGGGCCCCACGTAGGGGGCACCCCGCATCTAAGCAAACCTTGAGCAAGTGGATAGTTGAGGCTATCTCACTTGCGTATGAGTCTGCCGGTCTTCCTTCTCCTCTTAAGGTCCGTGCTCACTCTACACGGAGTATGGCGGCCTCTTTGGCCCTGTTGTCTGGAGTGTCCCTCCAAGAAGTTTGTGATGCGGCCGGCTGGTCCTCGCCGCACACTTTTGTTAGGTTTTATAACCTAGATGTGGCCTCTACCCCGGGGTCAAGGGTGCTGGTGTCTTAGTGTGCGCTGAACAGTTTCACACAGACAGGCACTCGGTCTTATGGCGGCGTGGGTATCTCGTTCCCAAAGCGCTTGACGCAGCGCGAGTTCCCTTGAAAGGGAACGTCTCAGGTTACGTATGTAACCATGGTTCCCTGAGAGGGAACGAGACGCTGCGTCCCGTTGCCATACTCCCTGCATGCCTGTATCGACTTACTTCGACTTTCAGAAGCTAACTCTGTTTGGTTCGGGTGTGCTTTATAGTTTCCTGGTCATGACGTCACCCGCCTATGACGTTCCGTCACGCTATTGGACAGATTTCACATGTGCTTCACGACGCATTCACGCAGAGGCGTTCCCAAAGCGCTTGACGCAGCGTCTCGTTCCCTCTCAGGGAACCATGGTTACATACGTAACCTGAGACGTTTTCCATTCTGTCTTTTGTGTTCTGTCTCCCTGGCTTTCTCTCGCTTTATCTTTCACTATGCAAATATAAGTTATTTTGCTCATTCAAAGGCCAACAAGGCCAATCAGATTTCAGAGGTGTCAGTAATGAAGTGGCTCATTCTCTCAGTGTGAAAAATCAACTTTGCATGATGTAATTGTCTCGTCATGGGCTTTGCATGATAACTGTGAAGCACATTTCTCCGTTCGATGTGTTGCCATGGAGAAATGGGCAACAGCTCTGCATTTGCTGAGGCTTATTTGGAAGTATTGATGATAATAAAATTGAAGACGCTGTAAATAAAAAGGCAAACAGTCTCCCGAAGACTGACGATTCCCTGAGTCTCATATATTTCCATTTCTTTAATATGATTTTCATATTTGACAGACTGAGAAGATCTTGTTTTGCCATCTCGCTAACAATAATTCATTTCAGCAGGCGCTGAGAAAACTGCTTGCTGATAATATATGTTTTGGAAGTTGACCTTCCCACCAGGCTTAGCTTGACCAGCTAAACTAACCAGGTAGAGCAGCACAAAACCAGCATGAACCAACCTGAAGAGTCATGCCAGACTAAGCTGTTTTTGTCAGAAAGGAGGAAACCTCAAAAATGGCAGCCACTTTACTGCATTTTCAAGAAACACCTTGATTTTGACTCTCTACATCCAACAGGAAACAGTTTAGTGGACACTGGCCTCAGTCTCAGCTGTGGGTCAGTGGGAAAGTTTCAACTGCGGAGAGTGAAACAAGGACAAAGGCCTCTCAGACATCTCACCCCATTAAAGTGGTAGAGATCTGAACACAATCCATTAAGTTCCATTAGAGAGGTATACATTCACACACGCATTCACACCTTAACAGCCTTGCAGTGGTGTGTTGTTACACTTACAATCAAGTTTCATTATTCAGATGCTTCATTCATACATAATGCAAGTTACAAACTACCAAGAGAAAATGCGGTTTCATACGCATACGCGTCACAGCAGAAAAGACGCCTGGGGGCAGACTTGGTAGTGCTTTACTTTTATAAACCTACGTTAATATCACTTACTGCAAGCATACTCCTATCATGATAGCAATTTGCATTGGAAATCAACAGGACATGCTTTGTGTGCAGGAAGAATGGCAGGAAATGAAGAAACCGTCCTGCAGCCATGACGTGATGCTCTAATTCTCTGGTTTTGAGCTGTCAGTGACTCAAACATGCATCACACCCTGGCACAAACAAACAAGAAAATACAACTAAATCAATTCTTCAAATCCAGCGTTCATCGTCAGAGGCCTGTCAGTCAAGCCCCTCGACAGCCCCAAGACGGCCTCGCTCGTACTGAGATGTCAACGAGCAGACTCAACTCCTGACCTTGTCAAAATACAAGTCCTAATAAGATCTTCTACTCTTTATCTCCACCCCTGAAGATAACTGCTACATAGTGCAGTTTTGGAGAAACCGGCAAACCAATTATGTTGAAATTGTTCAACCCACATCTTCAGCGGCAAGCGTGTTTAAGGCCTAGTTTAATATCCGAGGCTTCAAAACTATGCGTAGTCATGATGGAAAACATTAATTTTCCTGTGTCCTGGATTGGAGAATAATCCACTTACCGGTAAAAAAAAGTGCGAAACCACAAAAAAAAAGTGCAGAGGAGATATGCTGTTGCATAATTCTCTTTCCTGCTTTTGCTGGCTGACATGAGCAGTGATCATTATTTCTCTCACTGTCTTCACCCCACTGGGAAGGTAGGATATTAGAATATTTCATGAATATTGAGCTCTCCCTGGCTTTTTGGCAGTGGCAGAAATGATGTTCGCCCCTGTTTCATGTTGGCAGTAAAAAGGAACAAGGCTTAATTGCATAAGTCTATAAAATGGGGTGAGAAAGGAGAGATTCTGACAATGTGAATTGTTCTGATGCACCTCCTTGTATTAGTCTCAAAAGCAACAGCGTCAACCTGAATATATTTCAGGATGAGAGGGGGAAAGAAAGGAGCGTTGAATGCGTTCAGACACAAGCCGGCTCTTCAAGTGCCCGGCAGAATCAGTCTTCGATAGTCGCCTGCGAGATAAACTTTTTATGTTCAACTTGTCGATGTGGCGAAACATGCTCAAATCCCCCTGGGATCGAGAAATGGTACATTTGCAATTTTATATTGGTCTGTGTATGTGGTGTTGATTTCTATTTAAATGGATGATATTTCTTACAACATTGATTCCGGAAGCTTTTCCCCCACCCCCTGTAGAAATGGTCACTGGTGTTGAATAACATGGCTACACTTGATCCAGATCCAATATTTTCCACCATGTTGGAATCCCTTGTCTGACTAATAACTACGCACTGGTGTGAAAGAGAGCAAGAGAGAAAACGAGAGAAGAGAGCGTCCACTGCAGTCTAATCCTTTATTTCCCGTGGTAAGAGATTCTTCGGGTGAGTGCTCTAAAGCGTGTTCAGAGATGATTATTTGCATGGCAGTCTCACGCACTTATCTGGATAGAAGGCATGTTTAAACACAAAGGCCACTGAGAAGAGAGGCAGAGATAGCACTGGACAATGCACCAGTGATAATTATCTGTCCAAAAGCACTTGTCAGGATGATGAAATCCAATTAAAGTGCTTTAAAAAAAAAAAAAAGAAAGAAAATAGGATAAAACCACAGAGTCAATGCACAGATGGTGGTCCTTTAGGGAAAAGAGGAGTGTCATCATTAGCTCTGTCGTCTCGGACTCTGGCGGACATGTTTTGCGTGAGATTTTCTTGCCCTCGCTTTCTCAAGCCACGAACCTCGGCAATACAACACAGACACGCAATTGCTGTACTGTCAGCACAGATTAGACAAACATCCAATCTCTTTTACTCATGTTTTTCTGTTTCCATAATATGAGAAGATAATTGATGATAATAACACATCATTATCAGCGTTATTTCTATGACTGTAATCAGAATGCAGAGCAGATGCCCTTATCTGCAGTCCCTGACATGGCTCTCAGTTGTCCATTATGCGCTTGGATACACAGAAGAATTCAGGTTAATTATCTAGCTGCTGGAAAACACTCTATTCGATCCCAGTTGGGGTTTGAACTGGCAACCAGCGTCTCACCTGCTTGACCGTGCACCATGAAAGAGAGGAAGAAAGGATTGTGTTATATTCAAAAATTGCTCTACATTTCGATGGTAATATTGTAGCTTGGACAGTCACATCATTAAAGCTCCACTGGATGTGAATTTGAAAGACACAGAGAGAGAGTTTACTGCAATAGCTGTGCTCTGCCATTCATTACACAGTGATGCTCTTTGAGTGGACACACAATACCAATAAACAAGTTTATCCAATTCTGCCGGCAGTGCATTCCGGACTGCTACCTCAGCTGTGGCCTTCCTCACATCCTACAGCCATATCAGTCCCAGCAGGATAGAGAAAGATAGTGAGAGAACATAATAAGGAGAGAGTGAAAAAACTATTTTTCTAGTTGTTACCACCTCTGTAAAAAAAAAAATACCTAGGCTTGTATATTGCAAATGTTTTAAAATCAACTAGTCGGTGGGTTGCTTGAACCAAAGAGGGCTATAACACCTGGAGAGCTATCTGTTTGTATTCCCGTTCATCTCAGTGGCACCTGGCACAGGACCCCCTGGAAGTTCCCAGTTTGAAATCTGCCATCTTTGCTCATGGGCTCTGTCCCAAACCCTAGTGACTAAGCTATGACATGAAAGGCAAGAAACAGTGAAAAAAAAAAAAAAAAAAAAGCTCTTTCAAAAGCCCAGCAAAATAAAAAGGTTCCTACTATAATAAAATGAAATATTTGTGATTTAAATGTAGCTTTTTTATTATTATTTTTTATTTAACCAAAATACAAATATATTTTAATGGCCATCAATGGAAAAATATATTTGGTTACACTTTATTTTACAGTGCTGTAGTTACGTTGTAATTACTTAAATAAGTACTGAGTACTATTAATTAACTACATGAACTTACTATAGAGTTAAAGTTAGGGTTAGGATTTGGTTTAGGGTTAGTTACTTGTAATTTACTGTTATTACTATACTAAGTACATGTAGTAAGGTATAACTACGGCACTGTAAAATAAAGTGTTATCATGCTTTTTGTGTATTTATGGCATCTACCAGCAGGGGGCTAATGGGGTCATGCTAACTAGTGGAATCTTGACCTTTTAGTCTGAATGGTTAGTCCAGTCTTTATGAAGCCCTGTAACACATTTCTTACGGACATTTACAATACAGTTCAAAAGTTTTTTTTTTTGTTGTTGTTTTTTTGTTTTTTTTTTAGCAAGGACAAATTAAATTGATCAAAATTGACAGACAAACAATGTTATGAAAGTCTTGTATTATATATTAATGTTGTACTTTTGAACTTTCAATTAAAGGAGTCCTGAAAAAAATGTATCACAGTTTCTACAAAAATATGAAGCAGCTGTTTTCAACATTGATAATAATAAGACATGTTTCTTGAGCACCAAATCAGCATGTTAGAATGATTTCTGAAGTATCATGAACACTGAAGACTGAAGTAATGATTATGGAAATTCAGCTTTGCCATTATAGGAATAAATTAAATGTTTAAATATATTAAAATATTTTTTGTTTATTTTTATTATTTTTTAATTGTAATAATTAATATACAACAAAAATCTATACAGTCAACCTCACTACCATCGTGGCCCAGCCCTAGTCCTGTACTTCCACTAGAGCATGACAGCTGTCCAGCTCACTATTTGTGAAATTAAGAGGTTTATCCTCCATATCCTCCAACAAATATACTTTCTATTTTATCGAGTTTAAATAAACTATTTGGCCATGATAAAGACAATCAAAAGGATCCTTGAGAAGCTCTGTAGAACAGGTTAGATGATATAAAGCTCATCTTCAGGCTAAGAGAGTGTATGTATATATGTATGTGTGTGTGTGTGTGTGTGTGCATACATGCCAGTGGGGGGACTTTGAAGGGGGTTTTAGGGGAAGGATTCATGCGTGCTGTTATGAGGAAAAGGCAAACCAATCGGACAGTGACAAATGAACCATAACCTTTTTTCCTCCAAGTCCCCCGTTAACCCCCTCTTCTCCCTCTCCCACTCTTTCCCCTCTGTCTCCTGCTTATATTGTCTTTGTCTGCTTCTTTTGAAATGTCTTTGTGTTCAGCGTGTCTCTGAAGAAACGGCCCAAGGCAAGGTCTCAGTGTGTGGCATGAGTAACACTAAACACTTAATTCAATAATAAATCTGAATCAGGGCTGTGCGCTATTCTGAATTGATTCGAGATGCTTTTTATATTAATAATGCCACCTCCATATATTTGTATATGTAATATTATTATACAAATTATAAAATTATTATAAATTAAAAATATATTTGTATTCATTTACTTAATTAAAATTAATTAAATTATTATTATCAGTAATCATAATAATAATAATGACCTTGATGCGCAAAAATCCTACGTCTTAAACATGGAGCTAAGATACAAGAGAACTTTAATTCAGTTCAGATTCCAATTCATAAATGGAAAGGGAGCTATACTGTACTACATGTTCTAATACCAGCAGTGACTTCTTAATTTGTATTTAAAATAATATAGTCCAGTCCATATGGGATTTTAGGTTCAGGGTAAGAGGGTGGGTGAGAAAGCTTTTTTCTATCTATAATTACCATCCTTATAATAGATATTTTTACTTGAGTTTTGAATTTAAATGCCAGGCAAGGCGACTATTAATTGCTTGGCTACATCTGCACTTTTTTTTCTCTCTCACTCTCTCTCTCTTTCCTCTCTTGCACTTTGTTTTTCCCTCCCTTTCTTTGCGTTTTTTTTTTTTTTTTTGGACAGCAAGCACTGCAGGCTGATAAGAAGAGAAGAGCAGGGCCACCCTGATGCTCACTGAGCCTGTCTATCTCCCCCTCTCCATGCTCACTGTGGTAACGCTAATGCGATAGGCCAGTCCACTAAAGCCTCTACACTTCATAACCAGGAACACACGACTGCATCGCACAGCTCAACCGCTTTGCTTAGCAGCACACCAGTATCTGCTCCAAATTGTCAGGTTTGGTGTAGGGGATGAGGCCAGGACTCAAACACAGGAGATAATGGACTTTATTTAAATAGCAAAAAAATAAACAAAAAAGGGGAAAACAAGATCCACCAACACAGCAAGGCAGGACAGAGCTGAGCAGGACAAAATAAGGAAACATCAGGGATATTCGACAACATCTATCACAAGAACACTGGGGACAATAAATAGAGAAGCAAATGAGGACGATAAGGGTGTGTAAATTAACTAATAATCAGATAACAAGGAGGGCGGGGTCAAGACAGGGGAGCACATGACACAACGAACATGACAGAAGCCATGTGCTCACACAAAACATGACCATCCCAAACCATCACAAGCTACACAAAACAAGAATACTCGGCCAATAAAACAGTTCACAAGTCAGGTACTCTATAAAAACACACAAGACCTGACAAGAGGAAACTGCGAGGGAATGAACACTCGCATGCTCACAACAAAAGACAAAACATTGAGAATGAATGTCCAGACACCCATACTAAACCGAACTAGACAGGAGTTCCGGGATTTTGACACCACACTCCGCACACACGAGCGAGCACATGGCCCACACATTTGAAGCCGCATGCTCACACAGGGTTCTGTCACTAAACCAAGAATAAGACCAACCGGAGTGACAGAACCCTGACACAACAATGTAGACTACTACAACAAAACCGCTACAGTAAGAGAGTGGTAGCTAAAGATAGCCTCTGGTATCGACACGATTGCAAAAAAAAAAAAAAAAAAATATTGGCTGTTTTCAACAGGATGATAGAAGGTAATTAACAATACCAAAATGCAGTATAGCATGAAATAGGAGAGTTTTGGAGATTGGATTCAGTCCCTTTGAGAGGGGTTTCAGCGAGCTTTTAAAATTATCTAGTGTTCACTGTGGCGTGCAATTATGTGTTAGATTGTTTGTAAGACTATCATGGTTCTTCAGCATTTATTGAAGCCCTTAAAGACCTTGGAGAGGCAGATGTTTTCATTACTTTGCTAATACATGAACACTTCAGACAAAATTGGTCTGAATTGCTATACTTATGTAATCAAGTTCTAAAAGCAGATGACTGTCTTTTGATTTCTTATGATGCCAATCACAAGGGAAAAGCACAATCTCTAATCAAACTTTTACCCTTACCTTAATCTTCAGCTGCTACCCCATTCATATTTACAAAACACTACTGTACAGCACAAACTATTCTATTTTATGGACCAGCAGTACACAAAATATTCATGTCAAGTGGAATCTTGCTCCTGTGCAGCACATGCCTATTTTTTCCCCAAGTTTGACATTTTTAAAGGCTTACCAGGAGATGAGGAACTACTCACACCTTAACTGGGTGGCAAACTTCCTAAGGCGTAATTGTAAGGTATGCGAAACAATGTCATACTCACACTCCAATTTCCATCTAAAAATATCAGACTAGAGAAAGCAGCACGGAGGCACGAGTCTCCAGAGCACCAGTCCTGAAAATAGACCGTCTATTTCCATTTGTTTTATTTACCAGTTTTTCGTAGTCTCGTTATCCTTGTTTGCAATCACTCAGTCTTTCAGCAGTCATTTAGCTTTCTTCGCCCTGAATACCTGTTTAGAAATTCATATTTCCCCCCTCTTTCCCTTTTGGATTAATGTCAGAGTAAACAAAAGACCAGAAATGTGAAGTCCGAGCAGCAGCTCTGTGGGTTTTTGTGCTCACAACAAAAAGATTTGTGGAAACTGCAGGGTCTCGCCCAGGGATGGATTGTCTCTGATTAGCAGTCCATATGAAGTGTCAACCGGGATTTGACAAGTATTATATGAAGCAGGCAATCCCCGCTGGAGATTTCTCCTGAGCTGAAACATATTGTCTGCTATTGTTCACCAAAGAGGGAGATGCGCCCTCTTAGACGACCCATGTCATTGTGTGATAAAGCTAATTATTAGCTTCAACTCGTTGGTCGCTTTGGCCGTGTTTTCTAAAAACCTGTCTGTGCCAGTTTTTGTGGCTTGTGAGAAGATGAAAATGTAGCATATCAGTGATATATTGACAGAACACTGCTCTGCCCCACTTTTCTGTGTTCGAGCTTTGTTGTTCAAGATGGCATCATTATGGAGGCACGGATCGGCTCCAGTGTAGGGGAACCCTGTGCCCTCCATTTCAGCTTGACGTACAAGGCTAGGGAGACACATCTGTATTACCCCTCGGCTTTCTTTCTCCATCACAGCTGGGGTTTCACAAGGGTGTGTGCTGAACTGTCCTGTTTTCCGGCATCGCCCTGGTACCCAGCTGGGGTCCAAATGAAGTATGAACCGCTTTTGTCCTGCATTTGATTGTTGCCATTGCAGCACAGCTGGGATTCAAACCAGCCTGCCCTGGCTGTGTTCTACATTCCCCATCTCCATGGAAGCACAGCTGGGGAGGGATGCAGCCCCCTATACCACCTCTGCCAGAGCATCACAGCTTGAGCCTCCACAAGTCTTAGGGCAATCCGCCTGAATTGACTGTGACTGAGAACCTCAAACACAGCATATGAAATGAGCTTCCCTTCTTAATCTTTAAAGCGCTGCTCATGGAGGAAAAATCTTTATCTACAACTCTTGTTTTTCTTTACCGTCACCGAAATACTTTTTCAAAGTGATACTGCTATGTTTTGATACTCACAGGGATGGTTGGAATTGGGGCTGGGTAGTGTAGACTATTTCATAATACAGTACACATTGCAATAAGTATTGCGATGCAATACATTGCAATATATTACGGTATTATAATTGGATTGCAGTTGAACAGCGTTTCAATCTTTCTCACGCCAGTCTCAGAGTTCGTGCTTATTCGAACAACCTGCTTCTTCAATATTTATCTAAGATGGTGGAATATGCCCTCATTAAAATCAATATGCATTTACTTTTAAATTATAACATAATTAGATATAAGTTTAGCACATGCAAGGTAATGTATCAGCCAATGTGTAAGGGAAATAGAAACATTTGCAAATTTAGTTGTCATTTGCAGTTGAACTTATATATATATATATGAGAAAAGTATCATGCTATATAATTTTGTTGACCCTCAGCCACCATTTGTTCTCTGTCCACTATAAGTAATTGCTGTACCAAACAACCCCTCCTTAAAGGATTAGTTCACTTCTGAATGAAAATTTCCTGATAATTTACTCAACCCCATGTCATCCAAGATGTTTGTCTTTCTTTCTTCAATCGAAAAGAAATTAAGGTTTGAAAACATTCCAGGATTGGTGGAAGGTCCAAATTGCAGTTTCAGTGCAGCTTCAAAGGCCTCAACGTGATCCCAGACAAGGAATAAGGGTCTTATCTAGCGAAACAATCTGTCATTTTCTAAAAAAAAATAAATAAAATGTATATACTTTTTAATCACAAATGCTTGTACTGCACTAGCTATACGATCTGCACGCATGACAACATCACTTTACAAAGGTCATGTGAGACGTAGGCGGAAGTACCGATCCAGTGTCTACAAAGCGAACGTGCAAAGATTAAGCCAAACGCCCTTTTAAAAAAAAAAAAGGGGGGGTAAAACAATGATATCGGACGATTTTGAAGTTGGAGAAAATTAGATTAAGTTTTTCGCCCTACCGCGGTACTTCTTTTTCAGGGTTTTTTTTTTTTATTATTTTGGTGATCTTTTCCTTGAAGTCTGTGCCTTTAGTCTCAGCACCATGTGAATTTGTGTTAGATTTAAGGCGGCTGCTTATTGATAGAGCAAGTGTATTTAATCAGAGTGCTGATTTGGAAGTGATTCAGAGCTCATTTGATATGGCCTATATTAGCTGTGTGTAGGGGTGCTGTGTGATGAAGTCTGTCTGAATTGAATGTAATTTAATGCGAGCTCTTTGTGCATTTATCCATAATAGGGCAGTATGCACTTTCAAGCACTGCTGCAGGCTTATTTGGTTGCAGGCAGGCAGGCCATCCCTTGCCCCCTGCTGCCCGTGGTCACTGACTCAGAAACAATTACTTATGGGGAATTTTGATGATTTGAAAGTAATTCAGTTTATTCTCCTTGATTCCACTGGTAATAATGCTTGCCCTGACAGTCGATCTTAGAAATGCATTCAAGAAAAGTGGATGAATTTATAAGAATGCTACCATTTTGGTGAATGTGATTTCACCAAGTACAACATGTTCCTGGATCAACATCATTGTTGGTCCTAGAACAACATTCCAATCAACCAATCAGATTTGAGGGACAAGTTTACAGTTACTTTCCTAATAAATGTTACTGGTCTTATTATACGTGACTCATACTATTCTAAAGAAAAATGTTTATTTTCATAAACATTTGCTTACATCAAAATTTAATAAACTACGAAAAATAACCATTAATATAACAGCCTAGGGTCCAATCAAATCCTAATGGATAAAAACAAATCCTGCCTTGCATTATTTCCTTCTGTATTGTACTTCACTCAGAAATATGTCACATTATGAGTGGTAAATGCAGTGCGAATGCCATTTCATGACTTTAAAGTCAACCAAATTCACCTTATTTACTTTCTTAATTAACGTTTCTGGTAGAATTAAGTATGATTCATTGCATATTGTTCCAAGGAAAAAATGTCTTAATTCTGCCTTCATCAAACTCTGAAATGGCTTTCCTTTTCAGCCTTGGGGGCTACTGGATAATGTTAACCAGTAGCTAAATTATCATTAAGACAATAAAAGAAATTTGCATTCAGATTTTGTGCCTTTCTGGCATGTTACGCCCATTTTTCACAATCCAATCAATTCCCAGTAGATAAAATAACGTACTGCCCTACTTTATTTCCTCACCCAATGTCATGTTTTACTCAGAAATGCCATGTTACAGAAGTTAAATGCATCTTGAATGGCATTTCATGTCTTTTAAAGGAACACTGGGGTCTGGATACATGTGGTGGTTCCAAGATCAGAGATTAACTATAGGGTGCCTTAGAAGGAGTAATAGTCGGAGATGGAGTGAGACTGTGTACGAAAGAAACAAGCAAACTGAAAAGAGAGGTTAGAGTAGCCTTAGATTAAGATGGTACAGAGAGAGTACTCATGCAAGAGATGGGGTCACATCCCAAACGCTGAATAGAGGTCAACTAGCAGAGGGGGTGGAGGGTAGAATAAAGGGGGATAAGTCATGCCGAGTGAAGATACGAGGGAGCCTCATGGGCCGGAGACAGCCGAGGTTGCTAGGAGACAGTGGGATGAGAAGAGATGTGCCGAGCACATACAGAGAGATAGTGTGCCAGTTTGAAGACGGCAAGCTTTGTGCCAGTGATTTCAGAAAGCTGCCGTTGTGAAGGCATCAGACTAAATGAGCACAAGATACACCAAAGCGAGATACTAAACTGGGATCTATCGGCACACCAGCGAGCACGGGCATCTGGATAAACCTTCCCTCCGACTGCAGGCGCGCTGGTCTCGACACAGCACGGTGTCAAAAGGGGAAAATCATTACACGCAGCAGCCCAGCCCTGTGTATGCATAATTTAGATGGAAGATGTATCAGTAATTGGCAGGGTTTAAACATCGTGAGCTGAGGTAATTGAACAGTCTTCCTACTAATGGAAGCATGTCAGACATGAGCTTCCACCCAGCCGACAGTGAGTGACAGGCACACTGCAGAGCCAAGAGAATGGAGAGAGAGATACAGACTTGGAGGAAGGAAGTGAGTCAAAGAGAGTGAAAGACAAGTCACTCTTCTCTTTGAGAGGCTGTTGAGATGAAGATGTCATGATGAGGGAAGAGAGTGTTTGGCTAGCTCGCTGCCACAAGGCTGCCCGGACAGATTCTGCCTCCTTAACGTGAGCTTTAGTCAGGGTTGTCATTTTGCTAAGCAGGCCGAGGGAGAAATAAGACAAACCTTAGAGTCCCTTCGGCCTCCCCGGCGGCACCCACTTTGGAAACGGTTCCATTTACTGTACGACAAAGGAGTCCATCTGTGTAGTAAGCACCAGAGACACTTGGATTACAAAAAAATGGATCCAAAACAGCTGTCACAAGCAGGAATTGTCTGGGACAAGAGAAATGGAGAGGGGTGAACAATTCAAAACTATTATTACATTCCAAAACACTCCGAAGCATTGCTCTCTCAAGTTTGCAATCATTACGATTGTTTTTATGCTTTTGAAAGCAAGTCTCTTATGCTCACCCAGACTGCATATGTTTGTCAAAAGTACAGTAAAAACAACAATATTGTGAAATATTATTACAATTTAAAACAAGTGTTTTTTTTATTATTATTATTTTAATATAATTTAAAATGTAATTTATTCCTGTGATGGCAAAGCTGAATTTTCAGCAGTTACTCCATTTACTCCAGTCTTCAGTTCTGAGTTAAAAGGTGCTTAATACTTTTGTGTAATCCGTGATACATTTTTTTTATAATTCTTTGATGAATACAAAATTAAAAAGAACATAATTAAAAAAAAAAAAAAAGCTATTGTAACCTTATAAATGTCTTTTACTGTCAGTTTTGATCAATTTAATGCTGAATAAAGTATTCTTTTTTTTTATCTAACTGCAAAGTTTTAAATGGTATTATATCACAGTTTCCACAAAAATATTAAGCAGCACAATTGTTTTCGACATTAATAATAAAAAGAAATGTTTCTTGCACCAAATCAGAATGATTTGTGAAGGATCACGTGACACTGAAGACTGGAGTAATGATGCTGAAAATCCAGCTTTGATATCACAGTAATATATTACATTTTCAAATATATTAAAATAGAAATAAAATATTTTTTTTAAATAATGTTTCACAATATTACTATTTTTACTGTATTATTGATCAAATAAATGAATCTGTGGTGAGCATAAAGAAACTTCTTTAAAAAAAACAATAAAAAAAAATAACTTTTGACCTGTAATACACAAATATATGGGGTGATTCTCTGATTGGTGCATGTTTCTCTTCAGGATTTGTGAATAGTGTTCTTAACCTGGAATTTGGCTATTAAATGCAATGTTTTAAAAAATAAGGTTGACTGGTGGCTTTAATAGAATCATAACATCAATTAATAACTTTACAGCTCAAGGTGGTCTGTCTTGAAAGGTCTGTCTTGTTTATACAGAACAGTTAAAAAATCAGTATCTATGGAGAAAATGAAGGTGATTTTTACTTCCAGAGCCCGACTGTTGCACTCTGTTGAATTTTTGATGGAGTTTGTTTACTATAGAGTGTGCATGTACATTAAAGGATTAGTTCACCCAAAAATGAAATTTCTGTCATTAAGAACTCACCCTCATGTCGTTCCAAACCCGTAAGACCTTCGTTCATCTTCAGAACACAAATTATATTATATCACAAAAAATATTTTTCATGAAATCCGTTCAGACGTGAACAAGGAAGCTCTGCAATATGTCTTCAACGCAAATTGCGAAGGAGAATGACAGGGTAGAGAGGACATTGTTGAATAAGTCGTTATTTTTGTTTTGTTTTTGCACACGAAAAAGTATTCTCGTCGCTTCATAAAATTAAGTTTGGACCACTGTAGTCACGTTGACTATTTTAACGATGTCTTTACCGCATTCAAGGTCCAGAGAAGTAGTAATTTCGTTGCTTTCTATGGGAGAAAAAAACCTCTCAGATTTAATCAAAAATATCTTAATTTGTGATCCAAAGAAGAACGAATGTCATGCGGGTTTGGAACGACATGAGGGTGAGTAATTAATGACAGAAATTTTGGGTGACCTAACCCTTTAATTGTACCAGCCTGAGCAATACCATTTTTTTTTTTTTTTTTTGCATGATTTGAGCTGAAGAGATTTATGATACTATTGTTGTCAGATTTTATTGTTGTTTTAAAATATATTCTTGTAACATAGTTTTGACAAATTTGGGAGATTTTCTCACAGTCAGTTGTCCCACATTTAAGCTGATAGCTGCACTTGTATGCCAGTTGCTTAATTCGGAAAGCGACTTCCATGCCAACCAAAAGGAACTCTGCACCAAAAGCATCATCAGGTGAGAAAACTCTCATACCTGAATTGGCCGTGTGTAGTAAAGGGAAGTGGAGTGCGAGCAATGAGCTGGCAAGTAGTTTCCGGAGTGGCTCACGATGCACACTCCTCTCTTCTGCTCTTCTTTCCTCTCTCCCTTCCATTCATGAATCAGAGCCATGAGAGCACCAGCAGCCCTCATAAATAAAGCAAAAGGGGAGGAAGGAAACCTCTCTCTTTAACTCGCTCTCTCTATTCTTCCTCTCTCTTTCTAAGTCACACGGCATCGCTCGATCCCCATTACGTAACCATTGAAAACAAGCCCAGCAAAAACCATTCGCAGAGGCCAGAGGAGCATCCTAAGTGAATCTGTACCGAATTATTAGCCCCCACTTTATTTTCACACACGATCAGAATGCATTAGGTAGGTACAAAGAGTGCAAATGGAACCTTATGCATCACAATCGATCAGGTCTTCTTAGAAGTCTTTTTTTTTACCATTCTTTCTCCGTCATCAGCCAACTGAAGACCAAGCATTGATATTGATCTTTGATGTTTGGCATAACTATAAATGCACACAGAGAAGAGGGAGTTTTATCTCTATTGGATTTCTCCTCCCCTCTCTCCTGGGACCCTTCACGCACTCACATCAAAATGCCACTAAAATGCCAGCAGGGAAATGGAAGCATTATTCACCGGACCGCCATTCATAGCGGGAAGATGCTGGCAGTTGCAGCCCTTCTTCACATCCTCTTCATTATCTACCTCACCTGAAAATGCCACTGCCTTTCATGTGACTTATCCCCACATCACACGTCCATGCAAATTAAAAAAAACCCGAGCCAGATTCGGAGGGAAAAAAAGCATTTCTTTCTTTATCGGTTTGGAACCTTTTTTTTTTTTTTTTCAGGATTGTCATTTAAACAATGCAGAAAGCGCAGGCTCAATATAGATAGACAGAATGCAAGGGAGAGTGGAAGAGAGGGAACGACACGCTCTATATTTGATGAAGTGGATCAAAGCACTGCCACGCTAGCTGCCACCACTGGCGTCTCTGCTTTTTTATTTAAATTCAATACATTATTTATTTTTAGCTTGACAAGTTAATGTGGGGTTCTTTGATAGGAACTCTGGTAAAGCGCAAGGGGCTGTGTCTTTTCATATGTTTTCCTTATATGTTTATGGAGAGCATTGAGAAAAGAAAGCCTGTCAAATAGACACTGATGAAAGCAGCTCTGAAAATGTCACCGAGCCGCCGGAGGTGAGGTGGGTCCGCAGACATGTGACATCTTTAACTGGAATGACACAGATCACCGAAAACAAAGTGGAAATTAAATCAAGCCTCACATTTTCTCGTGGGTGGCAATGAGGAGAGACAGCCTGCCTTGTCAGACACGCACGCACTCCTTGAAACACCTTTAGTCAGCCGAGAAGATCGCAAATAGGTCCAGGGAGATTCGGCGGGCTATCTCGCCATCCCCATAAAGATACCGCGGCGGCAGGCCAAATGACGGAAAAGATTTATGGAGAATTCAGGCAGCTTCAGTTCTGCTAAATTGGTCTGCGTTGTTCTACAGAGCACAAAAAATGCTATGTTATTAAGAGAGAGTTTGGTGCACATGCCAGGCAGGCCTCATTAATCTGATGTTAGGAGCTGCGTTATTGAACGCGGTCTTGGGGGAAGGACTTCGCCGGGTTATATCCGAGAAGATGTTGTGTCTGCACTGTTGGAGGGTTAAAGATAATGGCCCACACTCATTTCTTTTTCAGATGCTCCAGAGACACCAAAGTGCAGTCATGTGATGTGATTGTGTGCTCCCTGCTTTCCAGAAACGCGGCGCATTTATGCATTTACACTCCAAAACACTCCCACTCACCCACATTCAAGGCCGAAGGAACTCTCTCTGGATGGCTCTCAAACACGAGAAATCCATCTACTAAGCGTCATTGCAATGAGTTTCCTACCGCAGCTGGTTTAGGCTAATGAAACGTGTCCGCTGGGGACGGTGGGGAAAACAGAGTGAAAAAATAGAGACGTGTCGACACATTCTCTACCCTTAAAGCCAAACGCTCTTTTTCATGGATTACCTGCTCACTCAGAGAATGATCAGGTAATTGAAGATAACACCACTTCAGCTTCCAAATAGTACCGTGTCAGTGCTAATACCAAGTTGGCATAACAAGTGGGTCTCAGATTGTCAGGGCGCATTTAGGACTTCATAGAGCACCGGTATTCCTTTCTAATGCCTACTGAGAGCTAGGCTGAGGTGGAACACAGCAAACATCTTCTTTATTCTTGCATTTGAAGTTGAATATAGCAAATCGGCACTGAAAAATAAGAAAGCGAGGCCAGACTTGGGTGGTGCGAGGAAGCGGGTCCACAATGGGGCTTGTTTATTTTTGGCTACCTAGATTTAACAACCCTGCAGCGCTTACAAAGGCTTGTTTGAAAACTAATAATGAATATCAATAGCATAATTACTGCACTGATGAAATAAAAGAGGACGGACACCACACGCTATTTTCCATGAAAAGGAGAAATGGACGAGAGCTCCGTCCATCAGTGTTAATTACATGGAGTTTTATTCAGCTCATGAACTAATTAATGTCTTTTTTGAGGGGAAATCTAATGGACCACCTGGTCATTTCATTAGACGCCAGAGGCCTTTATGGGTTTAAGAGCCAATAAAGCTTGTTCAGGAGCATTCTAATCCAAACCTTCATTACAAACGAATAAAAGATACACTCATGAATATGGATGTGTTAGCCACATACGTAAAGCCTGATAATGAGGCCTTTTGTGAACACTGATGCATTTCTCTCCGTGCCTGATGGACAGTGATAATAAGTGATGATAATGAAGCCTTATAGATTTATATGAGCTTTCAGAAGTTTGAACTAAAGATCTCGATGCTTGTCAGTTTGTTTTTCATTGGCTCTTCCTACAGCAGTTTATACTGGCAGGTAAGACAGCACATCACTTTCAACTTGATATTACACAAGCTTAGTAACACAGATACAATCTACACACTGGCAGCACATTGTGTATATGTGTGTGTTTGTGCGTATGAAAGGGAGAGAGATCACGGTCTGTCAGAAACATGTCTGTCTGAGGCCTTCCAATACTGTGAGCTAATGCTGTTTGATGTATTAACTATGAAGATGGGGGCAGTGGGTGTGTGTCAGCATATGTGAGTGTATGTGTGGGAGAGAAACAGAGAAAATGAATTGTGTTTTGCCTTTGTGTGCAGTTGAATGAAAGGGGAGGAGTGTTGAAGTCGTTTGATGTTTTAATAATGTTTCAGCCTGATTGAGTGTCTCTTTGGTAGGTGGTTTCAAGTTTCAATCAATCTCTCAGTTCGACCAATGAGTAAACACTTTCACAGAAATATGAACAGAAGTCACTCAAATGTGACAGCTTTGATATAAGTACGTGTGTGTATGTAGAGTTGCAAGGCATATCATTACTAAAAAGTACCAAAAATTTACTGTTATTATTATTGTTTTGCAAGTTTCAGCACCTGAGGCGGATGACAATTCAGCAGTGGAAGCACAGTTCAGCAGTGCAGGAAGTGTGGCGTTGAAGCGTATGTTAATGTGATTACCCGTGAGATTCATTAAATGTGTTTTTATGCACTAGCGGATTTGACATTATCACTGCTTCGTTCTGTAATTTATCTATGAATCAAATCCAGATGGGATGTTTAGAAAAGTGAAATCATTTGCACTCTTTGTATGGTGGAATTTGATTATCATCAATGCTCAAGTACGAAATATATTTTTGTAAAACATTAAGACGCCAGCATCATACAGCAGCAGTAGCAAAAACGATTCTTTGTTACATAAGTGTGGTAAAAGTTGTTATATTACTTAATTAGAGCCGATTTGCTCTAATAGTGTTTGCATTTCCTGTGCGGTTTAATGCAATAGAAATATTCCGCTATGTTTGTCATCCAAATGAATTGCTTGGACGTTGTTTTCTTTCTTTAAAAAGTAACTGAAGACAGTAGAAAAATTCTGAGATTAATCTTGAATTATTTACATTTGACTGAATCTATTCAGAGCCCTAGTTTAGTTTCATCAGTTGCCCGAGGCTGTTTATTTGTTGCATAAAGTATTGATTTAGTATCAGTACTGTGGAAACAGAGGCTGGTATAGTAATGAAGCCAAAATGTTGGTGTCGATCCAACTTTAGTGTATGCAAATGTTTATGTGCGTAGGGTGAGTATGAACATACTGGATTGTTGCCAGCATAAAGATTGTGATTTATCTCCAAGTTGGCATAGATGTATCTTTAATCAAAGCCTGTTTTGTTGTTATGCACTTTAACAGTATGTGTGTGCCTTCATCACAAGTCAGACTGAATTTCAATTATTGAAAAGGTTTGAGTTATAACGGCCACTCATAATGTTCCCAGAGCTGCCTATTGCTTTAGTTGATGTCTGGGGTTCAAAGGAGCAATGGCTACTGCAGAAAGTTAATGCATTATAATGGATTAACGGACAATGTGAATGTGTGATCAAAGAGAGTGTTCTTTAGGAACCAGCACACACAGTTACAGTACTGCAAAAAAGGTGCTAACAGTGTCTCCTGAAAACTAGCACTGAATTATTTCTTTTCACAAGGATCTTTAACCTGTGTTTCAATAGATGTTAGAAAAAATCGTAGTATCTGTAAATTATTTACACTACACTGGGTTCATACTGTTGTGGAAAACCTGCATATCAGGGATTTTAAAAATAGTGACGTAAATTTCATGAGCATATGTAATTCAATCATGTGAACTCTCATGTGATTGAATTTAACCAGCATTTATTAATATTAACATGGAATGTACATATAGACTTGGTCTTGGCGGACTAGATATGCTACGCTTCTGCTGCTCCTGAGTGTGGATACATCTAAAATGCACATGAAAACAGTGAATTGAATGAAGGAAACACAGGAAGAACTAGCAGATCTAGGCAGGTGGTACTGGGGAAGGTGGAGGGCAAGCGAAATCCCATGGCGTGCTACAATGAACTGATCTGCAAGACTGAACTATTTATATGAGATTATGTACATTACACATCTTATATGTCTCTATGGTTTTTTAAAAAATTCTGAATTTGTGATAACTAGATAAGATAATAAATAAAAAATATATACATTATTATTATATTACATAAGATGTATAATGTAATGTATAAATTATCTCTTATAATTTAACCCTTAAACAAGTAAGAGTGAGAAGTGATCAGTAAAAAGTCATTTCATGTCACTTTTTATATCATCTAGACTTAAGTAAAAGAAATTCAAAGGAATTTTTGATATATTTTAGATTTTATGAGTTTTATCTCCCAGGATACATTGCTCTATTAAAGGGATAGTTCACCCCAAAAATGAAAATTCTGTCATCATTTACTCACCCTCAAGTTGTTCCAAACCTGTATAATTTTCTTTGTTCTGCTGAGCACAAAGAAAGATATTTTGAAGAAAGTTTGTAACCAGGCCACTTTGGGGCACCATTGACATCCATAGTAGTAAAAAAAATACTATGGAAGTCAATGGTGCCCCAAAACTGCTCAGTTTAACACATTCTTCAAAATATCTTCCTTTGTGTTCAGCAGAACAAAGAAAATTATACAGGTTTGGAACAACTTGAGGGTGAGTAAATGATGACAGAATTTTCATTTTTGGGGTGAACTATCCCTTTAAGGTATAAAAAAATATTTCTGTGTTTTATGTGATGCAAAAAATGTGTAATATGCAAAATATGCTGCATGTATCACATCTCTAAGTGCCCTTAAATTGAGGCATTTAAATTTCTTGTGTTTTTACACTACTAAACTGTTTCATCTTCAACCTTAGAGCTGGTCAACTCTGGCTTGAGGGCTGTTGTCCTGCAGAGTTTAGCTCTAATCCTAATCAAACACACATCCATGTAATTTACAAGTAAATCTGAAGACTTTTAGCAGGTTTTGGTGTGTTTGATTGGGGTTGGAGCTAAACTCTGCAGGATGGTAGCCCTCCAGGAACAGGGTTGGCTACTCCTGCTCTACCCTGCAAGAAAATATATAGTTGAAAATGCAAAGATGTAGTCAACTAAATATAATAATATCAGTATAACATGTACATTTTTGTAGCTTGACAGAGCGTGTCTCAATTATCTTTCATTGAATGAAAAAAAAGCAGCTTGGACATTCTTAAAAGCATCTCCCTTTGTGTTACACAGAAGATAGTAAGTCATACAGGTTTGGAACAACATGAGGTTGAGTAAATGATGACAGAATTTTCATTTTTGGCTGAAAAAAAAAATGTAATTGTTGATCCATATTAGCTGGAAGTGGTAATAACACATACTGTTGCCCAGGTTTTCAGAGTGGAAAATGTGGCATGGCCTGCATGTGTCCGCAGGGATCGAGACCATGTGTCAGGTCCTTTTTATGTTTTTGTTCTGTTTTTTTATTTTTTTTTATTTTTTTCCAAGCCAATTGTGAATGTCTATCCCAGTTACAGTTGGACTGTGAGTCTGTGGATGTTTTAGAAGAGTTGAAAGCGCTCTGTGTATTTGACACGATCACTGCGCTGATAAGGTCCCTGGAGCTTTATAGCCACGGAAGTGCTGTGTTACATACAGACTAAGGGCAGACTCTGCTTACAGTCTGCCTCTGAGTTTGTGGTCAGAAATGTACTGAAATGAGTTGCTTTAACATGGGACTAATGGGTATCTCTGTCTCTCTCTCACTATTTCTTTTAATGTCCTGCAGTAGTGTAATGGAGGTCAATGTGTGCTGCAGAATATCACCTCTGGCTCCCGATTAGTCCACTGACCTACAAAACCCCCTATAAAGCCCAGTAAAGCCAGTGTCTCAAATCCAAACATACTGATTGGCTGAAAACATCTCTAATAAAACTAATTCAGAATTAAGTTTGCAGCTTGGAGAAACCTCCTTTCCCTCCCATCTGCTATTCTAATCCCCATCTAGCTGACTCACTTGATTTCCATGAGAAACGACGAGCTATCTTTGAACCAAATCCAAAAGAAAAAAATTTGGAATTGAGTTGCTCTGCAAAAGAAAACACTGGTCCCCAGAAGGTTGGTACATTTCAGTCCCTGTCTTATGCACTGTTTAAGGAGCAGGTGACAGGACCCTGAAGCATATTAATATTAATTAGCAAACTAAGTGTTGAAGTGTTGTGAAACCTGCTAACTTTGGCCCTCCTGAAAAGCTGATAAAATACTTATGTGTAGGCCAACACCTGCCAACCTTCTCACACTTTTTGTGCCAATTATGGGAGAAAATCTGTGGATTTTTATATATATATATAATTAAATTGTTTAAATGATAGCAGAAAAGGTAGCATTTTCAATTTAGCCAAGCTATTGAATGAATACAAAAGACAGGAAATTCAGTTTGACATCATTATGAATTATGACTTGTAAGGTAGCCAGCATTAGTAATAAAGAATACTATGCAGACACTTAAAGGGTTAGTTCACCCAAAAATGAAAGTTCTGTCATTAATTACTCACCCTTGTGCTGTTTTACACCCGTAAGACCTTTGTTGATCTTCGGAACACAAATTAAGATATTTTTGTTTAAATCCGATGGCTCCGTGAGGCCTACATAGGGAGCAATGACATTTCCTCTCTCAAGATCCATTAATGTACTAAAAACATATTTAAATAAGTTCATGTGAGTACAGTGGTTCAATATTAATATTATAAAGCGACGAGAATATTTTTGGTGCGCCAAAAAAAAAAAAATAAAATAACGACTTCAGGAAGATTCGGAGTGTAATGAATCAGCGTGTCGAATCATGATTTGGATCGCGTGTCAAACCGCCAAACTGCTGAAATCACGTGACTTTGGTGCTCCGAACCGCTGATTCGACACGCTGATTCATTATGCTCCGAAGCTTCCTGAAGCAGTGTTTTGAAATCGGCCAACACTAAATAATTCATTAATTTGTTTTTTTTGGTGCACCAAAAATATTCTCGTCACTTTATAATATTAATATTGAACCACTGTACTCACATGAACTGATTTAAATATGTTTTTAGTACCTTTATGGATCTTGGAGAGGAAATGTCATTGCTCCCTATGCAGGCCTCACTGAGCCATCGGATTTAAACAAAAATATCTCAATTTGCGTTCCGAAGATTAACGAAGGTCTTATGGGTGTGGAACGGCATGAGCGTGAGTAATAAATGACAGAATTTTCATTTTTGGGTGAACTAACCCTTTAATATGCATGTCTCTGCATGTAAGATGTTTTATTTTTCTATCAAAACTTTTCATACACCACTACTGAATAATTATCCTACTGATAATTCAAGTGTGCAAACAGGTGAAAATAACAAAATATACCATATAGTATATAAAAATGAGGAAAAACAAAATGTGTGTTGACAAATATAAACACATATAATATAAAAAAGATGTCACAGGGCAAAATGTGTTAACATTTTAAGAAGAACGCGATACAAACATACTAGTTTTATATAATTTAAAACTGCTACAGCAGCGGGGAAGATGCATGGGTGTTAATGTGCTTATTTTAACATTGTTTAGTTTTCCTAAAACCTTCCCCTGTTCAGATGGTAATATGCAAATGTAGACATGTCCACATTCAAGCATTTCATACAGTGGACTTAAACAGCTCACCCTTTTACAGCAGATTTAGTTTACAAAACTCCGACAGTCGTGACCTAAATATGATTTTCATATACAATAATATCCTTAAATTTTGCATTCGCGCATGCTCACTCAAGCTACAAGGATCTCCCGTTCTTGGCTCCTTTTGAGATAGACTTGTGAATTCAGTGAATCGTTAACTGGAGACTCGCTCTGACCGAATCATTTGAATCAGTGAGTTGTTGACTCGAGAACAGATGCAGAATGAATCGTTCAGTGCGATATACGGACATCCCTGTGTTCCATTTGGAAGGGCTCATCCCTATGCCCTAAACCCTTTAAAGGGTTTAACCCTTTAAAGTGTTTACCCTCCGGAGTGAGAGCTTCGAAGGGATGAAGGGTGTAGGGGTCAAAAAAACTCTTTTTTTGGAACGCGCTTCTGCGTCACCTTAAAGGATTAGTCCACTTTTAAATTAAAATTTCATGATAATTTACTCACCCCCTACTTCTTTCTTCAGTCGAAAAGAAATGAAGGTTTTTGAGGAAAACATTCTAGGATTTTTCTCCATATAGTGGACTTCAATGGTCTCCAAACGGTTGAAGGTAAAAATTACAGTTTCAGTGGAGCTTGAAGGTCTTTACCTATACCAGATGAGAAATAAGGGTCTTATCTAGAGAAACGATCGGTCATTTTCCAAAAAAAATGTAAATGTATATACTTTATATAATCAAATGATCGCCTTCAAGTGGTTCCGCCAAAACCGCACTTCCGTATTCTTCAAAAAGCTTACGCTGTATGTCCTACGCCTTCCATATTCTACTTACGGAAAAACGGAACTGGCGCCACGTTCGTTCCGTAAGTAGAATAGGGAAGGCGTAGGACATACAGCGTAAGCTTTTTGAAGAATACGGAAGTGCGGTTTTGGCGGAACCACTTGAAGGCGATCATTTGTTTATATAAAGCATATACATTTAAAAAAAAGTTAGAAAATGACCGATTGTTTCGGTAGATAAGACCCTTATTCCTCGTCTGGTATAGGTAAAGCCCTTTAAGCTCCACTGAAACTGTAATTTTTACCTTTAACCATTTGGAGACCACTGAAGTCCAGTATATGAAGAAAAATCCTCTAATGTTTTCCTCAAAAAACCTTCATTTCTTTTCGACTGAAGAAAGAAATACATAAACATCCTGGATGACATGGGGGTGAGTAAATTATCATGAAATTTTAATTGGAAAGTGAACTAATCCTTTAATGAGACAATCAAGGAGGCGCCTTCGTTGCACATTTTGTACGCTGGTTGACCCTCAAAAAACACGCTCTGAATGATGAGTAGATTGTGCAAACTGCGCCTTTTGTTTAATGTTAGTTTATTTATTTATTTATTTTTGGTTTATCGCACCATATTGTATAATGTGTCTATGTATTTTAAACATTTGAATGGACTGATAAAGGGAGCTGTACAGTATTTTTGTTGAAGTACAATGTCGTTTTGACAATAATAATGTACCAAATCTAACTCTTATAAATATTACAGTAGTATAGAAAAATACTATACATACATTAAGAGGTAAAATCGAACTCCAAGCCTCCTGTACCCATTCTGTGACGTCAAACAACTTCCCTGTGCAAAGGATCATGGGGGACCCAAAGCGTCCATCAGTTGTACCCTTAGAAATCCTTCATTCCGAAGGGCCCTTTGAAGTGGCCAGTTTTGAGCACTTCGGTTTGGAACGACCTTTAATATGGCGGCCATGATTGTTTTCACTCCGAAGTGCCCTTCGGAGGGTGATATATCCCGTTTGGAATGCACCGCCTATCTATTTAAAAAGAATCGGCTCGTTCATGAATCGGCTCGTCTCAGAGCCATGACGATTTCTCTTTTTTTTTTTTTTTTCAAAATAACGAGGAACAACATGTTTTTATGTTTTATATATTTTTTTTATTTACAATTTCAGAAAATAAAATTGCAATGTGGCTTCCATTTAGATTTTAGAGTCAGAACTAATGCCTAATTGACACTGCAAAGGTGGCACAGAAGTGCTTCTGAAATGGCATTTAGGTGTTTAGACTGTTTAATGCTGCTCAGAGGTGGCATAAATACATTTCCACAGCAATTATAACCAGCAGTGTTGGGGTAATGTAGTAATGTGAGTTACATAATCAGATTACTTTTTTCAAGTATCTAGTAAAGTAACACATTTTAATTTTACAACAAAATATCCAAGTTACTTGTTCAAATAAGTAACAAAAACTACTTTGTTTTCCCATTTATTGACTGACAAATTGGGAGTAAGATGCAGAGGCATTGTGTGCGCTTTGTAAACATGATGGTTATTATAGTTCTAGACTAAATGTGAGCATGCATTTACTCATCTCACTTGCACAAAAACAGATTCAGTATTCCTCAAAATGAATAAAAACAGTGAAATGCAAACTCAGAATATTATGCAAACCTGCAATAATTAAATATTAAAAACGCAAATATACTTTATGTATTTAATCTCACTTTTTTGACCAATGTCTTTACTACTGGCATTGGACGATCCAATTCAGACACAGAGCAGCCTTAACCCTTTCAAGCGTGAGTTTAAAATATTCTAACTGAACCCCCAGAGTGAGTTTTTTTTAAGGCGACCGTTATTTTAGAACGTGTGCCCTTGTTTCTATGGCCACGCGTCTTGCGTGTCACGTGTGCTGAACACAGCCACAATAACACTGTATGACAGATTGATCGCTATTATTTTGTTTTTCCTTTTTTATTTAAAATATTTGCAAACTTGCTTACCATGTCATCAACTATATGATATTCCGATTCTCAAATATGTGCAAGTCAGTGTGTTTTGCCGTTTTAAAACCTTTATAAATGATCTTTATCTTGATCTATAATGCGAGATGGGCGCCGCCATCTTAGTTTGCGCTGCAGTTCACAGAGTCCTGTCAGTCAGATTTACAGCACGTGAATTCATCAGTTTCTCCCGAAATATATGCAAGTAAGTGGCTGGTGAACTGGAAGAATAATAGAGTAAACTTTATAGTTACTTAGGCCCATTATGTGTGTCTGATATGAATAAATGTCGGCAAATTATATTTGAATGGATTGTTATTGCTGCTTTCACTGATGTCTGACATCAGTGTGTATTTATAAACTCTAAATGTATTGTTTTACTGGTGCTTATGCGTATTTAAATGTCTGAAACCTTAAAAGAAACATTATGTGGCTGAAAACACTGCATAGCTGTGATATATGACAAAAGCTGCGCTCTTGCGTTTCACAGCCAAAGCGCGAAAGCACAGTTTGAATCTGGCAGTTATGTGACGTCGCTGAACGTTCTAAATCTCATATGTGGGACCGTACGCCCAGGGGCACAGAAATAAAAATCCCATACGTGGGACCGTTCCGCTCAAAGGGTTAACTCAGCTGTAAGTCTACTAAATCAGTTTGATGTATAGAATTTTGATAGCCATTTGAATTCTGTTGAAATCTGAGTAAATTTTTGAGGAATTCTGTGGTTGCACATTGCTTTTGTATGTGTTAACTGCTGCCACAACCTGACTACATTCATTGCACGGTACAGTGTAAAACTTTGGTTCGCTTGTTTTAGTTTGAATTCAGATAATGCACAGAAACAGAGAGAGGGGGGTGGGGGAGCGAGAGAATGTCTTGACTTTCAAGCCATTATCACACCACACTAAGCACAGACAAACACTTTGCCTTGCACGCACACGCATGAATGCGTAATCACAAACTCCTCAACTCTACATGCGTCCTCACTTAATTGGAAATGTCGGATCAATGCTTTCTGATTACCAGGCTTCACAAGATAGTTTGTTTCTGGCTTACGGCAGTGGTTTTTTATCCTGCTCTTCTTTACAGACTTACCTCTCTCACTCTCTCTCTCTCCTTCCCTCAGCTCACTTGCAGGCCCAGCTGTAGCCAGAGCTATACTCACCCATCTGTAATCAGCTTTTAATTCATTAAGAGGACAGAGGTTTGAATTCATCAGCTCTCCGCCGTGTGTTTCACCCACTGGCTAAAGTGGGCGAAGGATGAGATGTGAGCAGAATCATCTACTCCATCAATTCCTTTGATATTTGCAAACAGAACCCCATACAAGACATCCTTCTGATTTCAGAAGCGAAGGGAGAAATCACATGAGCGAGCCAGCCTCGCTGCAGATAAAGAATTTTCTAAGAGTCGTTTTTACGTCTGGTTGAACACAGTTAGGCAGCTGCCAAACCACGGGTTTGCTCAAATGGATCAATAAAGGAATTTTGTCCTAGTTCCATTGCCATGTCATAGAGCTCTGAGTAAAAGATGAAAGAGCTCTCTGGCTTCTAATTAAACATTATTCTTTAATATAGTCTCTCTTATTTTATATGTTGAGGAAATTCAGAGTGTGGTTAGTCATTTCTTTTAAGTAAGAATGTAGGGGAAGTACAGATAAAAAAAGTCTATCTACAGTAGTGGTGCTCAATTTTGGTCCAACCCCTATCACGGTGTCAGTCTGTGACTACACATAGACTGAATACACACACACACATCGCACATGTACATACACAGATGCCATGTTAACAAGGTCTGTACACAATCATGTATACACGGTCTGTGTAGAGTTTGAGTGTATTTTGTGTTTAATTTTCCAAAGTGATATTGTGTAGTATGTCCTATAATTGAAGTATATGTATGATATATGTAACATATATCAGATATTGTATCATAACAGAATTGTTTATCTTTTCATTATTAATAGAAATAATCACACCACCTGTCACGTAAGGCTGCAAGGAAGTGCACAACGCAGATTCGGTGAAATAAACTATAATATATCCACAGGAGAACACAACCATAAAACATAGATGATACCGGACAATGAACTGAAAGAACTAGGGAACACAGGCAGGCAGAACAGGGAAACCAAAAAACTGTGAAAATAGACAGAAAATACATGTTACATCACCATGTTCATCTGGTCCATATCATATGTTAAGAACAGTGCCATAAATGTTACAAATACACTTACCACTTTTGAAGAGTCATTTACCAAACTTGTGTAGTTAAAGACCTGGCTCATTTATACAGTGTATTCGCGCCATCTGAGCGTTCATGTTGCGTGTGATGACATGCCCGGAGGTTCCATCTGCCGTATATATATATATATACACTTCAAATCCATTAATATATTTATTGACATATCACTTTAGACTTAATGATATTATCATATTGTATAATATCAGTCTTTAAATGCAAGATATTTAAAGTGTACCTAAAGTATACTTCACTCTAAAAGATAGCTGTAAAAAATGAAACAAATTTACACAGTTAAATACCATTTTCCATTGAAACAGTAATATACTGTAAAAAAAAAACAATGCATTCTGGATAATATTTGTCTTTTTGTATAGGCTGCTTTCTTGAAAATGACAAATATCACCCATAATGCATTGTTTTTATGGTATATTACTGTTAATGGAAAATGTTATTTTACTGTGTAAATTTGTTTAGCTTTTTTACAGTTATTTTTTAAGAGTGTTGCAATAGATCCTTTTTAGCACAATCAAATATACTAAAAGTTATACTGAAATCAAAATTGAAGTTTTTTAGCTTTTAGTATGAATATGTTAACCTTAAGGTTATGAATAAGCTAGTGTGTTCCAAAACAATGACAAAATTCACATTTAGGAGATATAAGCATTCAAAACTTACAGTCTCTCACTTCCGCTAAAATGGAAGTCCCGCCTCCTCCTACACTCTTACAGAAGCTGAAGCTGCGGCTGAAATCGGTCATTTGCTCACACATTTACTAGTTTCTACATGGTGAATGGCACATAGTGCACTATATAGAGAATAGGGAACGATTCAGACAGAGTAAATATGCTTTCCTTTGACGCAAATAAAGTCCGTTTTCGCGTTAGTGTCACATTAACCGCCGCAGCGCGAGCAGTCTGCTCTGGTCCAGAGACACGAGAGCACAGAGTGGATCATATGCGCGAGTCGGCACAGACAACAAAAGGTATCGGACCCATTTTAATTCTGCACAAAATGCTGTATATTAAAGCAATATAAAGGACATTAGGAGGAGAAATGGTTAGAGATTAGAAGGAAACTGAGGTTTTACAGAGTCTAACGGCTCTGGCCGAGTTTCAACATTAACAAAACGCTATTGGCTATTTTAAAAAAGGGGCGGGGCTCTTCGATATATCGCCCTGTCTTCCTGTTTTAGTTGAAATTACGTCAACACATTAAATAATGCTGCGTGTTCCAACACTCTTGAGTGGACCTTTAAGTATATCTTCAGTTGGAATTCAGCACTACTTCCACACAGTTAAAGTGCATTAAGTACAAAATTAGTTGTTCCAATTTAGCAGACTTTAAGTATACCTGTTTAGTATGCCAAAAGTACAATTGCAGGGTATTTTTATTTAGCACATAAATACGTAAATGTGTTTGTAGTATACTTAGCACAAAATAAACGTATTTCGAATACATTTTAGTATTTTATTTATTTATTTATTTATTTTTACTAGGGTGTGTATAGGAAGAACACTTATTTTACAATGGTACAGTCCAGGGGAAGAATCAAGCCTATAAAATGGCTTCAGAAACACAGTACTGTGTGATAGTTGTGGGAAGTGCTGTTTATAGTACGTGGTGCTTGAGCTTGATGTATACACTGATCAGATCTTTGGATTTAGCTGATCTTGCTATAAATTGTAAATATTGTACAGTTTTTTGTTTTGTTTATTTTATTTTTTATTGCACATTTATTGTGGTACTTTCACCGTGTGGTACAAATAAATCACCCTCAAACCTTACTCAGCGGTTTCCCTCGTCCCTGCTGGCCTCCATCCACCAGTGCAATCTTAACACCCCCTTTAAAACAAGAAAAGGTTGTCAACCACACCTGTCAACCTTAAAAATGTAGTGGGAAAACATGTCATTTACAAATTAATTACTTAAAATTTGTATCCAGTAAAAAACTTACAAATGAAAACAAGCAAGCAATTTAGCATAAAGGAGCCAAGTTATGTTTAAAAAATATTTTTAAAAACTACTGTGGGGAAAAAAAAAAAAAAATGTTTTATGCATTTTTATATGCATTTATTTTCAACTTTGAAAAAAAAAAAAAAATTTAAATTGCGAAAATGTAATATTTTTCTTTCAGTTTTCACCGTTTTGTTATTTTCACCGTTTTGCACAATTAATCGTATTTTTAATCGCGATTAAGATTATGGATGCCACGATTTCATAATTGTTCAAAGGCGCGATTACATCAATAAATATCCACTTACATTATTCTGCATGCTTAAGAGGTGTGTTTAGAGCATGTTATGCTGTGAGAGGTGAATCACAGCTACTTCAGAGTGTAAAAGGTCTAATCTAGCACAAAAGGAACTACCAGTGACGTAAGTGTATGCTGACTGGTCGAACGAACGCGTAACACCAGCACCCGCCATTTTTAAAAATCCACGAACACAGCCTATATATTTACTCCACGAACTAACTCTACAAACATGGAAAACAATGATAGATGGACCTTTCAACCTTACGCTGAGAAGAAATTCCAGCACAACTTTGAGCGGACCAAGCGAAACATGATTATGTATTTCTGCTCAGCTAGCGACATTGGGCATCAACCACACGGCAAAAGGTAATAATTTTTCATATACTGTCAACTTTCTTTCTTTAACAGTTCTAGCTAACAACGTATTAGACAGGACTGTTAAACAGATTGTAAACTAATGAAGACGGAGAATGCAAGCACTGTGTGCTGTGTGCTGTCAAAATAAAAGTCACAACAACAAGCGCAGTTTACGTCACTTCAGAGTTCCTACTGGCGGTGCAAATGCAACCAGGAAAATGGCCCTAGAGGAACATTAGTTCTCCGGGAACCACCCTGGTGGCTTGTTCTTATAACTAAGTTCCTAGAACAGCATGCTGCATAGGCCCTATTATTATTACATGCGTATGTTTATTTTTTTATTTAAAGAAGAAACCAAACCAATGTAGTTGACATTTGAGGCTTAATGCTATAGAAAAGCAATAAAACAATTCAGGAAGAGAGGTTCCTGATTCTTGAGATGGAAAAAAACACCTCAATTTTATTTAGAAGCATACACTGTGCAAAAATAAGCAACTTTATGATCAAAACTCTGTAGTTTTTATTATGTGGCAAAAATATAATTCAATGCAATACAATGATTGAGAGATAAGCAGTACAAATAAACATTCCTCAAATGCCTGATGTATCATATTTGATACTCACATTTTAACATGACTTTTAAGAAATTGATGTACTGTATGGATAATTAAATATTAGTTGATTCAGTCCAGTAAGGGTGTGTTCACACTTTCACTTTTGGTTAGATTAAAACGAACCCTGGTGCAATCGCTCTGATAGTGCGGTTCATTTGAACATGTGTGAACGCTGCCACCTGAACCCTGGTGCGCACCAAACAAGCGGATCGAGACCGCTGAAAAGATTCGGTCCGCTTCCAAATGAACTCCGGTGTGGTTCGAATGATATATGAACGCAACACGGACCAAAGACATGTAAACGAACCAAAAACAGGAAGATGAGATCCTAAAAATGACAGAATCCTCACGCATATCGGGTTTTCTCATCATAGTAGCGAGTTTGCCCATCACAGGCATCAAACGCGCGTCTCCACGCAGCAGATCATTTGTGTGTGTGGCGGAGGAATTCCCACCACTGTTTTGACTCCTTTACACATTTTATAAGCTCTTCACGAGATCCCAGCTGGCCAAAATACCATCATATGCAGGCTACGCACACACAACAAGCAGATTTACCTCAGCACGCAGCATTGTTTTGGATGTTCGGTAAGTTCTGTCTCAAAATAGGCAATACGTCATAAAATCCGACCAATCAGGTTGTGAACATGTCCCTATGCCTTTAGGTTCGGTGATAAAATTGGCAATCTGAACGCTAATCGGACCAGGACTAAATGTTTTTTTTTTTGATCCGGACCAAATGAACCAAAGGAACCGAACTAAAAGTGTGAACGGAATAAATCGCGCTTTTCGCGTGTAGTTGGACGCTTGAACATTTTGAGTTTACTTGCTTCATTCGCACGTGAAATTCACTTCACAACAGACGCAAATTCGCGCCATGAGAGGAGCTTCTGTCAGGCAGCTCGTCTCGTTTCTGCACAATTCCTCTGAATAAACACATCAACTCGTCAGCGGGAAAGTAGTTGTAAAATACGGCGAATAAGCTCAATTTGCCAGCTTTAGCTAGCTTGTAGTCTCAATATGTATATATATATAGTTCAAATTGAGTAAAGAGCATTTTTTACAACTTACCAGATTGTCCGACTTCCTCACTCACTTTCTTCCAAGCAAGATCCTTTTTATTCCTGTTTCTATAAAAGTACAAAGATGTATTGTACAGCGACGATGATTTTGTCCTCCATTGTTGTTTTGGATTTCTACCTCCGCTCGCTAAGTCGTAATCACGTCACTACTAGAGCAAGCTCCTGATTGGTTAACACGGTGCGAATATTCGCCAAAGTTCAGATTTTTCAACTCGGGCGATTCGCGCAAATCACTCGTTACGCAAGTCAAACGCCCGAAACGCTCAATTCGCACCGCATCATTTGCGCGAATTGCGCCGCAGGATGTCTATTCACGTCTTTGCATTGACTTAACATGTAAATCACTCGTGCTTAACGCTTCATTCGCGTCTGGTGTGAACCATAAGTGTTTATATTAAAATATCACTAAGAATATAAAAGTTATTCAAAGGCTTACTTTATAAAAAAAATCATTAAAGACTTTACAGCAAAAAAGAAACGTGTACACGACCAGAAGGTGGACATTTTTAGAATGATAATAAAGGCCTGTTTACTTGCTAAACAAGTATAAACTTTTGAGACATGTAGTAGTTTGAGTACAACAGGTTTTTCAGTTTTGATCAAGTTGATAATTTAGAGGCTTTAGTTAATGATAGTTAATGATACATGCCAGAACGTCTTTGTATTTATAACCATTGCAACACCATAAAAGGAGAAACCGTGCCCTTTTTTCATTGGTTCTCATGTGTATCGTCAATGCGACAGATTTAAATGTGTAAAAATGTACAAGATTTGAGAACTAGAGCAGTCTCCCACACCACCTTTACAGAACTTCTACAAAACTCGTCCCACACCTTGAGACCACTGTAATACAGTAACTGTCTTTAGTAGTATAATTTTTAACTGTGAACTATCTTCCAAGCTATTCCATCATAGTCTATTAATAGTGATGCAAAAAACAATTCCGGAGGGAGCTCCTAAAGTCTAGCGCACGCTTGAGAGCTTTGTCATCTCTCCCCACAATCCCATTATATATCAGGTCCTTAAAGCAATTTGAGGCTGAGCTCCATGCATGCCTTCCAGCCAGGAGCTTTAGGGACTGAGATATTAACTCTGAAATGGAGGTTTAAGAAGGAAAAAGGTGTCCACTTGGGAGTGGATACTGAGGATTAATTTCTCAAGTGCTTTTCTCTCTTCTTTTTTTTTTTTTTTTGTGCCTCTCTCCTTTCCCTTCCACCTCCACGTCGTGGCTTAATATTCCGACTGCCTCTCCCACTGTCACTCAATATTTTCAAAACAAGGACTTTCAGAACACAGCACAAATGAAATGCAATTTAGGACACAGAGCCCAAGTGTTTGCCTACCTCTAAATGCAAACAGTTGCATTAGGGCCGACCACTGCATCCCTTTGTATAAAGACTTATTGCTGAAATACGCCTGCCTGATCCACCTGGATTAAATGGTAATATTCAGAAAACTTGACACTTACGCACCACTGACACAGCTCCACCTTCTAATGTTGTAAAAGAGATCTGTGTTATTATTTTATGTTATGCTATGAAGGATCTGTACTCTTCTCACAGGAAGTCATATTTTTCACGTTGAAAATCGCAGGTATATACCTCTCATATGTTATGAAATGGGTTTTTCTCCCCAGCCTTAAAAGAATCGGCAGATGTCTCGGGTGCCCTCTGATATGAAAAATTCAATTTAAAAGGATGAGAGAGAGAATGGTGCCTGGGCCTATTTTCATTCTCTCACACGAAGAGATATGAGAATGATGTTCTATTGTGAGGGGGAAATGATGCCAATCGAACTGCAGAGAAATTCCTTCATAATTCAATTCAATTTCCTCCAAATCCCAATGGCGGCCTACAGTTCCAGAGAGGTGGGGTGGTGGAGAGATGGAGAGATTGTGAGGGAGGCAGAGAGGGAGTGACAGATGCCAGGTGAGAAAAGGGAGGAGAGAAAGGTAAAATATAGAGGGTGTGAAGGAACTGGGAGTAGAGAAAGGTTAAAATTTAGATGGTGTGAAGAAAGTAAAGGTGAGATGGAGAGGTGTTATAAGAAGTGTAGATTAGAGTGTTTGTTTCGCATCTCGTCTCTCTGATGGACAGGAGGCCGAAGAGTTTGAAAGGTTATGGGTTCACAGCAAGGTCAACAATGACAGCCACTGTGACAGTCAAGTGAATGCCAAAGCTGGTCTAGACCAGTGCTTTTAAAATTTGCAAATCCCTCACACAGACTCTTTCATCCCAGGGCCCCCCAATATACAGTTAAACCAAAAAATTTTCAGACACCTTGAACATATCATTCATTAATAGTTTATTCACTATAGTTTAAAAAAAATGGTACTAAAATATGACAAGATCTCAGAGTTAAACTGTGTTGAACACTTGAGCAAAACATGGTCAGGTCAAAGTGTCTGAATAATGTTTGGTTCCAAATTTTTATCAATTTTACTGGTAGTCCACTGTATGAAGAATTTTTGGGTATAATATGTCACAGTTTACTTTATTTTTATTACATAAATGAATTATACTGTCCTGCATCCACTAGTAAAAATATATCAAAAATGTCTGAATAATTTTTGGTTTGACAGTAAATGTTCATTTTAGAACAATTTAAAGGGTTAGTTCACCCAAAAATGAAATTTCTGTTATTAATTACTCAACATCATGTTGTTTCACACCCATAAGTCCTTCGTTCATCTTCGGAACACAAATTAAGATATTTTTGATGAAATCCAAGAGCTTTCTGACCTCCGACATAGAGGGCAATGTTATTTCCACTTTCAAGGTCCAGAAAGGTAGTAAAGACATTGATAAAATAGTCCATGTGACTACAGTGGTTCAACTTTAATGTTATGAAGCGACGAGAATAATGAGCTGGCGATCTGACGTAGAACCCGGAAGCGCTGCACTGTGTTTACTATGTCACCAGCATGGGAGACTGACATGGAAGAGAAGAAATTGTTGAATAAAGTCGTTATTTTTGGTTTTTGCACACAAAAAGTATTCTCATCTCTTCATAACATTAAGGTTGAACCACTGTAGTCACATGGACTATTTTAGGTGGTGATAACGTTGCAGTCTATCGGAGGCCAGAAAGTTCTTGGATTTCATCAAAAATATCTTAATTTGTGTTCCGAAGATGAACGAAGGTCTTACAGGTTTGGAATGACATGAGGGTGAGTAATTAATGACAGAATTTTCATTTTGGGTGAACTAATCCTTAATTAAGACATTACTACATTATATAATGTTTTCGATTTTTATAGCTTTTTGGATTTTTGACATAAATATCCTTTAAAAATAATTTTCTTTCTAAAATTTTTCTTCAAAAACATTTCTAGTCCATTAATATCTTGCAATTTTTTTTTTTCAAGTCATATTTTTATCAACAGTATTTTTATATTAAAATAGTTTAATTACCATGTTGTCATTAGTATTTATGTAATCAAAAAAAAAAAAAAAAAATGAACACCAGCAAAATTCCCTAAGAATGCATTGTGCCTGTTTTTAGTGCTATTTAATTGGCCACACTGTCTTGTTTTAGTGGTCAGTTCAATAAAGAGTTTAATTATGTAAATCATAAAGGCATCATTCTCTTTATAATGTGATCATCATCATTTGATTAATAACTGCTGCTATGATCAATAGAAAATGTGCATAAAACATCTCTTTTGTCATAAAATTGTTTCCTACCTGCCTTTCTGTGGGTGGTAATTGCGCAGCTCATTGCAGGAGGCAAATAGCACTGAGTTTTGTAAATAAGGCTAAAAACAACAAGTTAATTCAGCACATTTACCCGAACATTCTTCAAAATATCTTCTTTTGTGTTCTGCAGAATACATACAGATTTGGAATAACATGAGGGTGAGTAAATGAGTAAATTTTAATTTTTGTGTAAACTACAAACTAACTGCCTTTACCTGAATTGTGAGTGGTTAAGACCCCAATTTTTGTTGAAATAAAAAAAAAATCTGCACACAAATGGATTATACTGTATATTATGGGTGTGCTGTATCTATAACAATGTCAAAATTATTTGTATCAGTATTCGGATAAAACTGTAAGTGTGGTTTTAACTGGAAGTTCATAAAATTATTTGAAGACCTTTTTAAATGTAATTCTGTTCCCTTCGTAGTTATCATTTAACAAATATGCCTTATCTAACTCAGAAAATAAATATTTTTTATTATAATTAAAACATTTATTTAAATATCTTCTAATTGTCTGAGCCAATAGCCTCATAGTGCTTCGAGATGTAGTGCGGTCGTGCTTTAGGCGAGTTCTCTAGGACCTTTCCCAATCCCGATAAATAAATTAATATTTAAATATGTTCTAATTAAAACAATAATACTAGATGTTAAATAAAAGAAAACAAAAACTCTTCTTTTTTTTTCCCAGAGCAACTTTGTGGACAGAGTTATTCACAAACTCAAGAGGAGTCAGACTTTATGGAAAAACAGCTAATTGGAGAAGATGGAAGTTGAAAGAAAATGTGTATGATTCAGTATCTTGATATTACTCTTGACAGTGAGCTGATTTCTGAGAGATGCACAGAGATAGCAATGCGGCTTTTTGATTTGCGATCATTCTGTGCTTATTTCATTCATTCGTCTATCATATCGTTCAAGGTTTAAATAATTTAAATAGACATATCAAATAGTAGAAATGTGTAAGATGTAGTATTTTAGTTTATATTACTCTTGCCAAGCTCTAATTTCTGTAAGAAACATAGAGACGGCAACGTGGCTATTTGATTTGTGCTCATTTCATTCATAGACTTTACACTATTTCACTTTACACACTCATTATATTGTGTAGGGATTTTAGAGGTTTTTGTATACTATTGTGTTATCTCCTGGCTCACCTGTTATCCAGCAAAAACGAGGAGTGACTGTGTCTGCCGAA
The DNA here is from genome assembly GCF_019924925.1 of Ctenopharyngodon idella. Lineage (NCBI taxonomy): Eukaryota > Metazoa > Chordata > Actinopteri > Cypriniformes > Xenocyprididae > Ctenopharyngodon > Ctenopharyngodon idella. The sequence goes on along the minus strand of NC_067229.1, from coordinate 32,973,333 downwards.
TATTTTTTCTATTATTCGGTAGAATAGTGGCTCCTGGTTTAACCTCTTTGCATTCCTGTAAAATTTGCCTAAATGCCTAAAAAAGGCATACCCAAAGTAAATTGCATGCTGTTCTTGAACCATTTGGAGTATATGCACGGTTTTGGTCTCTTTTGAAAGGTATGTGTGCCGTGGGCGGTACAGTGGAACGCTAACAGGTTAAAACTTTTGACCTAGACCATTGAAGTGAAGTACGTCTGTTTTGATTTGACTTTTTGCTGCTTCTTCTTCTTTTTTTTTTTTTCAGGCATTAAAACCAACTATTTGTATAGACTTTTCAATGATGTGTCTGGAAAGGTCTGTTGTGTTGTCTGCTGTGATATATTATGTGGTAGATATTGAAGGTTATTTTCTCAGCTGCTGTCCTATGGTTAATTTAGAGATCTTTCCTGGCCTTGTGCACCCACACTGAGTAGGAGATGTAGTGTGAACCTCTGTGCTCTCGCTTGGTTAAAGTCAGTGGGTGAACTCTTGCCGCCATGCGTTAGTCAAAGGGGATCTGAGCGAGTGTTCAGGCTGCAGGGCTGCAGGCGTGTGCGAGGATCAATGAGCCGCTGCTTCAGAAGGCATGTAGAGCAGAGGAAAAATGAGCTGCGCAAACAAACATGACAATGAAGGAGTGCACCTCGGAAGAGATGCAGCCAGCATAAAATCACAGAGAGCTGGGGGGGTGGGGGGTGTTAGGCACATACGGATCCATTCTTATTTTCCATCCGACTCTCACCTCCTCGGCTCTTTCCTCTTCCGTCCTTTAGAGTTGAGTTTCTTCTTTTTTTGTAGGTGCAATAGCTTGGAGGCAAGAAGTGTGACACCAGGGTCTTCAAAGAGTCCAGACTTATCAAAGAGACACAGGGAGGGAGAAATGGGGAGTTGGGGAGGAGGCACTCTGGGGATGTGTTGGAAAAAGAAACAGAATGGAGGGGGTGGTAACAAAAAAGAGGAGAAAGTGAAGACATGAAACAAGAAAAAGAAGAAGTGCAGGTGATTGAAATGAGAGAAGGCAGGAGAAAGCTATTGTCAGACCTGTTTAGCATTCACTAGTGGCTAATTGCACCAGCAAAGCTCGGTAGATACAAACCCCTCTGTGTATGAGAGAATGCATGAGAGCTTCTCCCTCGATAGATCTCCCTCCCTGCCTAGAAAGCCGCACTCCTAAAGCAGAATGTTTAAAACTGGTACAGGGTTTGAGGCTGCAGCAGCACTGACACAGTAAAAGCCTGCATTGGCCGTACGCAGAGTACAGGGGATCGAGCTGCCACTTCTAATGACAAATCTCATAGTTCACGCCATTTGGTATGACAGCATGCAGGAGTAATGGGCTGAATGAATCACTGGTAGGAAAAGCTCAGCCTCGCCGCCCTGCCTGCAGCTTAAACCACCCCGTGTATCAGCTATCCATTTGTGGAGTATTTCACCTCAAACCACACCTTATGCATGATGAAAAGAACAGCACTCCATTATCTGCTCAGAGGAAAACACCCAAGCCCCGCAAACGAAATTTCCCCCCCGTCTCTGTTCATGGGACTTCATCTTGATGCCATATCTGTGGGGAATTATTTCTGTCAAGTGAAGTGTTCTTGCATATTCAGTTTTGCATGTTTTTATTACACTGATTCGATAAGTTGCGGTAACTCAAACCATTTGAAGAAACCGATTGCCTTAAACCATTTAAGTTTTAAAACCAATAATAATGAGTACTGTAAACTCATATACATTAAGTTAAATTCACTTATATTTTAGTGTTCGTTTAGTCAATCATTAGAGTAAACTCAACTTAAAGATTTTAAGTTTATTCCACTCATTCAGTTTGAATTCAGGTAACAAATCTAAGTCTTAACTATATAGCTACTTAACCCTTTGACGTGTACGATCACATCGGTGTGATTAGAATGTTCAGTGCATCACGTGATGAACTGCCAAATTCAAATGTACTTGCACGCTTTGGCTGGCGCTAAACCAGAGACGGACGCGCACTGTGTTTTCAACCGCATAATGTTTATTTTAGGTTTCAGACATTTAAATACACATAAGTACTAACAAAACAATACATTTCGAGTTTGTAAAATACAGACTGATGTCTATAGAAGCGGCAATAACAATCCTTTTCATAATGATTATATGACACGTTTTATTCATGTAAGATACACATTGTGTAAGTAACTTTAAGGCTTACTCTGTTCTTCTCCCAGTTCACCGGCTCAATTACTTTCATGTATTTCAGGAGAAGCGGATGAATTTGCGTGTTGTAAATCCAACAGATCCGATTCTCTGTGTGGCACAAACTAACATGGCGGCGCCCATCGCACATATAGCTCATCTAACACGATCATTATAAAGGCGTTTAAACAGCAAAACCTTGGAAACAATAAAGCAATAATTACTAAATAACGATCACCTTGAAAAACTCACGCTGGGGGCTCAGCCAGAATATTTTAAACTTGTGTGTGAAAGGGTTAAATGGTTTGAGGAAACCGATTGCCTCAAATGGTTTAAGTTCATCAAACTCAAAGTAATAAAGTTACATAAGACTAAGCAAAAACTAACATTGGTACAAAGCAATGATGACAGAACAGGAGCACTGTAAAATTCAATAAGTTCAGAATACTCAAAACATTTGAGGAAACTTATTACCTCAAAACATTTAAGTAAACTAACTAATTTTTTAAGTTAGTAGAACTTAAAATTTTTGTGACAAGTCGGGCGGGGCCAAGAGCCGTGGAAGCGGAGCAAGGCCAGTGTGGTGCACAGGTATCTCTCATTAACAGTCACGTCACCGGCATCTCTTCGCTCCCACAGTTCTCAGCCTCGCCCCGCCCATCATAATGTTAATTGCATTCAGTTCATTTACATAAACATCACATTCAGATTTTGGTTAAATGTTAGATAGCAAATAACACATGCTATTATAACTATCAAAGAGACTGTCATTATATACTTGCATGTATATAATCAAACGACATACAGTATATGTGGTCTTAAAAGTTTTAAGTCTTCAACCTAACCACAGGCTCTACTCTTCATCACAGTGGTAACCCTACAAAACTAACATAACAGAACACAGAACATTTTTTTCTATTAAGTACAATGAACTTTCATTATTATTAGAGTGAAACAAACTCATTTCATTTCATTAATTTCACTATTCGGTTTTACAGCGTAGTCCATGTTCTGTTTAGTTTTACTCAGATTCCTTCAGGGCCTCGTTGTCTATATTCTCTACATTGTCCAGTAATTTTTGCAAAAGGTAATTGAACCTTTCTTTTGTTTCAATCCCATTTTAACAGCCAATCCCAGTAACCCTTTAACAGTTCTCCATTTCTGTCCTGGAGACAGCAGATTAACACTCACCCTCTCCAGTCCAAGTCTCTCTACAATCTAACTCTCAGTCTCCAGTCCAAGACCCTCTCCAATCCAATGTTCTCTGCCTAGTTCTAGCCTCTGTCTCCAAAAGAAGGCTGTATGCCTGTTCCAAACCACTCTCTCCAATCCAAGACTCCCTGCCTAGGTCTAGGCTGTCTTTCCAAAGCAAGACTCTCTGCCTGGTACAAGTCTCTCTCTCCAATCCAGGACCCTCTCCAATCCAAGACTCTCTGACCCGTCCAAAATTCTCTGCCCAGTCCAAGGCACTCTCCAATTCGAAACGCTCTTCAATCCAAGACTCTGTTCACTCCAGGTCCCTCTACAATCTTAAGATTCTGTCTCCGGCTCTTCTCCCAATCCAAGACTCTATTATGAGACCCCTCTTTCTCCAAAGTACCAAACTCCAGTTATCCAATTCACAGTCATCAAAATCCATGCAGGTCGATTCTAATCAGGCATCACTTTATTCCAGGCATCAGTGCAGAACCTAAGCCAGCAAGAATGCAGACTGGCCCTCTTACATTGAGAGCCAAGGCCCTGTTCCTTTATCTTGGTCCTGCTTTGATGCGACCCCCACTACAACACCACCCATCCCAGCTCTGCAGTGCTCCCCCTGGAGGGAGAGAGAGAGAGAGACTGGACTTGATACTGAGACTCTATCCCATTTGCAAGAACTGCAGAGCTGCAGCTTCCAGCGCTATGGGGGGATAAAAGTGCTGACTCTCCAGCAATGCCTGTAGGAGCAGTTTAAGCAAGAATCCATATTTAAATAACTAAATGCCTCTCTTAGGTTTAAATAGCAATGTGTCTGAAGTACAATTCTAGTCGCTGAGATGCCATTATTCCAGGAAGGTACCTGGGATGGCAATGATATTAGCAATTAAAATATCATAACCCTAATAATGCGCTTTCCCTAATAAAACCACACTTAAGGATTTTTCTTTTCAAAGTCCCTTACTGTAGATCAAACACTACAATTTGCATACTACATGTGGCCTTGTAATCACTACATCCCTTTACAGTGATCAAGCAGTGCCATTTGCATTTTCTACAAAGCATGATAAGCACATTTTACAAAAGATAAAACAGTGACTAAAACGTGCGCCACCCGAAGAATGGTGCGCATGCTGTCCCTTGCACATCAAAGACTACAAATTAATAAGAAAATTAAAAAAGGAAATACATTAAAAAGTTTCTGCCCCAAGACAAAAAGCCCTGTGGTTCTCCCTTGTATCTCTTTCTCTCTTCCACACACACACACTCCTTGTATGAAAGCTTTGACAACAGAGGGACTCGTGCTGCGAGTCCATGTCTGAGTTTGCTAAGGAAGTCGATGTAATTACTTTGCAGTGAGAATGTTCGTCTACGCACTTCAGTGCCTCACTAACCGTAAATACCAGGGCACAAGGGAGCACACGAAGAACAGGCCCACAACTCATATGAGCATGAGAGAGTAAAGAGTGAGCACAAAGTACAAATATTTAGTAAAAGTGTATGTATGAGAAATAAGGGGATGTGTGTAAGTGAATAGATTTGGGATGGGCAGAATGACCAAGATCTTATATCACGGTACATGTAATTTTTATATGGTAACAGTATACAGCATATCACAATATAGTTAATGATGCTGGAAATTCAACTATATACTGTATATATTAAAATATATATTACAACGTTAATACATGGTTATTTAATATATCAAACATTTTGGGGTTCAATTTCCATCAACATGCACTTTATTATGATATAATAAAGCAATAATCCCTAAGAAGCCGTGGTTTACAGTGAATTTATAACAGCTAAGGGGTGTTGTTAAAAACCCCTCAGCTGTTATAAATTCACTGTAAACCACGGCTTCACGGGGCTTATTGCTTTTATAAAATGGTTAACACACAATACAAATATTAACGCCAAAAAAAAAAATGTATCAATGCAACTTTCATGAAGTAAAATCATTAAAAGGCTTCCTTCTGCTGGAAAAAAATAGTCCCTGACCGTGAACAGCAACAGAAGTTACATTATTACGGCATTAGATGGCGGCAAAGATTGTCTTTAAGAGCGAGGCACTCAGTCGCAAAGACTTTCATATTGAAACTTGTTGTGAACACGGAACAAGATGCAAATGACAAATGTTTTGACTAGCGCTGTCAGTGTCAGCTGGGCACGGGGAAACCCATTAACTGTTATAAGTACAAGATCACAGCGGACATTCAAACAGATTTTTTATTATGAACATAGGAGTGACCTGAAAGAAAATGCTAAATTTGAATGCAGGTAATACTCTTGGTCACTCGATATCTCTCTCACAATACTCTTCTACATAATGCAATAAGCTTCAATGAACAAAATCAATAGAGAACAAACATGTGTTTACGTTGCTAAGAGTGGTTGCTACGACTGACGCAGCAACATACCCATTCAGTAGCGCAGCAATACTTATGTAATGCGGTCAGCTGTATATTTTCGGGAATTTTACAACGGCTTCGAACGTGGCTTAACCAATCAGAATGAAGGGCTGGAACTATCCGTTTTAAAAAATTTGTTTTACTCTACTGTATACTGTTCTATACACACACACACACAAATTTATATCATGCATGTATACAGTGTGCATTCACACATCGGTTGAATTCTATTGTACTACAAGTTACAATATTGCAGGACAATATTGCATAAACAATCTACAGTTAAACTGGATGCACGCAGCTCATTGCAATACGTCAAAACAAAATCGCTCACATTATAATTAACAAAGCTGTCTATACTTGAAGTGAACATCTGTGACACTGTTTGGAGAGCATGCTGTCGTTTTCCTCTTGGTGTTGGATTTTTAGAATTGTGCTGCAGATATACTGCGCAGCCCTAGCATGAATGTAAATGAGCAATACGTTGCATGACTAGCTACGCAAATGTACAGATTAACAATATTTGAATGTGCACTGCATTTCTAAACAGTTTGGTGCATTACATTTTGGAAGTCAAGAAAATAATGTGCATACAAATTGATGAATGAGCTTATAAATAAACATGCTGAATTAGAGGGGGGAAAGAAAGCCTTGCGACTTTGGGATGGTGAAGTACGTAGCCTTAATGGCCTCTCTATATGTTTTAAATGGCCGTGTTAATGGGCTTTTTATATGAACTGAAATTGCTCTCTTAATGGCCCTAATTCCTACTCTAAAATGGTTCTGTTTGCCAGTCTGTGTGTGTGTTTGTATGTGTGTGTGCAGCCTGGCACTATCGATCCCTCCCTGCAGTCGACGAGCTTTGAGCTCACACAGAATAGGGAATGGAGGCTTTTCTGCAGGATTCTGTGATTTCCACTGTTTTATGAGCTCTGCGCCTCTGTATTTCAGCATGAGTGTTTGCCCTCATTGGCCTTGTGAAAAACAGTGTGGTCACCTAAGCAGTGATATCAAAGGAGAATTATATTGCTTTCCCCCTCTGCCGAGAGATACTCTCGTAAGTGATTCCCTCTTTACCATTTCCCCTCAATTTGAACAAAATGTTTCCTCATTAGCCGCCCCTCTGGAAATTACATATTGAAAATGCCCGTCTGCTGAAGTGTGATATTACAAATTTAGTGGTCAATTAGCCTAGTTTTGGGGCCTAAAGTTATAATTAGATTGTTGTGTGACTGAAGGTCCCTTTTTCCTCTCGATTGCAGCTCCCGCATCGCAGAGTGACGTTCTCCACAGCCAATCCCATGCAAGATCAGCAGGACTCCTCTCAGCAAAGTTACTATGACAGTGGCTTGGAGGAGTCCGAGACCCCCAGCAGCAAGAGCTCTTCAGGACCCCGTATCGGCCCCCTCGCCCTGCCCGAGGACCACTACGAACGGACCACCCCTGATGGCAGCATCGGAGAGATGGAACACCCAGAAACTGGTAGGAGCTTTAGACTTCTGTTACATCTCATTTGGCAGGGTATCACTGGATCCAATGCAAAGTCCGACTGAGATTTTTTTGTCAACACTGCTTTGTTTTGGCCGGAGCTAGATCTATGCATTTAGGGTCAGAAGCAGACTCAGCAGGGTCTGTGTCTTGCCCATCAGCAAGCCCTCAATCACAACAGCAAATCATTCTTAATGACCCTCTCACACAAGCGTGCTAATTAAAAACTCAGACTAATGGAGCTTTTGGTCTCCAAATAAATCTGCACTTTGACGTCTGCCCAGACAACAGTGTGCTGATCGTAAACAGCTTCTTTGCTCAAGCCAAACTGCTCGCACAGCAGCTGCTGGGGTCATAAAACAATAAGACGGAAAACGAAACCCAAAAAGAAAATGTAAGGACTAAGCAGGATAGTCTAACGTCAATTTTGTTCAGCCATTACTAAATTCCGCCAGAGACGCACAAGACATTCATTCTGTAATTCATTTATATTGTCGTTCTCATAACCAGAAACATCCTCGCAGCAGCTGCCATTTTAAATGTTGCCCTCGCAAATTTGTCTCTGTTCAATTTAATCTCCATTACAACAGCATTGCTTCCATAATACCACTTTTTCGCACCTATTTCCTTCTGAATTTTTCTCTATTAGTGCTGTTGTGCTGAATTACCATGCTGATATCCCTCTGGATGTGTCTGTGAGCTTATGTTAACATTTTAGCTGTGAAATATACCTTAGTCTTCTCACGTCAGTGTTTTAACATGCTCCGTGAAACACGGCGTCGTGTTGATTTCACACTGGGAACCTGCGCCACGTGTGGGGTGTGTCTGCCAGCCCCACAGACGTGCATCGGATTCTAGGGGAACCGTTTAGGAAGTGAAATGTCAGCACTGCATGTGACTGGCTCTGTGTTCTGCAGAGAAAATCCTACGGCAAATGAACACATGACCTTCTGTTGGTACATTGCCTTGTGGGTCTCACCTATGTCTGATGTGTTATGCATGATTTTGCGTGATGGTCTTTGGCCAATATCTTGAATAGAGGGCCTTTGAAAGGAATATTCCACCCTAAAAAATATCAGAATCAGAATATTAATAATGAAAATAAAAAATCTTATTTGATTATTCCCTCACACTCATGTTGTTCAAAACCTCTATTCTGGTATGGTTTGATGCGGCGTCATGGCTTGGTGTATGGTCTCGTTCCATTCTCAGGGAACCGGGTTACATACATAACCTGAGACATTTTTTTGTAAGGATGTCAACCTCTGAAAAGAACTAAAAGTACCATAAAACGTATGCACTATAAGTCTTTTGAAGCCATTCAATAGGTTTGTATGATGAACAAAAATGTAAGACATTATTTACTGATAATCTTCATCTACACTGTGGTTCTCAAATCAAATATGATGCCAATGTATTATCAGTCAGGAATGCAAACCCATTAGAGATGCAAAAGGTGAAAAAGATGTGACCCCTAGAGCTTTAAAATGTGGATTTACAATTCATTTTTGCATGAGGGTACTGAAAGTTCACCCAAGACTCTATATGTTTCGTTGTTGTTGTTGTTTAAACAATATCAGTTTCTCAGGCTATATCTCATGCTATATATTTAATTATATTTTAATATAATTTTCTGTCTAATTTTGGTGTATTTAAATAAAGTGTGGTTATTTTATTTTATTGCTTTGTATTTTTTTAATTTATTTTGATTCATTAAAATTTAATTAAGAAGTCTAATATTAATACAATTATACAAAAAGAAAAATTAATTTAAAATAAGAAATAAATTATTATTAAAAACTATTATTAAAAAGTAATTTTCAGTTTTGGTTTCGACCCAGAATTTTCATTTCAGTGTATCACTAATAATAATAGTATTGTACTGTAAAAGTATTTAATAATAATAATTATACATGACCCAAACTCACAGTGCATGTGGAGATGAAGCATAAATGAATGAGTTTGACTTAAATTGACTTTGGTCTTTTAAACTTTTATAGTGGTTTTGTTTGTCCTGTTGAAGTCTACCAATATTTTTGTGTGTATTCTTTGGGAAAGCAACAAAAGCATGAGGGTGAGTAAAAAAAAAATATATATCACAAAATGTTCTTGTTTTGGTGAACTTCTCCTTTAAAGACTAACGTGGCACAAACTGGCTTTTTGTTTTGGGGAGTGTCACGAGAGTGAGAAGACTGAGGATTGTTGGCATCTTTGATTTGATCCAGTTTGATCTGAGAGTGAGTGAGTCTGACAGCACTGGCGGGTGGGCACGTACACTGATCAGGCAGGGAGGGGAACTGTTAACCAGAGGTAGACCTAATTAAAATATGATTCTCACCTCTGGGAGATTATACAGAAATCCCTCATTGAGAAATGGAGGAGAAAATGATTTTAAAAAGGCTGTTGTCCCCACTCCCCCACCCCTCAAGCCATCTACCGTACTGTGCTGCTTCCTGCCCCCTATTTATTTTTGCGGTGGGATTTGAGTGACAGGGTGACAAGCAGGGCTGGTGGAGGGTTTTGTTCGCTGCCGTTGGGCTGATTGACAGGTGGGGGGTGGGGGGGTGTTGCGGAGTGCTCGGTGTGTCACTCCGTTTAAGCTGGATGAAAAGCAATATGTGAACTTCACACACACCATTCCTGTGTGTCTGTGGCCCACAGCAGAAATGACACCGTGGATCCCCGAAGCTGTTTGGCCTTTGGTTATGAAAAGTCTCCTTTTTTTATGTTGCTTATGTTGGCCCCTTCGTGCAGGAAACGATAGTGTTTTATGATTTGCTCTGACCTTACCACCCCTCCAGATTCTCAATTCTCAATGACAGTGCTGGAACACAATGCATTGTTCTCTTGCCTATTTTAGTTATACAGTGTACACCTGCAGCCTGTGACTGATTCAGTGACCAACTGCAACACTAAACCAATCATTTCTTCAGCCCTGGACAACGTGTCAAATATCGTCCATCTCTCAGGCTGAGCAAATGGCAGATGTAATATTTCACATGCCCTTCACGGGATATTTGACACAACAACCATTGTTAGCTGCTATCAATACAGAGCACAATATACATGATACCTCTAATCCATCCATAAGACCGCAAACTGACGTACCAAGAGCTCCGCTAATGTTTCAGCCTGTCACTACACCTCTCCTTTGTCAATCGACTAATGATTGATTGGTGTCATCTTGACAGTGTTACGCAGTACATTGGAGAACCTAGTGATTTATAATATGCATATATTGCTTTCACCACAATAGCCGCAAATTGTTGATCACACAGTTTGACATTATTCGTCTACAGATTTTGTATTTTTTTAACCAAGAGTGGGGTGGCTAGTATACACTCTTAAATAAAGGTTCTTTATTGGCATTGATGGTTCTATGAAGAACCTTTAACATCCGTGGAACCTTTCAATTGGACAAGAGGTTCTTTACAGTGGAAAAAGGTTCTTTAGATTATAAAAATGTTCTTTACGCTGGTTCTTTAAAGAACCGTTAAGTAAAAGGTTCTTTGAGGAACCAAAAATGTTTTTTCTATGGCATCACTTCAAAAATTCTCTTTTGGAAACTTTATTTTTAAGAGTGTATGTACTAATGTATACTGAATTATAATAATATACTATTAGTATAATAGTATTTTTTAAAATATTATTAATACATTTTTTACTACAAAATAAAGTAAAATTTGCACTATCCAGCAACAAAGCAGTGCTATTTTGGTATAACCGACTTACTATTACAGTTTTTGTTAATATTTAGAATTAGATTTTGTTTTTATATTTTATGTTTTCATTTCAGTTTTAGTTAAAGTCTTGGTAATTTTGTTGTGTTTTTTTTTTTTTTTTTTTTGTTTTTGTTTGTTTAGGTTTTTTTAAATACGGCTATATAGTTTTTAAGTTTCAGTTTTTAATTTTTATTTTGTTAGTTAATTTTTATTTAGTTAGTCTCAGTTATTTTAGTACTTCAAATTAATCTAAACGAAAATTTAGATTAATTGCTTTTTTTTTTTTTTTTACAAAGCTATCAGTAGTTTTTTTTTTTTTTTTTGGAATTAACACAAGGTGTTAAGTAAGGGATAATGTACATCCAGCCGGTTGTTATCTCAGAATAAACCCCAACAGGATGATCAGGACCCCGACGTGAAGCGTGAAGGGGTTTATTCTGAGAAAACAACTGGCTGGATGTACATTATCCCGCTTATTACACGGCTACTTGCCACATAAGTAAATAATTAGACACGAAATATTGATCTGAGTCGAAATAAACTCTTTAAACTCAAAGCTTCCGCAGAGAGAGCAGTTGCTAGCGCGGCAAGTTCAAACTAGACGGACATTTTAGGGATACGGTACTGTCACACCACTGACACCACTTCGCCACATAAATAATTATGGGGATAAGAGATATTGATCTGAGATGAAACTGATTTAAAATCGTACCTGTTTGTTATCTTATAATCCAACAGTATACAAAACAATAGTCGCAAAATGAAACAAGAGAGAACGATTCTATGATACTGGATGACACAATTAAATAACTGTACACAAAATAGTGATTTGACTAAGTTTTAATATTTTATTAGCTCACCAAACGCAAAACTTAGACAAAAAAAAAACCTTTCCTATCAAGTGTATAGCGCTGCTGACTTCAGTAACCCAGATGAGCCTGTTATCTGTTTTCAGCTGTTGTTATTGGGGGATAACATACAGCTGGATGGCACGATTGACCAATCAGTATTCCACAGAGCTGTGTAAAAAATCACTGATAATCAGCCAATCAGAAGCAATTATCAGATTTTACACGTAAAATTACATTATCATATATCCTCCGTATAATCACTAGCTGACATGATCCAAAGCAAAATATATAATATTAGAATATATTAGATATAATTAAAAAAATGCATTTTTATATATGCTGTTGATAAAGAGCCTTATTTAACATATCTAACTCATTTAAGCTGTAACATTCTTTTAATGCAGCATCCACAAAAATACAGATTATAAAACGGATAGTTCCAGTTCTTGATTATGAGCCATGTTCAAAGCCGTTGTAAATTACTATACAAACATACAGTACACCTGTGCTCACATTACATCAGTATTACTATGCCACTGCATCTGTGTGTGTGTAATTTATGCAGTTTGCATTTTGTTTTGTCTTTTCCACTTTCCTAGCAATGGTGATTTTGAATGTCTCCACAACTTTATGAAAGCTTGTGGCAGATATCTATCTAACACATCTCGAATTTCTTCAGTATGGATTTGTTTGGTTAGTGTGTGTTAAAATGAGTGACTATCCGGTGCTGGAATTTGTTACTTTTACTGCTTTATGTTGGTTGTGGTTGTTATCAGTTGTGGAAAATGACAGCAGCATTTTCTGTCCAGCATACACCTCTCAGACTTGCACTCTAATTTGTTGCTTTTCAGTGACTTACTATCCATTTTAGTGACATTACAAAACAAAATGCAAACAAATGTCAACCCAGTCCTGATATAAGAACCTGTATTAGAGCAGATTAGAACTCAAAGCGATAATGTTAATACTAGACCATGAAGTCACAGTTATTGTTCCATTGCTGATCCTGCAAAATCCCAGGAATGACAGTGGTAGATCAGATTAAATATGTGGCGAGGTGAGTGGACCACTTCAGAACAGTACAAGATTATGTTAAATTGTTTGTGCATAACCTAATTTATATTCATGAGACAAGTGTATGCAATTTTGTGATGTCACAACTAGCACTTGTGTGAATTCTAACTGTGACGCCCATGCTAATCAAGTCTTATTTTGTGCTACAGAAAACACACTTCTCTCTAACATCAGTGTAATGTAAATTTACACTTTTGACATTTCTCATTATGCAGTTTGCAGCAGCGTTATATCGCTCCATCAGTAAATATCAAATTTGAGCTCAGGCAGTTGTCAGACATATTCTCATTCTTAAGAAGTCAACAAAACCCACCATCTCTTCTCTGCGAACACCAGTCAGTTGCAGGGGTTTACACTGGATGCTGGAAGAGAAAGTCTTTGAAGTGTGTTTCCATGGCACCCGCGCGATTCCCCTTTGATCCTGGATCAGATTGAAGTGTATGATGTAATTTGGTGGTATATGGTGGGGGAGAGAATGGGCGGTGGTCTTAAATTCTGGGATTCAATGATTTAGTGGAAGGAAAATGTTTTCTGTTTTCTCCCCCTCACCCTATCCCCTCCCTTTTTCTGTCTGTCTACCTGTCTCGCTGAGTCTTTGTATCTTCTTCTGTCTCTCTATCTCTCTCTATTGCTCTGTCTTCCCCCTGTTGTCGGATCTCGTTTTTGTCTCTCTTCTTTTTCAATCTGTCTCTCTCTCTCTTGCTCAAGGCTTTTCTCCTTAGAGAAAAGGCTCAGACAGGCTTCCTGAGATCTGTGATACACAATTTGATTTTCATGTAACATGATCTGTTACTATTGATTTCTATAGTTCTCATTTTGGTGTTAACATTAGCTCTGGTTTTTGGTTTGCTCTTGCTTTTTGTTCTGTACTTTGTTTCCCTGATCTTCCTTTGTATATTAAAATACTGTGGTACAAATGCACAAAACACTTTTCTGCACACTATTTAAGTGCAAAAACCTGCATTAACCACCAGCAATCCAGTTTGTCTTGACGCTAAATGCACTGAAGTACCACTGCAATGTATTTAAATTAAGAAATTTACTTTTTTTCCCCAATGTAAACACACCTCCTTTCTATTTAAATGAAGCTTATAATAGATTAGCTTGCACTTTATTTTAAGGTGCCCTTGTTACAGTGTAATTATACATTCAAATACTGAACAATATTAATTAACAACGTGTACATAGGGTTAGGTTTTTAGGGTTTGGTTTAGGGTTAGTGGCATGTAATTATGCATAATATACTGTTGTAATTATTATAGTAAGTACATTTAATGTGTAACAATAACCTTATTCCTTATTTACAAAACTACTTGCTTGGCACAATTAACGTCACGCTATTACTGTCTGTGGAAGTGTAACAAAGGCCAGCTAGTAAGAGCTGTGCGAGTAAACCTCACTTCCCTGGCCTCAAGAGGTACACTGGTGACTGCGGTCTTTAGCGGTCCTTGTTAGCGTGCCTGCCTCCCATGATGGAAACGCCAGTTCAAATCCCACTTGTTGCGGATGGCACAAATAGAACCAGAGGGGTTATATTGGTGCCGTGACCCGAATGGGAGTGAGGTGAGTGTAACGGAGGCCAGTTACTAAGAGCTGTGTGAATAAACCTCACTCCCCTGGCCTCAAGAGGCAGGTTAGCGACTGACGCTAGAGGCTGCAGTCTTTAACGGTCCTTGTTAGTGCGCCTGCCTCCCATGATGGAAACGTCAGTTCAAATCCCGCTTGTCGCGGACGGCGCAAGTATAACCGAAGGTGTAATATTGGTGCCGTGACCCGGATGGGAGTGAGATGAGTGTAACGGAGGCCAGCTAGTAAGAGCTATGCGAATAAACCTCACTCCCCTGGCCTCAAGAGGCATGCTAGCGACTGACGCCAGAGGCTGCAGTCTTTAGTGTTCTTGTTAGCGGCCTGCCTCCCATGATGGAAACGCCAGTTCAAATCCCACTTGTTGTGGACGGCGCAAGTAGAACCAAAGGGGTTATGTTGGTGCCATGACCCGGATGGGAGTGAGGTGAGTGTAACAGAGGGCAGCTAGTAATAGCTTTGTGAATAAACCTCACTCTCCTGGCCTCAAGAGGCACACTAGCCACTGACGCCAGAGGCTGCAGTCTTTAGCATTCTTGTTAGTGCGCCTGCTTCCCATGATGGAAACGCCAGTTAAAATCCCACTTGTTGCGGACAGCGCAAGTAGAACCAAAGGGGTTATACTGGTGCTGTGACCCGGATGGGAGTAAGGTGAGTGTAATGGAGGCCAGCTAGTAAGAGTTGTGTGAATAGACCTCACTCCCCTGGCCTCAAGAGGTGCACTAGCGACTGACGCTAGAGGCTGCAGTCTTTAGCTTCCTTGTTTGCACGCCTGCCTCCCATGGCGGAAACGGCGGATCGAATCCCGCTCATTTGGACGGTGCAAGTAGAACCGGAGGAGTTACAATGGAAAATGGTAAGGGCAAGGCAAATGGTAAGGGCAATATCATTTAAAAGAGATGTTTTCATACATTTGCAATTGATCACAGCAACAGTTTTTAACATTTCAAAGAGTCCCTTGAGGTGAAGTACACAAAAAAATTGGTGTAGGATTTAATTTGAAACAATTTGCATTTAAAAGTTGCTAGTAAATTTCACAAATAATGAAAAAGAAACGGTTAGTAATACATTGAGTTAAACGTGAAATTTGGAAGTAGAAAGACTGAAATATTATTTTCATATAAAACATACTCCAATAAACTAAAATATTTGTTTTCAGTGTAATGGTCCCAGTAAATTATGCCAGATCGCAATAGTCCACTGAATCCTCCACAACCTAACACTCAACCCACAAAATAGAGAAATGCAGTGTGAAATTTCAATTGAGCCATTACCTAATTTGCATAATTCAAGTAGTGAATTGGATGCAAAAAAAAAAAAAAAAATATATATATATATGTTTTTTTTTCCATGTGCCCTGCTTCAGAGCCTGGCTAAAGACTTCCCATAAACCAACTTTGTAGAAAAGCATTGATTTTGTTAAATGAACGTTTGCCCAAGCAGCCATACATATTTATGTAGCGATGAGTAATTTGCATTGCTACATCACCATATGTAGGCAGATAAATGATACAGCGCTGTATAATAATTAGATTAATGTTAATTACAAATCATTTTAGACTTCATAGTTAATAAACAGGAAAAAGTCATCGCTTCCTTTGGACTGAATGATTGTCAGCCTTTTTAGTTGTATTGAATGCAGTCTTTCAATAAATCTGTCATCATCTTGGACATTATTAGAATTGATGAGCATCATTAGTTAAAGTGCTGGCTAATGCTTATTAGTATCAAATTAGCATTACGATGAAAAATGAACTTAAAATCAAAAGTCTACAGTATACGGCGGGACACTTTTTCTTGCAGATCTCATCAGTGGTTGTTTGTGTTCGTATGTGGCCTCAACAGCTTGAGTTACAGTAAATGCATTACAAATGAACTCGCCTGTATATAGAAACTACAGTGGGGACAACAGTGTACTCTAACAGCTTGTGCTTTACTCTAGATGCTATTCTGTATTATTAGTACAGCGATGTGGAGGCCACCCAAAATAGAGATTTCTAGGCTAATGCATATGGGCGCACCCAGTTCTGAAAGATTTGATTATGATTTTTCGAGACAGGCAGCGCTAGCGATGAGAACGTCTGCCATAACAGGTTCGGAGTTTTAATCTTCTCTCTTAATTGGACTCGTTTGATTGGACGAGCCAGGTGTACAGAACTCATTTATGTAGGCAATCTGAGTGACAGCCAGCGAACAATGACATGCTCGCAAATGCTGATTTTCTCTTTATTGCGGCTTCCAATTCACTTCCTCCACTCGAGAGAGAAGGAAAAAGAGGAGGGATTGACGCTGATGAATCATTCCTTCCTGATAAGTGGTTGTTTGACTCTGATTAGGGCTGCTAATTTTGATTTATGAAGGAACTATCAAGCATGTTTTTTTTGTATCGAACATCACAGTTTTCTAACGACAATCCAGTCTTGCGTGCGTCTGGAATAATTTGACTCTCAGAAACGCTTTTAAAGGCTCATTAGACACGATTGTCGGAACTGTTGGTCTCTAAGGCACTGATATTGGGTCCTACTCGTGTTAGATTGCTTTTGTACTCTTTAAGACAAGCACTCACTCGCCAAGTGTACGGTCCCAGAGGGAGAGGAAAGTGCACAGGTTTCCTCCCCGAGAGCTCGCTGGGAGTTTTACACAGGTCAGCGGTGACGTTTGACCACATCTCAGAGCCCACAGCACGTCGAAGCTCCCCGCCTGCGTGCGGCGATCAGGTTGGGTTGTTTGATCCCCAGATGGGGGTATTTGCATGTGGCCTGGCTGAGCCTCCTTTTGAAGCCCCAACATGAGCCACAGCACATATGGCCAGAGTGGAAAAAGAGACAGAGATAAAATGGAATAAAATGGCATTTGCATAATGATGAGGAACTTTAGCAATGCTGTGTGATTTTTTTTTTCTTTCTTTCTTCGTTCCTGTGATGTTTCAGTGCCTTATGAAGTCCTAATAATGTAGCACGTCTTTTGAACTCCGCTGACAGCTTCTCTCTTAGTTTCAAGCTCAGGGTTTTAATGAAATCATTTTTCATTGTGTCCCGAGCTCATTTTTGTACGTTCAATTCAGATCTCGCTCCGCTGTGGCGGTCGGTCTTGTTTGTGAGTGATTTGTGTTTGTGTGTGATTGTTCGCTAGTTTGTTGGGTGTACCAAAGATGACATGTCTTTGTTTGTTCTGTATGTGACAATGCGTGTGTTGAAAGAGAGGAAGTGAGAGGGACAGACTGAAGAACAGAGTGTTAGTCTGAGGGGGCTTGTTTGTCTTGTGGGTGCCAGCTTGGGCTGTTGCCCGGGTGCCAGCGTGGCGTGACGACGCGGGGCATGGCTCTGTTCAGACAGATGGCGTTGGGCCTTGTCAGAGTCCCTGCCTGTTAGTAGAATTGATTGCAGAGGCCCGAGCCAGCCTCTCTGCTCTCTGCTCTCTGCTCAACCTTCCCCACAAGAGAGATGCACATGTGATGCTCTGGATTTTTTGGACAGTATTTCTTTCTCTTTTTTCCCTGGTGGTTGTTTCAGGTGAAGGGGGGTGGAGTGAAACAATGTGTCCTGGTTCTGTTTACCCTCCAGAGGTGAGCTGTCAGTGGCTCGCTGGCCTTAATGCCAGTAGGTTCCAGCACAGCTATTGTGCTCATTGTGCTATCATTCATTTTCTACCGTCTTTATTGTTCTGTACTGCGCCGTTTACAGTTACAGTGCTGTGGCAGGAAAAATATATATATATCCAACCAGGGATCAGATGTATCTGTGTTGCAGAGTTTTAGATGAATGCAAACAGACTGCAGAAAAAAAAACGAGAGAGTAGGTCACGGTTTAAGGGGGTGCTCCACTTAAAAAAATAATTTCAACTCATCTCTTAGTTTTTTTGTTTGTTTGTTTGTTTGTTTTAAGGAATATATATATATAATGAAAATGAATGAGGAGGTGGGTAATTAAAAGCAGAAATGTGTTTAAAAAACTGCTGAGACTGCTGTTCTAGGCAGATCTAGTTATTTTTATGTAAGGATTTTTCTTTGCGTAAAGTCTTTTTATAGTATCCTTGAACTAAAGGTCGATAATGTTTTGTTTGTTCTAAGAATGCACCACGTACGTCTGCCACTTTAAATGCTCTTTAAAATTTGGTGGATTCTAATTGAATGTTTTTATCATTCATCAGCTGGAAAAAAATTGTTCTGAAAATGATTTCGATGATAATTTTTCTTTGTCATTATCGTGATGTGGACTTTCCTGTTCTCAGAGAATTAGAGCAATGATTCAAATTTAATAGTTATAGTTATCATTATAGTCATCATTATAGTTATTCTTGGCGTGAACGGGCCTTTATCATGGGAAAGTTACAGGGTTACCAGCCTTGTGTGGTCAGGACATTTGTTGAAAGATTGGATTTTAACTTTACACAGAAAAGGCTGGTTAGTGATTCTATCACACCAGTGTCATGTAACTGTATGTGTAGTTTTATTAATTATTATTATTATAATTATTTGTCTTTTGGAGGACAAGACAAAATGGTTTTCTGTTGTAATCACCATTGTGCTACAAATGCCATTACAGTATATTAATACAGCTTAACTTTAAATGATCATCTCTGCACAATGCAATAGAACATGTTCCTTAATGCTCTGTGTTGGTTCTAGGCCAGGAGTTGCTAACCTTTTGGCATAAAGTGCCAATTTGATTTATTTTTTTTTAATCACTGTGCCATATTTCATATATCAGGGAAGTTTTTTTACATTCCAAATATAGCCATAGATCAAATTGAATAAAACAGTTAAACAGAAACTCTGAATACAAGCAATTCAGTTGACAAGACACTCATAGACTTACACATCTACTGTAAATGTGAGATGCATATAGAATCACGCATCTAAACATGCATATCTGCAGCAGACTTTAATATGCAGACTTTTATTACATGTAAATTAAGTCAGATGTATTTAGGTGTCTGTAACTATAAGACTGAAAAGTCTGTTAAAGATATGCACATTCTCTTACCATTGCTTGGTAAGAATTGCTTGTTTTCACTGCATTTTTCTTTTAGTTTATTTTACATGTAGGTGGAATCATTTGAGGAGTAAGAAAAAAAAATAAGAAATGTTTGCTTCATTTAATCAGTTTTCCTCTTCCAAAAGGTTTTATTCTGAAAGCTCAAAGCATTAAAAACCAAACCAAAGGGCATATTCCAGCTCAATGCAGTGCTTTCTGCTTACTTCATTTTGTCACACTTTTACAGTATTTGGCCTCTCATACAGCTCGCAACTGAATAAAACAGGCTGTGTGCCGCTAAAGGAAGAGGTTGATACGAATGACTTTAACAAAGTAATTCATTTAAATTTTATTTGGCTGTTTATTTTCTAAAATAAACAGTGAGCATCTGTGGTCCAATCTGATTTATGTGTTTTATCCAGGTGCATCTACTCTCTTCCTCCTCTCCAAGCGTCCGTTTTTGACTCAGCCCTCCCTTCACACATCGCTCCGATGTTTACCCAGGATTGTCTATAATGACTGCGAGGCGATCTGGCCCAAGTGGTGCAGATAACATCTGTCATTAGGACAAAGTGGATCACTCAAAGTACAGCAGCGGGTTCAGGGCTTGACGGGGTCTCGGCAATGTGAGCTGATCATAGATAAAAATTAGATGATTATCGCCTTCACGGAACGTCAACATCAGCCGTCGTTTTGCGCCTCAATGAAACTGATTATACCCTCATCATGTCACATTACAATAAAGCACAAATAAGCCCTTTCAAACCTCTCGCCTGCTCCTCGCTTATTTTCCAGCAAATAACTCCCAATTTTTCCTCAAGAAACATCATGTGGACTGACAGGCCTGGCTGGATGTTGTATGTCAAGATTCCTCATCTTCATACTACATATAATTCATGTCTGATCCAAATTTTATCTTGATCTGCTCATGTGGCCCAGCTAGAAGTTGTTTAATCCAGCTTGAAATTCAATAATATATCATTCTGTTATGATTTATGTAATGGGTGTGAGATACTATTTAATTCATAAACACCAGTAAAGCTGAAAAGTTGATGCTTCAATAGATTTTTTTTCAGTGAGTTTCAATAGATTCAATATTCTTTTTGTGAGCGGTCGATTTGAGCGTGCTCTCTGGGAACATTAAGATGTATTCTTGTAAATGTGTGTGTGCTTGTATGCTAATCAGAAGCAAAACCCTTTATACTGCCATGTGGATTGCTCACACAATAAACACCTTTGATGGTCTGACAGATGGAGAACATTACAATACACATAGCACAACATAACCCAATAAATAACATGCAAAGTTGAGGAAGTTGACATTATAGGCTTAAGTTAGAAGAGTGAGGGGAACTGTTAGACATTATAGAGACGCGGGGGATAATTTTAAAAAGCACATAAAAAATACTCAACAGTGTTCGTATGTGCAGTTGTAGAGGACTGGCGTTGCAGAACACTGGCTGATGGGATGTGATGAGGCGAAGCCGGACAGAGGATTAGCTCAAAACAAAGAGGAAAGAACAACATATCTGAGCTCTGCAGTCACTGTAAGGGGGTTCCTGAGCAAAGCCAACACACCGTGGGCCAATGGACTCTTTTCACAGACTGTGATGACGCATTTCCACAGTTAATAACATTGCAAATCTATCAGTTTCATTAAAACTTACAATAATAATCTACATTTATAACACTACACTTTGTGCTCTATTACCTTGGCTTTAAAGGGATAGTTTAAAGATTTGTCAAAGGGATCAAAAATAAAGATTTGTCATCATTTACTTGCTCTCATGTCATCACAAACCTATAAGACTTATGTTAATCGTTTAGACACAAATTAAGATATTTTTAATAAAACCTGAGAAATTTCTGTACCTTTATATATACTTTTTATAGACATAATGGTTTTTATACTGTACAAACTGTATATTATATTCCCTAACCCTTACTCTACCCCTAAACCTACCCATTACAGAAAACTTTCTGCATTTGTACATTAAAAAAAAAAAATTACTTGGTATGATTTATACAGCCCAGGCTCATTAGAAAATGTCAACATCTTTGCAAAACGCAAAATATGTTGTGTTGCGCACGTTTCACGACAGTTTCAAAGTGAAATGTCCAGTGAGTGGCGCTAAAAAGCATGTTTAGGTTTTTTTTCCGGAACAGATAAACGTGAATATGGCAACGTTTTATTATGTTGGAGTTTGTACGTATCACCGCAGTTCTGAATTGTCCGGTGAGTGGCGCTAAAAGCTTAATGCTCCATCACGTTTAATAACGTACACTAAACCCTAAACCTACCCGATAGTCTTAACAAAAGCAAATGTGACATAAAAATGCATTTTAGCTTGTTTTTGAACTCTTGTCTTTGAGCTCTTTTACTGTGACTTGTCTTTCATGGGATTCGTACCCAAGATCTTCGCATCGCAAGTACAATTCTGTACCAGCTGAGCTATCGAGCAAGCTTGTTATGTCAGTAAAAGTGAACATCTGGAGCTGGGTAAGTGATGAAAACTCCAGAATATGTTCATTTACAAATCATGCACTATGGTAAAAAAGCGTTTTGAGGTCATAACATCATTGTGCAAGGAGCCGCGTGAAAACAAGTCTTTATTAATCCATAATCTGGCCATGTAATCATAATTGTGTGTGTGAAAACGATTAAAAGTGCTTGCTGTTTTACTGCCTCTAGTGTTCATTTCTGTTAGAAACTGCAGTGATATGTACGTATTGGTACGTATTTTGCGTTTTGCCAAAATGTTGTTGACACGGGTGTGTTTTACCAATGAGTCTGTGTTGGATTTATAAGCTGTTTTCCTCATGGCGCCCGACCAAATGGCCCCATAATGTCAAAATTTTCATATTTTACTATATTTGTGGGGATATTTGGTCCTCTCAGTTTAGGTGAAACACACACACACACACACACACATATAAATGAAATCTGTCCATCATATAAAGCGATCGTATCTGTTTACAGGTCTTTGATTAAACCTCTCAATTCATATGTATTCGTTTTCCTGACACCTTTATGACCTTTTTGGATCTTTGGAAGGTTTGGTTACCTGAAGGAGGGACAGACATGTTTCATTAAAAATATCTTAACTTGTGTTTAGAAGATTAACCAAAGTCTTATGAGTTTGGAACGACATGAGGTTGAGTGATGTGATTACAGTCATTTTTGGGTGAATTATCCCTTTAAATTACAGAAAAATGGTTAATGCTGCTGCGTGAGTTTTCTTCAATGCTGAGAGAGTGATGGCAAATTTGACATCTTTTTCTCTTCTGACCAAAGCAATCAGTCTCTCGATATTTTATTTTCCTCTTTTGTAAATCATAGAAACAGTATCTTGGATTTTTTTTTTTCTTTTCTATTGCTATATGAGCAAATGGGAACTCAAAAAATATATTTGCAGCAGCTTCAGTTCACCACTATATAAGTTTACCCAATTATGATGATTTCTGCTTTTGAGAAATGTGAAAAGGGTCCATTAGATCAGTGCTTCTCAAACCTGTCCTGGGCACCCGCCACCACTGCACATTTTATATGTCTCCCTCATCTACACACCTGATTCAGCTCATTAGTACAGACTGCAAGACTTGAATTAGGTATGTCTGATGAAGGAGACATCCAAAATGTGCAATGTGTAGTGGCTTCTCAAACCCAGGACAGGTTTGAGAAGCACTGCATTAGATGATCAAGGAAAGGTTATGTGCCACCGAAACCCATGCGCCACCTCTGCACTGCAATGCCTTGCTCAGAAATGCTCTCTTAGAACAGGTAGAGCAAAGGGCACTTTTGAGAGACTGCTGGCTTGCGGCCAAATCCACTTCCACCCCAGTTGGGCTGCTCATACAGGCAAAAAAAGGCCCTGGGGCTCATACCTCCATCTCACACACACACACACACGCATATACGGAGAGCCAGCGAAGCGCTCTCTAACTACTGAACTGGCCTGCCATGATGGATGACACTAGAGGGAGCAGAGCTGTGTGGCTCTGACATGTACTTCCTTATTTTCAGCAGTGCTGAGAGGAACAAGTCCACTGCGGCCGCTCTCCATCTTCACCAGCAAGCCGAACGCAACACGGTCCTTGCAGTCAAACATGTGTCGTAAATCCACAGAAAAAAAAAAAACCATGCTCACGTTCCCTCGCACGTATTGATGTGGCCATATACACCAATGCCCATTTGCTCCATGCTCTAATGCTTTGTGATTATACAGTCACACACCAGAAAGCCAGACTTTAATTGTTACCCCATAATCCAACAGCAAACTGATAGTGCCAAAGTGGGTTGCATCAAAGCCAGATACGACCATACAAGTGCCAGCAATCACCATAATAAAACCCAGGACATGCTACAGCCAAGCAGCGCCGCTCCGGCGCCAAGAGGAAAATGATCCCTAGCCCAAAAATTGCTGCCCATCAGGAGGACCTGGCAGAAGCGAGTTGCTAATCAGTTCATCAAAATGGCCGCACCACATCCCAACCCCTCTCTCTCTCTCTCTCTCTCTCTCTCTCTCTCCTGGAGGATCTTCTAGAAGAATCTTCTCATCCATTCCATTCATTCGCAAACAGAAAGGCTTGTCACAGCAAACCGAACACTGGAGGAGGAAAACAGAGACTGAAGACAACTGCAACCCGAACGCTTCAAGCTGCAATCAACACACAAGTACAAAAATAGAATAGTGCTGTGTTCAATAATGAATCAAATCTTCCTTGAAATCTTTTTTACACTTTATGGAGTGAAAAATTTAGAGGCCGAGATTAGCTTAACAAAAGCCCCACGCTGAGGCGCTAGAAATTGGAGGGTGGGTAGACATGATCAGTTGTTTGAAATGCTACTTCTTGTGCCCTCAAAAGCACCTCTCGCTCCAATATATACGAAGAGTTGTGTAACTGAGAAATGACCTACCTTCATAGAGCAACAGAAATATCCTTGCACTGAAACAACACGGGATAGACATCCATAACATTTCAGCACCTGAAAATTTGCCGTCATGCCTTTGCCGTAATGTGAAAGATTCCAAGATCAGTCTTATTTTGTGTTATTTTCTCGGTTGATTTCTCTCATTTTCTTTGTCTTTCCTGGTTGCTCCAGAGAGGAACATGATGTACTCAGCAGTGCCAGCTTGTTAGTGGAGCTTCTGTGTCTGATAATAACCTCAGCATGTCAGGCAAAACCAAGCTGTGTCATTTTCCCTCTACAAGAAGACGGCTGCCACAAATTATTACAGAAATACAGACATCATTGTTTCTTTCATGGTTAACCACAGGGCACCTGATTTCTGATAATAGATTCTTATAATTATGTGAGCATTTTGCACATTTGATTAAAACCGTGGACAATTGGGGAGTCAGATTCTTTTCGTCTTCCGTGCTTTTCCGTGAACTGGACTGTAATTTCCAGCTGATTAGAGCACAGCGGCGCACTCAGAAGCAGCAGGTAGATGGAAAAAGATAGAGGGAGGGTAACGAAAGGAGAGAAAAAAGTGGCAGATTGGAGAGAAAGTAAAAGAGGAAGGGAATGAGTGGAAGAATGAAAGGAGAAAACCAAGGTGGAGAGAGTCATTCGGAAGAAGCACTAGAAAAAAGAGGATCAGAGAGACAGAGAGAGGGCAAAAGGCTGAGGGTATGTAAGAAAGTGTGCATGCTGGATCAAACAGGAGGTGTTCTGTGAAATCTCAGGAAGAGCAACATGCCCGTTTCCCCTCCCCACTACCCCTCGGCTGGAGATCAGACAGAGAGGAAACCTGCCACAGATCCACGAGACCAGTCCTCCCACTGGTTCCCTGATGCAAGAACACTGCAAACCCATCCTAACATGTGTCTTAAAACGAAGGACGGGCAAGTTTTGCATGCTAAGGTGGTCACGGTGAAGCGCCTGTAGCGCGCAGTTTACCTTTTTTGTGCTCTTTCATCTTTCCTTTTTTTCTGTTTTTCCTTTGGTCTCTTCCAGGTTGTGTGCTGTGATTAAGGCTGAAATCCTGGATGGTTTTAAGCTTTTGTTGTATAGAGAGAACGCCAAAGTGCAGTCCAAACCCCCATACACAGTGCCAACCACAGTAAACACACCCCTTTAAGATGTGAAATGGCATTTATGGATGCAGTAAGCTACTCGAAGCTGTGCACTACAGTAAATACACTTTGAAGGGCAGTTATAATCAAGCTACAGTCATCATCTGACAATTAATGCCAAAGCCAAGTTGCAATCACATTATCTAGGTCTGTGAGTTGGACTTCACAAAAATGTCGCAATTTCAGTCAGACTAAAGCATTTACTTGACATTTAAAAAAAAAGATTAATTATTGCTTTAGTCCAGCTGAATAAAACCTGTAAAGTGGATGTAAACATACTTGCTGATTGTATCATAAGTAAGGTGTGTGGTAGGCAGTGTTGGGTAAGTTACTTCAAAAGAGTAATTAATTACTAATTACATCATTAATGTTGTATTTAAAATACTTTTCTAATTACTCTGTCTGAAAAGTAATTTAATTACTCAATAAGTAACTTATTACTAATTACTTCTTAAAATCCCTATAATCCTTGACCGGATAGACAATAAAAAAGAAAACTCTTTTAATAATTTAGTCAAACATGGAATAGTTTAGCCTTTTATAGCTTTTTAAAACATTTTAACTTTATTAAAACATATACTATAATACTTTTATTTACTTTATAATACTTAAAAAAATTTTAGTAACAAATAGGGGTGTCACTATACCAAAAATCTAGTAGTCCAATACCACCAAAAGTGCACAATACTCGATACCAAAGTCGATATCACGGTAAAAATATATAAAAAAACAAATAAAACAATGCTTTTTTTTTTTTCCAGGTAGGTCTAATAGTAGTAAGTAATAATACCATAGAAATTGATTAATCAAGTATAAAATAACTCTGCATAGTCAAAACTGTATAAATTAAATATAGATGAATCCTTATTAAAGCTTTTCTTTTGTTGTTTGATTATCATTTATAATACAGACAGACAGTAGCATGTTTTAAAGACTGCTGTCACTAAGACCTAATGGACGGAGACAATAAGCTGTTACACATGCTGTTCACATTCACATAACAAAACGCGAATATACGCCAAGACAGCATTTTGACATAACTGTGTGTGTATTTGAACGTTTATGTGTAATAAACCGTGAAAATCTGACACTCGCGAGAGGCGGTTATGTGTGTGCGCTTTGGCTGAGAGCGCACTGACTGAAGACCGTCTCTCAGAGAGCGCGCACAGTTTTTTTCTCTCTAGGACATAGCTTACATTTTACCGTAATGTTCTTGCCTACCTGTGTCAAAAAAGTGAAGTCATTTGAATATTTCCATTCTGCAAAACAGCCACTCACTTCTGCCGATATCTTCAGACAGCGACTACGCAGCCAACTGGTGCGAAGTTGCGAACTCACGCGTAACTGCACTACAGCTAATGATTTTAAAGAGGCAGTGTTCACTTTTACCTTTAGACGACAAATTTAGATTTTAAATTCAATATTGATTTAAACAGAACTGTTGAACTAATTTACAGTATGTAACACAAGTACATTATAAGTAACTGTAATTAAATTACCTAAAAATGAACAGTAATCCCTTACTTTACTTTTTCAGATAAGTCATTAACGCGTTACACCCAACACTGGTGGTAGGCAACTGCAATATGATAAAAGGCACCCATATACAATAAATAGTTATTCCACAGTAGCTACGTTTACATGCACCCAAACAATCAGACTGAAAAGCCTTCATGTAAACGCCTTAAGCGATCCGACTGAGCTCGATCCAAATTAAATTGATTGAAATGGGTGGTGTAGACCTGAAATAATCTGGTCAACAGAAAAAAATGAAGCAAGTAAATGTTTGAATCCAACTATTTTCTCAATCAGATTCAATAAATTCTTTGCTCACATGTGCAGAGCCATGATGCATGTTTACATACATTTTGCTTCTTATAAATGTGTACATTTATTTATGTCTCATGCCTTAAAAAATTAGTCAGTGGAGGAGAATGAGTATTTGCTAAAAAAGCTCTTCTGACAAATATGTCAACTTTCATTTTAGATGTGTCATTAAAGCAAAAACAATAATTACACGGCAGCTCCTGTGCAGCATTTTAATAAGACTTCAAATGTGGTGGTAACACTTTACAATATGGAACCACTAGTCTGTCAGATTAATAGGTTAAGTAATATATGAATTGCTATTAACTAGATGTAAGTGTTGCCAATGTGGAACTTAGAGTCATAACTACAGCATCTTCTTTAATTTGACATTTTCCAAATGAACGCAAGAAGGGTGGGACTTTTATTTATTTGAGTCTGATTGGATCATGAAATCTTAGGGTGTGATACTATTGGTTATTTTTCCCTGTCAACACGGCTTTATTTACATCAGCCATTTTGAAGGAAGATAAAGCTATTTTGCTGAAATAGTATGAGAATTGTCTTTAAAAATGTGTACTGATCAATCATACACAATAGACTAATTTAGAGCAGACGTCACAGTTACGTCACTTGCAGCTGCGCGCGCATAGTGGTGCCAGAAAAATAGCGGTAACAAGTGGGCAAAATCCACAGAATAAGAGAAAAATGTTTTGCTGTGCCTTTGTATGTCAGAATCGGAATGCAAAAAATATAGCCTTCATTTTTAAAGAATATCGTCATTGAAGATGCCTTTTGAAGCTAAACGCAGACGTTTATGTTGCAAGTCACAGACTGGACTGCAATGATTAGTCTACTATTAAAGCATGAATTTGATGTAAACAGTAAGTCTAAATATATATGCAGTTCACAGTGGACATACATACATAGCAGTTACAGCGTGAAATCATATTTAAACCTATAACATTTTACATAGATAACTTTTTCTTGCATTTGCATGTTTATATCTCCCAGTTCGGACTTTATAACACAATTCTGAGGGGAAAAAGTCATAATTGTGGGATTTAAACTCACAATTCTAAGGAAAAAAGACAGAATAATAAGTATATCTCACAGTTCTGTTTTTCCTTTTAAGAATTGTGAGATATAAACTCGGATTTGCGAGAAAAAAGTCAGAATTTTGAGATATAAACTCGAAATTAACTATTTTTTATTCTTTTATTCCGTGGCTTCCACGGACTGCTACTGCAGAACTGTCATTTTCTGTCACCAGGTAGGCTCCGCCCACAAAAATGTCATATAACACAAAATAGGTCTATAAGAACAGATACATTTAGGAAAGTTTTGATTCAAAGTTGTCTACTCACATCTACCATAAATCCATGCTTTCTTTTCCAGTTTTCAGAACTACACAACTACAGAACAATTTGAAAATAAATCTGCATTTATAAACTAATGATTGGCTATTCTTCAATCTAAAAATTGGAAGAAATTAGATGAAATGTAAAAAAAAAAAAAAAAAACGTTTTCACACCTGCCTACGTAGAGCAAAAAGAATATCACACACACACACACACTTATACCCTCCCAATGCCTCACCTTTCAAACACCATCTGTAGCACACACATCTCTCTTGCACAAACATGTGCACACACACACACTCTTACTTCACAAACACAGACAGTAGCGCCATCTAACACACATGCACACGATCCTACGCATATCCTATCCCTCACACACGCACGCACACACACGTTGCGTCTCTAACGCACACACTGAATTATTCTCCGAGTTCACCACACACTTTTTCTCCCACACGCTCTAGTCCTCACACACACACAAACAGGACTGCAGGACTCTAATGTGTTTGTTCCAGAGGGGCGAGTTGATCTATTCCGCTTGGTGAGATATAAAGCCTCTTTCCTCCTCCAGTAAACGCCCTCTTTTACACTATTCCAGACCTCTTTGATGTATTGACCATGTCGGTTCCTGCTTATTGGGAGTTTTTTGAAGCCTACGTTTGTGAGGCACACTCTGTTTGGTGGGGTCAGTGCTGTGTTTTCGTGCGGAGAGAACTGTCAGTTATGTTGTGCCTGTGGAGCCTTACAGAGCTCTTTTTAATGAGTGCATTAAAGCTGCATGGATGTTCAAGGCCAGTGGAGGTACGTCCCCTGGGCCCCGGCGTCTGCCTCAGGGCTGCCATCTGTAGATCTCTTGCACATTTAAGGGTCTCCACTACTTTTCTCTTCATTTTCTCTGTCTTTGGAAGATGAAGTAGTTTTGAGCTGTGGCGAGAATTGAAAGTGGAGAGAAAGGTAACATGGCAGGCAGAGTGTGCAGATCAGAGGTTCTCGACGTTCCGCAACCTGTTTTTTTAGGATCCAAAATATATTGCGAGTAGGCATGGGAACCATAAATAATTTAGCGATTCTGTGTCCTCTCAAGGATTCTGCTTCCATAAACGATAAATAATTGTAAATAAATAAGAAATGCTATTTGATTCCCAATTGATGATAAAAAATACATTTATATGGACTTCAGAATTTTAGAGTTTTCAGTTTTTAGGGGTGTTGTAAATGCAATTCAATAATTGACCTTAACTATAGGATACAACGTGGCTAAAGGTGGATTAAAGTAAAAAGCGCATTTGATTTTATTCTATTGCGTGTTTACATCTGTTTACATACATTCACCCCCCTGGTCTTAATGCATCGTGTGTTCCTTCAGGAGCATCAATGAATGTTTGCAGCTTTTTTAATAATTGTGTTTGAGTCCCTCTATTGTCCTCAGTGTGAAAAGATGGATCTCAAAATCATACAGTCTGGACTTGCTGGACTTCAAAATATGCAAATACTGCTGGGTTCAAATATGCAAAAAAAAATGCTTGAAAACCAAAGAATCTGCAGGACCTGGAGGATTTTTCTAAAGAACTGTTCAGGACAAACAAGGGAGTCAAGAACAACCATTACAAAACAAAACAAAACAAAACAAAAAACAGCTATTCAGCTATTTTTTGTCTTGTGGACTATATGTAAACATCTTTTATGTAAAATTTCTTACTCAGGACAGTACTAAATAAAAAATAAAATGCATTTTGTATGATCTCTTATTTTGTTAAAATTATTCACATTTTCACATAGTCTTGCAACTGTGCATATATATATATATATATATATTGCCAAAAGTTTTGGGACGCCTGCCTTTACGTGCACATGAACTTAAATGACATCCAATTCTTAATCCGTAGGGTTTAATATGGAGTTGGCCCACCCTTTGCAGCTATAACAGCCTCAACTCTTCTGGGAAGGCTTTCCACAAGGTTTAGGAGTGTGTTTATGGGAATTTTTGACCATTCTTCTAGAAGCGCAATTGTTAGGTCAGACAGTGATGTTGGCGAGAAGGCCTGGCTCGCAGTCTCCGCTCTAATTCATCCCAAAGGTGTTCTATCGGGTTGAGGTCAGGACTGCAGGCCAGTCAAGGACCTTGCTTTGTGCACTGGTGTGCAGTCATGGTGGAACAGGAAGGGGCCATCAAAGTGTTCCCACAAAGTTGGGAGCATGAAATTGTCCAAAATGTCTTGGTAAGCTGAAGCATTAAGAGTTCCTTTCACTGGAACTAAGGGGCCAAGCCCAACCACTGAAAAACAACCCCACACCATAATCCCCCCTCCACCAAACTTTACACTTGTTGGCACAATGCAGTCAGGCAAGTACCGGTCTCCTGGCAACTGCCAAACCCAGACTCTTCCATCGGATTGCCAGACAGAGAACCGTGATTCGTCACTCCAGAGAACACGTCTCCACTGCTCTAGAGTCCAGTGGCGGCGTGCTTTACACCACTGAATCCGACGCTTTGAATTGCACTTGGTGATGTAAGGCTTGGATGCAGCTGCTCGGCCATGGAAACCCATTTCATGAAGCTCTCTACGCACTGTTCTTGAGCTAATCTGAAGGCCACACAAAGTTTGGAGGTCTATAGCTATTGACTCTGCAGAAAGTTGGCGACTTCTGCGCACTGTGCGCCTCAGCATGCGCTGACCCCGCTCTGTGATTTTACGTGGCCTACCACTTCGTGGCTGAGTTGCTGTTGTTCCCAATTGCTTCCACTTTGTTATGATACCACTAACAGTTGACCGTGGAATATTTAGTAGTGAGGAAATTTCACGAATGGACTTATTGCACAGGTGGCAACCTATCATGGTACCACGCTTAAATTCACTGAGCTCCTGAGAGCGACCCATTCTTTCACAAATGTTTGTAGAAGCAGTCTGCATGCCTAGGTGCTTTATTTTATACACCTGTGGCCATGGAAGTGATAGGAACACCTGAATTCAATGATTTAGAGGGGTGTCCCAATACTTTTGGCAATATAGTGTATATATATATATATATATATAGTGACACACTTTATTCATGAATATTTATATTACTAATGACAATATAAATTTATATTACTAATGACAAAATGCATGGATTTCTTAAAAGTGCCACTACTGCCCCATCTTTAATGGATAAGCATTTTGTAAATCCCATTTACACCTTACAGAGATTTGCGAATCAATTGTAAAAAGGTTATACTGCTGTAGTATCGCTGTGGTAATTTTAACCACTGACTCTTCACATCCTCATCCTTTGGAAGTGTTTACAAAGAGAATTTGCTTTTGCAGAGCAGAAAACAGCATCTTCTTGACAGGTACACAACACAAACCAGGTACTGTGTTTGAGGGTGTGTCAAAGTAGATGTTGTTCACAGGCAGCCAATGAAGACCATAGGTGGGCATTATGCAAATGTGTTACCACAGTACATATGCAGGTCACTGAAATGAGACTGGAATTCCTGACGACTAGTTTAGATGGTTCAGAGTCCATTTCTTTTTTCTTTTTCTTTTTTTGGAGACAATAACTTTATTGTGCACTTTTGACTTTACAACTTTGCAGACCATTTACATTCACAGACAGCTATATTACACACTGCATGAAAGGTAATATTCGAAAAAGCATAATGGGGCACTTTAACTTGATGTTGTCATATGAACAACCACTCAGTAACTCCATTGATTTAAAGGGTTAGTTCACCCAAAAATGAAAATTCTGTCATTTATTACTCACCCTCGTGTCGTTCCGCATCCATAAGACCTTCATTTATCTTCGTAAAAAGACATCATTAAAGTACTGTATGTGACTCCAGTGGCTTAAGCTCAATTTTATGAAGCAACGTGAGTGCTTTGTTTGTGCAAAAAAAAAACATTTTTCCACTTTATTTACAAAATAATATTATCCAAAGCGTGTTCACGCAACAATGCCATCTCTGGCGTGAACACAAAATGCGAACACTCGCGCATGTGCATTGAGTTGACGTGCGAGTCTGAACACAACACGCATGCGTCACAAAGCTCACGTGAATGCGTGTTGCAGATCAATATTTTTGTAAGTAAAGCAGTAAACTATGTTTGTTTGTTTTTTTGCGCAAACAAAGCACTCACATCGCTTTATACAATTGAGTTTAAGCCACTGGAGTCACATGGAGTACTTTAATGATGTCTTTTTCCTACCTTTCTGGACCTTGGAGTGGTAGTTGTGTTTGATCTCTATGGAGAGACAGAAACCTCTCAGACATCAAAAAGAACTTAATTTGTGTTCCGAAGTTGAGCGAAGGTCTTACGGGTGTGGAACGACACGAGGGTGAGTAATAAATGACAGAATTTTCATTTTTGGGTGAACTAACCCTTTAAGTCTCACCGTTGTATGTGTTTGATTCACTGAAAAAATGACTCAGATTGACTCTGCAAAAAGACTGTTTGCACCATCTGCTTCTGTTGCGGTGCCGCTGAAAAAGTAGTTCTGTCTGCATCTGTAGAAAAACGCACATGCAAGAATTTTTAACAGAACTATGTCCATTTGGTCTTTGATTAAAAACCTTACCTATGTCATAGAATTAAGATATTTTGTTATTTTACTGTTTTTTTTCCCATTATTACTCACTTTTTTTATGCGTCAGAGAAACAAGCACGCAACCATCCTTAGAATGTTGTGCTTGAACTTCAGTTTTTACAATAGCTCTGTATATTTCTTTGGCATCACTTTCGAAGAGTAATGAGCTGGTGAAGTGGATTTACTTATCGTAGAATTAACGAAAGTTATCATGAGCATTGTAATGTTTAAAGAGAATGTCATAACAAATGTAAGTAGACTAGGAAGATTTTAAAATGAGCGGTTCATTCATAAATCCATAAGATCTTACCTTCATGATGTGGAAATATAAACCGGAAGACAGAACACAACGAGCGCAGCGCTGAAAAGGGGCGGAGCTACATAAGGTCTATATAGCTTTTACTACGACCTCATCCGCATCTCTAGCAACCCCACGTGGGTTTGTGACTGTGAGGTTGGGAACCTTTGGTGTGAAAGCACAGGGGTGAGGAACGTGGTACACGGAGTGAACGGCTCCTGAGAAAGCGCATGTGGTTGGTGGATTACAGGGAGTGTGTGTTAATGTAGCTCTCTGTGTGGCTCTGTCGGAATGAGGTCACTGGGTCTCGGCCCTATTTAATTAATTAGGGAACACTGGAATGGAAAATGAATAGCAATCAGAGGCTCACTAATTTCAGACCTGCCAATCAATAAGCCTTAGCACTGAATTTTCCTTCAGGGGCCTTAGTGGGTCTCATTTAGTGTTGAAATAGGATACTAAATGCGGGCGTGCATGTATGTGTATATGTACATAAATATTCAAGACATGTATATTGAGGGTATGCAGACCAAGGGTTGTAAATGTGGTGAAAAGTTAATTGCACTTTCGCCCTTTTGCCACCAAACCTCCAATATATATGTGGGCAAGCAGACAATCGTATCACTGCACCTATAGCAAACGTCAATCGACATATAAACACTATGAAGAAACCATTTCAATTCATATCAACCCAGAAGAATCTGACCCACAGTAGCCACTGAAGAAATCCCAGTGTGCAGTACATAACAACAGCACTGTGCATAGCAACAACTGTCTCTCACATAGCAACCACACCACAGTGCATAGCAACCACTGGCAGCTCTTTGTGTATTCCCTGTTAGTTGCTTGCATTTGACGCTAGGTGAACTGCAGTGTCTTCTGTGACTCAGCCGGTAGAGATTAACTCAAGTGTATCAAAACAAGTTTTGATTTGTTGTTCTTTAATTTCATTTACTGTAATCATTAATGACTGTTTTTTTGTGTGCCTTCCTCTTGCAGATATTCGCTCATTGCCTGATGTTGCCATGACGGGAAACTGCAGCCAGGAGTGCAGCGAGCTTGGTCATTCAGATGCCTGTTGGATGCCCGGTCAGCCTTCTCCCGTCCGCAAGACCCGCAACCCCCCTAAACTATCCACGTTTGTGCCTTATCAGGAGAGGGGGAGCCTGGGACGCCTGGCCAATGGGAGCGTGAGGCTGGGAGGAGATGAGAACAGGCCACGCCTCCCACCTTCCCGTAGTGCCTACTCCAGTAGTGACCACAACCCCAGTGACCACGCCCCACTAGAGGAGGTGCCTCTAAGCGTGACATCAGAGTTCCCGCCTACCAGCCCCCCCTCCAATCACGCCTCAAAAAGAGAGATATACCTGTGAGATAACCACACCCACCATCTTTGATTGACACACATCAGAAGTTACAGAGACACGGTTGCGAAAAGAGAACATCGAATCTGCGACGAGATAAAATATCATTTGAATAGTGGAAAAATACACTATTGTCATCAGAGTAGATTTATTTATTTTATTTATTTATTCATTCATTCATTCATACATCTATTTATTATCACTTTTAACACGTTATTTCTTTGAAACAATTTGTATACCATCAAAAACAACCGATAAATACTTTCATGTGACTAACCGACTTTTAGCTTCGCTAGCCTACAGAATGTTCATGGGTTCTTTTACTAGATTACCAAGTGCTGTAGTGGACAGGAGATACTGCTGTAAAAGGGTCTTGAGCCACACACAGAGTGTCTAACACTCTTAACTTGATCCTGTCCTCAGAGGAGAGCAGTCTTTATACATGTAAAACGCTGTAAATACATTTGTATGGTGTATATATGAATATTACTATCCGGCTAGAGTTGAAAAATAGTAAAAAAAAAAAAAGGTCAAAAGTTACATCTAAATCAGCCTGAACACCTGAAGTGTGTGTTGGTACTGCTGCTTTTGAGGGTCTGAACGTTTGTAATGGCCAGATGGGAACGTAACTAGACTAGCTGGAGTGGAGGGGGAAGATTTCCTGAAGGTGACCCTCGCTGTGCCCGTCTAGGGCCCAGATCCTCACCTGCTGTCCATGTGCACACTGAAACCGGTGTATAGTTTGTGTGTAGGTGTGCGTTTGGCGAGGGAGGGCGGTGGGTTTAACAGCGATTAACTTGCTATGACAGACCTTAACATATGCCGGTGTGTGCGTTCGTACGTCAGGGGACCTACTGTCACGAAAAGTAACACATGTGGCTTCTGGCACATTAACACGCTATTCAACAGATGAGAATGTGCGTGCATACTTTTGTGTCATGTGGCAGAACTTGTGTTTTTTGGCACTGTGAATCTCTCCTGAACTCCCACGGTGTAGTGCAAACGCTGCCTGGCACTCGCAAAGACGCCTACGGCTCACACAGCACAGCCTCAGTGAGGAGGAGACCACCTGCCTCCCCTCAAATTATCAGTATAGTTTCGTCCACAGATACGCCTCATCTCCATTTAATTTTTTTGCCACAATCATATTCACAGTCCTGTTTTCTTGGTTTACATCGTTTTTACGGTTTTAAATGAAATCTTTGTGTCCTATTTAGACTTTGTTTGAAGAACAAATGTATTAATGCCTTAAAACAGTTGTATATAACAATCACAATGGACAAATTAGACTGATAATCCTGTCTTGTCTTTCGCATGTCAATTGTGCATGTTTTTCTTTTCCACAATCAAAAAATGACAAATGTTACAAACGATCACATCACCATATTTTGCCTATTTTCCGCCACTTTTTTACATAAATGTTCTGTCCTCCATCAATATTTCTTCGGGTTGGTTGCTTTTTCTTTGACACTGTGCTGACTATCTAACCTTCTCTAAAGCTGTGTCTCCCTCCATGTTTGAGAGAATCTCTGGGGGACCATTTTGACAATGACTATCTAGTGTGCTCAAGGACCATATATCTGATGGACATTATCATTACTACTGCATCACCTCGATATCTCTACTTTTTCCGCACCTGCTGCAGCACAGTACCTGCCCAGATCCCGGTGCTTGGGCGAGCGCGTGTGTCTGCCGGGGGGTTGACGAGGTGTACTGCAATGGGCATTTCCTTAATTAGGGTGAGTAATGAGTGTGGTGCAGTTGGCATATGCGAATACTCCAGCCCCCAAAGGAAGCACAGATCACGGAAAAGATCCCAGTCCAAACGCTTCAATTGTTTAGCGAGTCGCATTTTTCACTGCACTTACCTCATCGCGACTGCCTTCAGCACCTCTCGCCGAATAATTAAGGCTGAAACGTATGGAAATTACTGGACGTAGCCATGATTAAAGAAGGCGAATGATTATCCCACCCTAAGGAAAGAAAGCACATTATGCTGTTTTCGAAGCCATTTAGTGACTCTGATAGGGGGGGAAAAAATCCAGCGAGAGTCATGATCTAGTGTAATTAGCCCAGCTCGCTTTCCCTCCTCTCCACTGCAACCACGCTCTGCCCAGGCGAACGTGTGAGATCGCTGACCTGGACTTAACACGGCTAAAAGATAGAGATGACCACAAAACTCTACCACCACTTAAAGGCTTTCATCTATTCAAACTCTGAGTGAAGCAGGCTTTGACCTTCCTCCACTCTGATGCCAGTCTGAGTCAGATAGTCTGAATTGCAGGTTTCGACTCCTCTGGCTTCATCTCAGCTGTTTTATTCCTAGTAATTCTAAGGCTAGTCTCCTAGAGTCCTTGTGGCCAAAATGCCAGAGGACTGACGGAGGAATGTCCACTTCTCGTGGTTGTTTTTTAAACTGGTGTTTAGATTTGTGCTCTTTCGCTGTTAGATGTCTGGATGTGACGAGACGACCGTAACGAACGAGGGAGTCTTTTCTTCGTCCTTAGAGCGAGACTTTTCTTCATAGAATAACGAAAACTGGTGTTTGTGGAAAACATCTCTTAAAATGCGTTCTGTACATAGCTCTCCACATCCCCCGTGCGTGGTGTCAAGCAGGCGACGAGTTGAGCATGAATTCCAAAGATAATTGGTAGAAACCGTTTACTGTTCTTGCTGAAATGTTAGTGCCGGTTCAAAAACCTTTTCTTGAGAACAAAAGCGACGTTCACTGCACAAAACTCATCTTCACCGTTCACCCCAAACTGAAGACAGCTGCCTTGAAAGTATGTCTTTTGCAGGAGAGTTCAAAACTTGTTATCCTTAATTGTTGGTTATATTTATATAGGAATAAAAATGCTTGTGATGATCTGTTTTTGTACAGTTTTATGTACATGCAAGTGAAGCTTTTTAAATCTTACAACAAAAGCCGATGGCATATAAAAATCGTAAAGTGTTTATTGAGATGTGCACATCTTGCCTTGGATGGATCGATCTTTTTTGCAGAGTCAGTGTGAATGTGGCCGTCGTATGCCTGCACCGTAGTCATTCACTGGCTCCTGTCACAGAGGGCTTTATCAGATTTTATGTTTATTGTGAACAGTGGATTGTCCGATCCGACTTGTTTGTTTGATTCCCATGTGTTTTGTTTCGTTCTGTTTCCGCATGTTGAAAACAAACCCCTTGTAATAAGTCCTTGCAAAGTTTGTAATAAAATGAGTGAAGAAAAAAAAACAACAAAGAAATACATTTGCTTGGTGAGTCATTGTTTAAGAATGAATCTAGGGACTGTGATCTCTCCATAAAGCTTTTTCATTAATAAAGCAAATTGATCTGACAAAGATATAAGACTCATTTTTTTCTCTCTCTCTCTTTCTCACACATTCTGGGTCTCTTCGCCTGTGTAAACAGAGAAAGAGGAAAAGGTTACAGTTCCGCCAGACTGACAGGAACTTAATAGAAC
Source organism: Ctenopharyngodon idella (assembly GCF_019924925.1). Lineage (NCBI taxonomy): Eukaryota > Metazoa > Chordata > Actinopteri > Cypriniformes > Xenocyprididae > Ctenopharyngodon > Ctenopharyngodon idella. The sequence continues at coordinate 32,934,895 of NC_067229.1, read as the reverse complement.
AGAATAGCGAATGTGAGATCTAGTAATGTGAAGCTTTCACTTCACAAAAGCTGTCCATCAATATTAATGATCAAAAAACTCCAGACCCTGAATTTTCTCAGTCTCTGAAACCTAATTCTCTCCTCTACAAGGAGTTAAACCGTTACACCCAAGACCTCCCAGTACTCGACAGCACAATAAAGACGAAGCCATAAAGATGATAACGCTGAGATGAAAGACAATAAATCAATCCAGCTTTCATTTGGTGCGCTGTCTTTATAGATATGCCACGACGTAATTCGCGCACCTCTGAAATGATAGCTTTCACAGATAAAAATAAATGGATGTGAGCCAGCGAACAAACGCTGGGAAAAGCGAGAACCATAAACAGGTTAAAAAGAATATCAAACGTACAAGATGGAAAGTGAGGTAGATACTCAGAGCAAGTATGTGAGTAAAGAGACAAATGTGAGAAACGCACGTTACACTGTCAAACGTAAGATCAGGATAGTTTAGAAGGCCAAACTGCCCTCTAATGGTCTTCAGGAGAACTACAACACCCCAAAAAACGCCAGCACCAAGGCGAGGGATTAGCGTTTAATACCTGATACTCAACAGTCAGGATTAATGAATCAGATAGCCTTCCTTTCTGCTGGTGTTCTTCAGCTTCTTGTTGACATCACCTACAGCGTACGCGTTCCCGTGGATGGCGGATGAAACGAGCGAAGCTGCATGAATAATAATTGAGATCTGGATGATAGTGGTTCTGGACCACATAGAAGCACATTTCGCAGACAGGGATGCTCGTAGCGGCTTATTTAACCGAGGCTGCGATGGGAGGACCCACAGAGTTTTTTTCATTAATCTCCTTCTAATGGATAGGTTTTCGCTTCGCCTCGCACTCTGCGGGCTGAGCTTTAAAAGGAGCTGTTTCGCTTGTGTTTTGTTTACGTGCGGCTGGGGCATTTGTTTCTTGTTGCAAAGGGAGCCTAAGTAGAGAGGGTCTTTCTTCAAGATGAAACTACCCCCTCGGCTACTGCCTACTGTTGATCTGCCGTTGCCGTGGAAACCTGGCCCCTCTCTCTTTTCTGTTCCTCACGCTCTCCCTCACCCACGCTCGTTCTCGCTCGCTTCGTTAAGCGCGGTGCTGCTGGCAATTAGAAGCAAAGCCAGCGGCGGGGACGGCTGCCTCTCAAATGTACTCTCCAATTAAACACTGTCAAATAACGGCCGTATCTCAAACCGCCGCCTCCCGCCGTCCCCTCCTATCGCACTACACATTTGCACCTCTAAAAGAAAGACAGTTACAATCGCGCCAAAATAAGCAGGCGTGGAGATCGATGGGCACACAAATTCACGGCCCTTTCCGGCCGCATTTGTAATGATGCTAAAGGCGTCGTGTTTTTCCTGTAGTCACAAGGCGCAAAAAACTTGATTATTTTTTCATTCAGCAGAAAATGCATGTAACTGCAAGCCTTAAAAAGGTTTTCTCCACAGTATTGATTGCACATTTTTCAGGAAAGTGAGGTGTTTCACAGATCGTGGGCACTTAAGACTCATAGAAAATTGCTGGACTAAAGCCCTCTCATATTCAGCTATTTGTACTGCTGTCCTACATATCGACTCTCATACACTATAGACGTAATTGGTGCATTAAAATCAATGGCGCAATTTAAACAGCATCATCATTAAAAAGGTTTATGTGCAAAGTCAATAAGCACAGTGGAGATGTTTGGGAAACATCGCACATAAAAAAAAAAAAAAACCTCCTCTTGGTTCATACATGCATATCACACACATACACGTCCATTTTTGTTTGCACAAGATACACTCCTTTGTTGCCCATTGTGTCAATAAAACGTCTCTTTGTCTCATTTAACACCTGATTACGTCCTACCTGAACTCAATCTTCCAATCATCTATGATCCCGAAACAGCCTAGAGCCATCCATCAGCCCTGACAAACACAGCGACCGTACGCCACACCTCATGGTAGTGCCTCCTCACCCGTTCATTGGGCCTAAACGCCCCCTTTCCACAGTCGCTTAGGCCTCTGGAGGCTTCTCCTGTATGTTCAAGTGGAAAATCACTTTTTGAATAACTACTTGTCCTTCTCACACTCGTTCACTGCCTCTTCTGTGGCATTCTGCTTGATAAAAATGGCCAATAGCTCATGACTGGCAGAGAGAGGGTTATAATGTACTATAACAGTCACATTTGTGTAGTAGTCCAACAGGAGCTACTATTAAAAGTTATTTTATTGACCTGAGCTGTGTGTGTTTGTCGGGTTGTTGAAACGGGATTATTGAAATCGCGAAGACATGGCGGAGAGCGTCGAATCAACGGTGGCGTCAAGAGAGAGGTAGCTCAATACGTCCCACCTGCTGAGCACCAACACACACCTAGAGACTCGTTTGAATTCATTTTCTAATCCTGGAAACATGACACTTTAACATTAATCTAATTTACTGCAAGTCTCTGCCCAAATGGAATTAAAAAAGCTTTTCAAACCACTGGCATACATGCATTCAACAATGTCTGAGTCACCTGCTGTATGTATTTATATGCATATGTGAATATTTATGTTCTGTACCTCAAGGTTTATCTTTTATTTGTATAAGAAAAGAATATTTCTGTGTAGAAAGTCAGATTTCTTAAACTAAAATTACAAAAATTTGCACCTTGCAAATTCTCATTTGGTCATCTATGTGTGACATCACACAAAAGGTACATTTTATAATGTATTATATACTGTTAAGGAATGTTATTATGAAGTGATACTGATGGTTTATAGTGAAGAAATATAGGTTGTTGCTAGACAAAGTTTCTACTTTATTCAGTAGCCTATTTAAATATGTCAGATGTGCAACACAACATAAAAACAATTATGTTCCAATTAACATCCTAAAATGTTTTGTATATAAATGAGCAATATCACACTCGTAGCCGTGTGTACGAGTGTGATATTGCGTTTATTCAACAGTTTGACGGCACGAGTGTGTAAATAAATAATAACAACGGAGTGTCTTTAAAGCCCTCTTTTGTGCAGCACTATACTTCCGCCACGGATTCAAATCTCAAGTTGACAGTTTGACTAAGACTCTTTTACTAATTCTAAAATGTCATTTTAGAACTAGTAACGAAAAAATGTTGAGTACCTCCATTGAAACTCATTGTATTTTGTACAGTATTAGAGAGAGAGAGAGAAAGAGAGAGAGAGAGAGATCGCCTGAGCGAGCATTACCTGTGTCTGATATAACATTCATTCTTCAGGTCGATGTCCATAATATTATATCCATTATAAAAATCCGTTTGAATGTCTGCTGAGGAACGTGATCTTTATATTTGTCCTTTTTACAGCTAAGGGAATTTTCCATAACATACAGTGCTAAAACAATGTCCTTTGCAAAAGTTCCTTTCAATTTAAAAGTCTCTTGCGTCTGATTCATTGAATGAGTCTCATTTACTCGTAAAGTTTTGCCACCATCTATTGGCGTATTAATTTTAACTTTCACTTAGTCTCAGCCTCAGACTTCATGCCCACGGACCGTTGGCTGAATGTCTGATGCATATGGCACACTTATCTGGAAACTCTTCAGGAGTTTCTATGGGATGTCCGGGAGATGTGTGTGTCGCGTTCTTTAACGGTCCGCCTGGAAACAAATGCTGTGACGGCAAATCCCCTCGTAGAAGAAGAACGCAGTCGTGTTTACATCTGTGATAATGAGCGCATATCAGGATCAACTATACGCTGGATTTTCAAAAGTATGTGAAGTTTGCGGCTCCATTGTTGCAGTAAACTTGCACAATGTTCTTGAATTAATAATTTATAGATGCACGCCGGTCTGTTATTGCAGGGACATCAACTTTACACTTTCACGCCCCTAAACATGACGCGGAACAAAATGAACTGTGATCGGTTGCATTACATGTCAGTCAAACGTCCTCTTGGGCGGTCCTTGACCAATGAAAGCTGCGATAGAGTCCAGAGGCCTCATTTATAAAATAAAAATTTGATCTGACGATCATTTCACAGATGTGCGTACATGTGATTCATAGAATGAACGTACACACAGAAAACGAGCGTACTCCTCTTTTTCAGATGTGAAATCTATAAATCGCAAATGATCTTGAACTTGCGTGCAGCTGAATGGTTTCAGTTCTCCGCGTTGTAAACGACACCTAATTAATGTCATTTACATATAAAAGATCACCAGTCATTGTCCAAATCCTTTCATTTAGAATGGTAAGCTGCAAGAATAGCTTAGATTTCCAAAAACCTGCAGTAATCTGACAAGGAAAAGTGTGTACGTCTGCTCAGACCCTGACGTGGCACTAAGCACTTTTCCACGTCAAAAAACGTTTTTATAAATATGAGCGTTGGCGTGGATTTAAGTGTACGCATACTCTAAGATCAAATCTGTGCGTACGCACGCTTTATAAATGAGGCCTCAGACCTTCTGCCATCAATCTGAAGGTCTGGCTATGCGAGACTATCTTTCAATCAATCCATATTACACACTAATGGACCCTTTCTCAATACCAAATACAACATATTTATATAAAATAATATTTATGGAACAACAATATTTAAATTAACAACAATAGCCATTGTAAATGACAAAAGAAAATAAACACAATTGTACAATTCAGTCAAATATACAAAGTGTGCCGTGGATAATTACCAAAAGCCAAAAAATAAATAAATGAAATAAAATAAATGCTACACAGTTAAAGGGTTAGTTCACCCAAAAATGAAAATTCTGTCATTTATTACTCAACCTCATGCCGTTCCACACCCGTAAGACCTTCATTAATCTTCGGAACGCAAATTAAGATATTGTTGTTGAAATCCGATGGCTCAGTGAGGCCTGCAATGACATTTCCTTTCTCAAGATCCATTATTATACTAAAAACATATTTAAATCAGTTCATGTGAGTACAGTGGTTCAATATTAATATTATAAAGCGACGAGAATATTTTTGGTGCGCTAAAAAAACAAAATAACGACTTATATAGTGATGGCCGATTTCAAAACACTGCTTCATGAAGCTTCGAAACGCGTTATGAATCAGCGTGTCGAATCATAATTCGGATTGCGTGTCAAACCGCCAAACTGCTGAAATCACGTGACTTTGGCGTTCCGAACCGCTGACTCGATACGCTGATTCATAAGTCGTTATTTTGTTTTTTTGGCGCACCAAAAATACTCTCATCACTTTATAATATTAATATTGAACCACTGTACTCACATGAACTGATTTAAATATGTTTTTAGATTACATTTTACATTAATGGATCTTGAGAGAAGAAATGTCATTGCTGGCTATGCAGGCCTCACTGAGCCATCAGATTTCAACAAAAATATCTTAATTTGCGTTCCGAAGATTAACAAAGGTCTTACGGGTGTGGAACGGCATGAGGGTGAGTAATAAATTACATTATTTTTGGGTGAACTGACCCTTTAAGAATATATCATCGGTGTCAGGCGGAAACCTCGTATTTCAATATTTCCTCATTTTTGTTTTATTTTTTAAAAATCAATGCTATTGGTCACCCTTTATGCCTATATGTGGGTTTTACAAATATTTAACGAATGAAAAGGATTTTAAAGAGGTTGTAACAAAGCCTATAACTCTGTTCAATTCAATTCATATTGCTTTATTGGCATGACATACTTACTTAGGTACATATTGCCAAAGCATTGCATAAAGCAAAACAAGAACAAACAAACAAACACGAACATACATAAAATACATTCATATATATATATATATATATATTTATATACAGTATACATATTAATAGTACTGGATGTGTTCACTCAGTACCTCTTAGTTTGTGGCATTTAGAAATATGATGTGCTACTAAAGAGGAAGCAGGTCCTTCACCATGTAATATTTTCAGTTTGTCAGTTTCATGGAGTGACTGGAACTCATGAATAATCTGCTGTATTTGACTGTACTGAGAGTCTCTTAAGGATGTGTATTTGTCACAGTGGAGAAGTAAGTGTGCCTCCATCTCAACTGCTCCTGATCTACATTGATTACAAATTCACTCATCTTTAGGTAACCACGTCTTCTTAAAGTATGTCGTCCTCTTTCTATCGCCAGCTGGTGGTCACTAAGTCTGTACTTAGTTAAGTACTTAAGTACTGTCGGCCATTTTAAGGACTGTCTAAATGGCGAAATCCTACCAGTGCACTAAAACGTTTGCCTAAAAAGTCCCACAATGCACTGTGAAAACCAGGGAGCATCAATGCTCACTATGTTCCCTTAACAGAAGTTCTGAAGCGCAAAACATAAATCACGTGAGCCAGCTCACTACACACAATGACACACGATAGATGTTTTATTTTTTTAATACAAACCATTATTTAATTATATTTCAGCATAAACATACAGACAGGTAATGAACATAATCTAGCTAATATTTATAATTATTTATGGCTGAAATGTTGCACACATGTAACAAGCAATGTAATGTAGCCACTTTAAATAACATTAAAAAATAATGTCAGAAAGATACCAGTTTTGCTGTTGTTCATAAATACCAGTAGTGATGTTGTACAATCAGAATGTTGTCATGTCAAAGTCAGTGTAGTGAGACAGGGTCCTTACTCTCCTTACTAATGCCCGATTTCATGTACACGATATACTAATTCACGGAAGCTAGGGAGCTGATTGAGATGCACCCTGGGTCCCGGTCACGTCACTGTGGTTATCTTCAGGCTTTGTGCGATGCCTCAAAGTGATGCAAATCTAATGACACCAGCTGGGGGCAACGCGGTCAGTTATGGAAGTGATGTCTGTGTGCGTGAACTACCATAATTTGTGTCAAATTCTGTGCTTGCCCTAATCCACAGATAATGATGGAAATCCACAGAAGCCCAAATCTCCAACAATCTTTTGGCATTTTAACCAAAGGTTGAAGGTTTGGCTTATTAGCAGGGCTCGTTAGCCCCTGCTGGTAGACATTGTAACTACACCATCTGGCTGCATTGATTTCCCTTCTCCATTAAGGCTCCCGGAAACTATCATGGCACTTTCAATCACCTCGCAGTGCAGCCATATTAATTATTCCACTCCAGCTGATCATCATGATTTAGACCATAATGTATTTAGTGGTATGACGCTTGTTGTTTTATCAAATGAGTGACGTTTTGCTCTCATAGGTCTGGTTAGTGACTGAAAAGCCTTGACACCCTGTAGAAAAAAAACAGAGCTATACCAATAAACACATTTTTAATGTGTGACAGAAAATAATTTTAATTATCCTGCAATTTAGACAGGTTAGCAAATTTTATTTTCATGTTTACTGCAGCACACATGACACATCGCATTAAGCATGGCAAAAAAATTAGGTTGTTCTTTGCTTACAGGTGTTAATTAATGTTAATGAATCACAATTTACACCTTGCCTTTTATTTGCAAACTGATGTTTTTTTATATATATATCATTTTTCATACACTGATATTTTTAGCCATTTTGTGGAAAATTCCATTACAGATTCAGTTTCTAATCTGAAAAAAAAAAAAAAACCTCAAATCTCAGAGGACGTTTCCTTTTTATTTAAGAAATCATTTAGACAATAGTGTGTGTTTGATAACACCTTTCAGTTCCAGTAGCACATTGTGTATTTCTGCATCTGTGAATCCTCCGTTACATCTACACTTGTGGGCAGCCACTGTTTTTTTTCTCTAGTCCTATGGGAAAGAGGTCCAGTCAGGCTATAAAGTTTCTCTTTTTTTCAGTATTCAACTGTAGCCTAAAAGGAAAGTTAGAGAAAATAAAAACTTCTTAAATCAAGAGAAGATTCAATATTGCAACGAGAAGATTCTCCCGTGAGAAACTCACTTAGCAGCCTCAGACAAAGTAGATAGAAGCAGATGCTCATGAGGTAGATAGTAAAAGCAAGAAAATGGAGAGCAAAGAAAAGATGGATCTTTTGTTGTAAACACAGGGGGTGCAATTAAACATCATGTGTACAGCTGCTCTGAACGATTTTATTGAAGGCCATACGGAGTTAGTACAAAACATGCCGCTAATGGTAGAGAGAAGCGGTTTATTTGGGAAGGAGATCAGTTGAGAGCCTAATCAGAGCCGCTTTTACATATTTATCTTGTGCGAGTAGGGCCGGATTATTTCGAAACCGTTTTGTGTAGCAACACTGTTTGCATTTATTCTAGAGGTTTTCAGATATTGTAATGCACCTGAATGAGCTATAGTGCTTCCTCTGCCTCTAAGGGTGCAGAGGCGGCTCTCCTGCACTTGCTTGAAGGCTTTGTAAAGACAGTCAGGGTACAGTTGGAAAACACTGCGTTTTGTTGAGAAATGTTGTAGCTGCTGGGGAGAGCAGAACTGGCAGTTCCCAGAGAAGAAGAGACAGGCTACATGATGGAGTGGGGAAGGGGGCTCTCATTTAGAAGATGAATACTGACAGGCGGTCTCCCGCCGGACCTGCTCCTTCTGTCCGACGTGAAACCTAAAGGAGAAGCTCTCTTGATTAAGCACACACCTGGGCGGCTGAGTGGCATCAGCTGATCTCAGCCGTGGGAGCCTCTTATCAACCCCAGTCACTCATTTTCTGCTCTTTCAATCCTTCCGTATCAAAGTATAATTGCCGTGCTGTTGGACTAAGTCTGTGGTTATATCTTAGGCATTGGGGAATGGTTTCACCTGTTTGCCGTCTGCTGGGGTTGGGTGCACGTGATTAGGGAGAAAAGCGAGCGCGTCTCGGTGGATAATGCAAAGCGCTTTTGATTTACTCCACCAGTGTAGCCTTGAAATGTTTTGTTTGTGAAGCGCACTCTGTGATTTTTTTTTTCTTCTCCGATCCGCCACAACTCGAGTTCCAGCGTGTGCATCTTGGCCTATAGTGAAAGAGAAATAAAATACATTACGGCTTTAATGATAGGCACAGCCATTAATGACAGGCACTTCCCAGTGTCGCTTACCATCTACCTTGGATAAAAAAAAACATACAATCCTCCCTCTCGCTCAAGCTCTGATCTTGTAGTCTCATTAAAGCTCACATTTTTCCTCCACTCTCCCTTCTGAATAAAACTTTCTTCCTTTCGCAATCGATTCCCTTCTAATTAAAACTACCCTTTCTTTCGTCCATCATCTAATTAAGAGGCTCCCATTCACTTTTCTATATGTCGATCCACTTAGCTGCACATAAAAAAATCTCACCTTTTTCTCTGTTCGCAGCTCTCTCTGGAAAGTTTCAGCCTCTACAACCCGAAGCTCTCCTCTGAAGACAATTCTTTCGTCCTTCCTCTTCTCATGTCCGCTGTAAATTGGACTGAGAGTTGTTGGTAATTGAAGATCATTGTCTCCCTCCTCAGGCAGCGAGGCTTCGCCGTAGCCCTAACAATACACCTCTCTCCCTCGGCATCCAGCCAATTTCAGCCCATCCACTTTGTTGCTTCCCAGACTGGATCTTCTAAAGCCATGTGGAATTGGAGGTTCCATCTCGCACCCAGAGTGCAGAGTCACTTTTTTTGGCTAGTTTTCTTCCACCGTCCTCGGTGCCGGACCCGTATCTCCCAGGAGAAGTATCTCTCCCAGTTCACTAACTCACAGACCCGACTTACTGTGTTTTCAGACAAGAACTACACACACTAGGCCTGGCTGTCCAATTACGATAGTGCAGATTGTGCCTCAAAACAACAACACATTGAATTCAAGATAATGGCGAGTTTCAAAGCCATTATTCAGCGCATGATGTGTTTTTGAAGAAACGGTTGAGGGACTTTGAATAGTCTCGGTAAAAAAAAATAAAGCATATGTTTTGGGTGCCACATGCTGTCACATTTCTTCTCTTCCACTCTCCATAAATTTGTTCTTTTGTTGCCAGGAGACAGAAAGTCTTTTGTTCTGGGGAGGAAATTGGGGGAAAAGTGAGACTTGATAACCTCTCAGCTGAACTCCCAAAGATTTCATGATGGAATGGAGAATATTCTCCAGAGGATGTGTTGACTTCATAAAGAGTTTTAAAGTGTGAAAATGAGCCATTTTTTTTTCTGAGCAACACTAATCATGTAATGTAAAAGTGCTCTATTGTCGGAGAGAAGCAGGAAGTCAAATGCATTTTAAATTTATTTCTTACACTAAAACTGACATGTTTCACTTTTATAATGAGTACTCCCTTCACACTTGACTAAACTTGTATTTCCTTTTTGTTCTTGTGAGATGGAGGACGCCAGCGGAGCTCTTCTCTCTCTCTTTCTCATCACTGTGAATGTGTCTGAAGTAAAGCTGACGAGTGCGGTCAGGTTTCTCAGACATAGTCAGAAAATTAAAATGAATAAAGCAGCTACATCCAAAGTCAATTATTCCAGAGCTGTTGTTTGCGTTAGTATAATTCTGTAAGAAAAAAACAGAGGTTGTGACAGAGAACAAGATAATACATGAGTAGCAATGGACCTTATTCAGGAGAGACGCCCTAATTCATTTTCGCAAATGAAAACGATACTGTGAAGGATAGATGTACAGTCTGTTCAGTGGGTTGTACTGTTGTGTCGATCAGGGATGGTCTTGCCATAGAAAGCAACAGGATGGAGGTTGAATTATGAGCTTGTATACAAATTTTCACAACAGGGAGAATTCTTACATATTCTATATGTCTATATTATGTATATATTATATATTTTATATATACATTTTTAGAAGTATACAATAAATGGCCGTGTACAAGATCTGCGTCTAATATAACTCTGTATTTTCGGCAATGCAAAATTATGAATATTTCTATCCAGTATGTGTCTGACCACAAATGATTTCGCCAAGCCTCTTCAAAGCAGGGAGGCAAGGAGAATTGAAACAGAAGAAAAATTAACATACATAATTATATTTCCTGTGTATCAGGGCTTAGCAGGATGGCCTGCTGGCCGGTGTGTAATTATAATAACTGTGTAATTTCCAGCTATTATTGAAGATTTTATTTGTAAAGTACACTAATTTGTGCTAAAAAGCATTTATATGTGTAAAACTGTATAATAATAAATTTGTAGATCATTTAAAAACAAATATTTACATAGATAACAACCCACATGAAAATAATAAAAATAATACTAAATACTATAGTGTTTTTGAACCATACTATAGTAAATTGTAGTATACAGTATAAAAACTCATGAACTGTAATAAATACTGTAGTATACTTTAGTTTTTACTACAGTAAACTGTAGTGTATTATAGTATAACATACCCTATAGTTAGTAAAGTATTGGATAAAGTAATTTGTTTATATTACTATAGTTGTTATATGACCACAGCAACTATAGAATTACCACAACAAATTAATTCAAGTACTTTACTATAGTATGGTTCAAAAACACTATAGTATTTACTATAAATTACTATAATATTTTTTCATGTGGGTAATATAGTTTATTAATAATATAATTTAAAATTATAAATTTAAATTTATAAAAACGTTTATATGTATATAAATGTATAATTTATTCTTTTATTTTTTAAAAATCGATTATATATGTACACACATAGCCTATATATTTACAAACTTTTATGTTAGATGTGATTAATCGGTAATATAGCCTACATAAATACTATTTTAGAGATTGAAACAACTCAAAATAGGCTACTCAAAATGTTTTGTGGTCCCGAGCTGATGCTGATCATTCAACTGACACAATGTGAGAAATATACCATGAAAATCAGACAAGACAGTAGAACAAGATTAAGCATGGCATCTACCTTGAATGAGGCCATATTACTGAAAGGTTTCAGTTATGCAAGGCAGAAGTCTCTCTCACCTTTATTCCTCAGAAGGTGGTGTAATCTCTCTTCATGGTGAGGTAACTTTAATGGCCTGTTGTGGTTTAGGCTGTTTTGTGGCGGTTACGGGGCGTTTACTCGCAAGCTCTTTGCAGAAGCGGGTGACAAATCGCATGCGTTCCTAGCGTCAGTCGTGCGATAGGGCCACTCATGCAAAGCAATGTTTCCGGCTGCTTCAAATGAGATTCATATCATGAACGAACACTCTCTTACCTTACAGCGCAGAGAGAAAATGGTCCAGTGCTAACCCTCTCCCAGCGGCTTTATAAAGAGGTGATCTTGAGGGAAAAAACCCACTTAAGCTTCGGGTATGGGGATGAGATGAATTCATCATTTTATAGGCCTGCATAAATGAAAGGATTTCTGTGAGATAACCTGCTTCGTCTATTTTCACCCATAAAATTCAAACCTAAAAATGAATTATGAACAGAGTCTATTACTCTCCATATTGCAAATACAGAGCCTCAATCATCCTATGACCAGATCAAATGTTCAAAGATGCCATCATTTTAATATATGCCTATAATTCTTTCAGAAGGTGTAGTTTTGAAGAAAAAAAGTATATACATAGATATAATGAGGCATTCTTATCTAAATGTTTAACCTCATGCTAAAAAAAAAGCTTTATTTAAGCATATAGGGCCTACATGATATACATGTATCTTGGGCCGTTGTCTAGGGCACCATCTTGGCAACCGTCAATTTACCAAGCCATTTTATTACACTCCGGGGCGTATTAAAATGGGGTCATGAATGATCTGAAAATTGGGTAGTTTTTTTTTTTTTTTTTTTAAATCAACTTATCTAGTCTTAAATTAAAAATGTAAAGTGCACATCATTATATATTTTTGTTAATTTATATGCCTTCGTAATCTTTAATCAAACATGTTAACCTCCCTTCCCCTTCGAAATGGCATCTGTTTTCTTTATGGCATTTGCCTCGGTGGAGGGTGGGACTAATATCCTCCACAACTGACTGCAAACTGGCATTCAGATCTGCCTCTATTTAGTTAGCAACGCCCAACTTCCAACGATCCAGTAAATTCCTGAAAGACTAAATGAAATCCTGCCTTACATTTTCCTCATTCCAGAAGCCGTTTCAGATATACGTCACAACAGGGAAGAAAAAAATTATTGCAACTTCTGCTTCATGGCAACTTTAAAAGGCTACTTAGAAGAAACATTAATATGGGATATAATTTGAAATTTAAAATTATGCTAAAGTTACTTAAATGTAAAATGTTATGATCTATTTAGCAACATTAACTTACAATAGATGACTGCTCTTATTGCTCACGTCTTCCCTAGAGCAGACCGCATATATCATGTCAGCGTCTGCCACATTATGCAACAGAAGCTGTTGGGCTCATGAATATTAATCACATTGTCTGCATTCATCCAAAGTGATTTGCTGAAATCAAAATGCAGATGGTGAAAAGTAAGCACCAGCCAATGGGATATCACTTATGCGTTAGTCCCGCCCACTGCCGAAGCAACCAGCTGGCTGAAGCTTCTACAGTTAGAATTCCCTCAAGTTGTTTGCGATTAAACAAAGTAAACTTCCCTCAGAAAATAAGAGGACCTGAGAAACAGATCTGGGAAACATTTCCCCTCACAACGTTTCAGCAATGACGTGCTTGTTTCTAGAGAAGCGTCTGGATCCTGCAGTACTACAAACTACACCCCTACAAGTTACACCTAATACAAGTTAGGCAAAGAAACAAGTGTGGATGTCATTGACTGAAACAATCTTTTCAAGTACATTTATTTCGTGTTTTATGTATGAAATGTTTGTAAGGCTAAATTACATTGCTTTCGAATCTTATGAAGTATGAAATAACAGCTATTAGTAAAACATAAAAGAAATAATAAATACAATAAAATACAGACCTATGGTAATTAGAGCTAAAAACCTATCCCCTACACAAAACCTATACCCTAATTCAATACCCGTCTGCCAATCAATGTAATACGATCTGTATGCCTTATCACTAGGTGGTGATAGTGAAGCTTAAAAAAGCAAGTGAAGTATAAAGAGTGGTACTAGTGATGACTTGGAAGTGCTAATTGGCTGTTTCATTGTAGGGGACGTAACCTGTAGAGATGTGGTTTGTAGTACTGCAGGACACAGTCAGACACTTGCGTTTCTGGGCTCAGAACTAGCGGTGACAATTCACAAATATATGGATTTGGTTTGCTGATGAATCTCTAATGAATCATTTGATTGGTTAAGCAAATCGGTTTGCAATTCAGTCTGAATGAGTCGGACAGCACGCTCTGAATCGGTTGTATTCTCTTTAATCATTTGGTTTCCACACTCCCCAACACAATGGTACCGCGAGAGTGATTAAAGAGCAGACAGCCACTGCTTTGTAACACAGAGAATAAAAATAGTACTGGATGAAGAAGATAGCCTATTTCTATGCATCCCATCATTTGGCAGCGAAGAATAAGGCTTCATGAAGTTCAGAATCTGTTGGTGAATTACTTTGTAAAGACATTTGCTAACCATTAGTGTCAAAACACTACACGAAAATCCTAGATACCTTGCCAATTTTACCTTAAATATGAATTTGTAAACATACCATACTATTGTATATCAAAGTAATTTTGAGACTTCTGTTTCACATGAATACGTTTAAGTTAACATGAACTAATGATGAAAAATAATTTCTTAATCTTAGTAATGTTAATGTCAACATCTGCTAATACATTATTAAAATCAAAAGTTGTATATTTTATTAACCTGTTTAATGCCTAATTTAAGCCTAACTAATGTTAAAGAATTAGTTCACTTTAAAATTAAAATTACCCCAAGATTTACTGACCCTCAAACCATCCTAGGTGTATATGACTTTCTTCTTTCTGATGAACACAATTGGAGTTATATTAATAAATATCCTGACACAGCCGTGCTTTATAATTGCGGCGAACGGGACCAACTAGTTTGAAGCTCAAGAAAGTGCATCCATCCATCATAAATGTACTCCACACGGCTCCGGGGGTTAATAAAGACCTTCTGAAGAGAAGCAATGCTTTTGTGTAAGAAAAATATCAATATTTAACAAGTTATAAAGTAAAATATCTAGCTTCCACCAGACCGCCTTTCGTATTCAACTTACGAAAAAAGCGTAACTGATGCAATGTCAGTTAGGCTATTTTTGCAAGAGGCAGTTCTTTGAATACGGAAGGCGTCTGGCGGAAGCTAGATATTTTACTTTATAACTTGTTAAATATGGGTATTTTTCTTACAAAAAAGCATTGCTTCTCTTTAGAAGGCCTTTATTAACCTCCCGGAGCCGTGTGGAGTACGTTTATGATGGATGGATGCACTTTCTTGAGCTTCATACTTGTTATAAAGCTGGGATGCGTCAGGATAGCGTGATTTTTTTTTCCCCAAACGGTTCAGCGGAAATCCCTGCCCTGCAACCAATTTCATTGGCTGAGGTTACAGTGACGGGTAGGTTTAGGGATCAGGGTTGGGTGTAGGCAATCATTATTGTGATTGACATGGCCAATGAAATGTTTAGAATCGGCTCCAGGACGGGATTTCCACTGAACTGGGAAAAAAAATCACACGTCAGGATATTTATTAATATAACTCCGATTGTGTTCATCAGAAAGAAGAAAGTCATTTACACCAAGGATGGCTTGAGGGTCAGTAAATTTTGGGGTAATTTTCATTTTAAAGTGAACTAATCCTTTAACAAAGATTAATAAATACTGTATTGCTCATTATTAGTTAGTTAATGCTTTAACTAATGTTAACTAATGGCACCTTTAATGGCATTCTTAGTTATGTTTTAACAAAACAGTAGGGGAAAAATGACATGTTTAATTTGAATAGTTTTGCCAGGTAATTTAGTAGATTTTTAGAGATGTTTGAGTTCACATTGAAATCTTTGATTTTCATATCTTGGCAAATTTGAACACAGTTTTTGATGTTGTTGAGAGTTGTTTTCCCTGACAGCACATCTGAGAGATGTCAGAAGAAGTTTCTATTTGCTGCACTATTTAATGTGTAATTGTCTAGGAGAAACCATTGAGATAGAAGAGATCTTTTCCTTCCTATATACAGACAGTCCTCACAGGCCTCACATGGAGCCGCCGTGGACTCTTCTCTTGTTTCTGCCCCCTCACCCTCCCTCCACTCATTTGTACATCATTATTCGCTAAGGGCTAGGTTCATCCCACCCCCTCCCTGTGGTTTACACCAGAGATAATTGGAGGAAAACTCAGCACAGATCAGCCAATGTGGATTTAATTGTCCGCTCACCCTGGACTGTGCTCCTTGCCTCAGAGAAACCTGCACACAAACAGTGGCCTGTCAGCAGTAATTCAAAATAATATATGATGATCTTTTATACTAGTTTAAATTAAAACCTTTGGTGCTCAAATTAAAGATTTCGTTTGACCTATTCCCCTCTTTCTTATTGGTCATCTTTGTTACTCTCTGGTAGCTATAAACACGAAAGTGAGAGCCCATTTGTCTATGTTCTGAACACCCTACCCTGTCTTTTCTCATAGGCGAAGTCACAAAGGAAGGAAGGAAAATACCGAGTGAAGCTGCAGGTTTGAAAACGAGAAATGAGGTCGTAAAACAAGTCACCGTCATCCTTGCCGCATTATCTGACAGCACTGGCAAAAAAAAAAAGCTTAATTTCACGTCGAGCATGTTTGTGCTTTTGCGGGGCGCTGCTGTGATTCGCTGAGGGCATGAGACGAGAGCAGAGAGCTGGGAATAAACCAAGCAGGATGTCATCTGTCACAGAATGCCAGCAAGGTGACAGACAGCCACCCGTGGCACTTTATTATCAGTGGGTGTAGTTATGAAAATTATAGCTGTGCTTCAAACAAACGGAGCATAATTCATGTCAAACTGCTCCGCAAGTTAAAAAATCATATTTTATAGATGGAAAATTGTTTACTGATTGTCGAGGAAGACTCTCTGTTTTGACAATCTGCAAATGATACAGTAGTATTATTTCTTTTTTGCTTTTTAAGGTGGTTGTGAAAACCTGAGCCTCTTGTTGGACATCAGTCTTTATTAGATGGTGAAAACATGAAAGCGCTTGTGGGCTTTTGATAAATGGATGCACTGACCGCCTCTGTGGTTCATTTACGTTGGTGGCCAGCAGACTGATATCATAAAGGAGTTTGTTGTTGTTGTTTTAAAGGAATATTCCTGGTTCAATACAAGTTCAGCTATTGAAAGCATTTGTTGCATATTTATAGCATGTGATTACCGCATATAATAATTTCGACTTGTCAAGGTTACAGTAAGGACCTTACAATGGAAGGAGTTGTAAAGCTGTCGAAATATTCATTATTTAGGGTATTAGCTTTTGGCATTGCTATGTCATGGCAACAATATTGTAAAACTGGATATACGCTACAATTCAAAAGTTTGGGGTCAGTAGGTTTTTTTTTTTTTAAGAAATTAACACTTTTATTCAGCAAGAATGCATTAAACTAGTCAAAAGTGACAGTAAAGACATTTATAATGTTACTAAAGATTTCTACTTCAAATATATGCTGTTCTTTTGAACTTCTATTCATCAAAGAATCCTGAAAAAGTCACCATTTCCATAACTGTTTTTAACTTTGATAATAAGAAATGTTTCCTGAGCAGCAAATCAGCATTTTAGAATGATTTCTGAATCATTCTTAAACTGTAATAATATTTCACAATATTACTGTTTTTATCTGTATTTCTGAATTTATTTATTTATCTGATCACATAAATGAAGTCTTGATGAGCATTAAAGTGCCCCTATTATGGATTTTTAAAAATTACCTTTCATGTAGTGTGTAACATATCTCTAAGTGAATGAAACATCCAGCAAAGTTTTGAATCTGAAAGTGCACCGTATATAAAGTTATTGTCTCTCAAAAGTAAGAGTCGACTCAGAGTCAATTAAATGAGTCATTTGTAAAACGAACCCCAAGCCATTTCTTTGTGACGTTAGAACGAAACATTAACATATTGTCCGCCCGCTAATTGCTAATTTAATAAAAATTCACTTTTTCAACAATACCACAGCAGTACAATCTTTGTTATGTTCCCGTCATTTTACTGACGACTGCTTCTCAAACCTCGGGGAGTTTAACGCAGGATTCACAAAACGCTTGGTCTTAAAATATGGACCAGTGACCATTTTATTTGGACCAGCTTGCTCCTCTGAATCTCAACCTGTAAGTATGATTAATAATTGATGTTTATATTTTCTAGCGATCGTTCAAAATATGTAGTTTTGTATGTTATGTTGTGTAACGTACACCCTAGTCTGTATGTCTCCTGCTAACCGGCTAACTCGTGTTTCTGTAGTTCTGCTATTCAGATGTGGGTCCAATATTGTCTAAAAACGTGTCGATTAATGCAGCTTGTCTGTCTTTTTACTTGGAGTAATGATCAAGGATGGAGCACGACTTTTGTTTGCAAAGTGTAATGCATTATCAGCTATTCACATTTGTGCTCGGCTAACGTGGGAGTTTACAACATAGCTGTGGGCCCGGTTCGCTTACATAACTTTTAAAACTGTTTTGTTATAGGATGTTAAGATGCTAGTCCACGCTAACTAGTTGAAGTATTCTCTCTGTAAACAGTCAACACCCCATGTAATGTCAAACAATGATATAGCCATTTTTCTTTATTAATAGTTATGATGAAAAAGTCTGTGTACACATCTGGCCTAAATGTTTATCTTATGTTTAGAGGTTTTCAGCTTTGCTTGGCATTCTGATACAGTTCCCACAGGTGCACCTACGCAAACTAAGTTGACACTTACCATAGAGAAACGTCCTACTCCAGTCGTGATTGTGAATCAGTTTCATCGTTGGACTCGGGCTCGAATTGATATGGTAAAATCGATGCGATCTTTTCTGTCCATACATTGTATACAATGTCTTGCGAATTGATAGATGTCATTCAGTTATGGCAATGGGCATTTCGTTTCCGGAACATGGTGTGCGCAGTAGACCAATCACAAAGGATTGGGCCATCTGACCAATCAGAGCAGTGTAGGCTTACGGAAAGGAGGGGTTTAGAGAGACCGATTCTTCAAACTGCTTCTAACGAATTGTTACGATCATTGAGAACTGAGGTGAAATTAAATGTATATTATGAGAAAACGAAAGTGTTTTTTGACCATGCATTTAAACCTGTTGTAGGAGACTCCCAAAACAATATTAGGAACCTTAAAAAAGGCATAATAGGGGCACTTTAAGATTTATTTATGTTTTTGAAGCCTTTAAACAACACCAAACTTTTGAACTGTAGTGCAACTTTACACAAAAAAGGTAAGCAAATTATGTTTTTAATACTAAAATCATATTAATGCACATTGTATGTCTTGTAGTTATACTGTTCTAACAGTGAGTATTGTAATGTTTAAATATTGGCCCCCTTCACTTCCATTGTAGGTGCCTCACTGTAACCCAGATTTTTTCTTATGCCACAAATGCTTACGATTGAACTTAATTTGTATTATTGAATACAGGATATTCCTTTAATTAGGGGAAAAAAGGTGGAAAATACAGCAGACAGAGCTATTTTCTTTCAAAGTACAGAGACCAGGTGGCTTATGATGGATCAAACAGCATTCTTGAAGCGCCATCATTGGGATATATTCTAGTTGGAGACCATCTTGAATCCGGCATGCTGTGGGAGCTGAATGCAGTGCTGAAATTTGTTTGCTGTGTGGTGGGTCGATCAACATTTAGATCCAGCAAGTTCATTTTATACCGGCGGTGATTGCATGACAGTTCCCGAAGCTGTGTAATGTGACTGTATGGGGTGTTGGCAGGCCGTTCTAATGTGATTGCGTATGTGGTGTGGAGCCGTCTAATGCGGGACTGCGTGCATTCGCTGGGCCGCAGCTAGTAAAGAGATGTTGCAGTGGGGAAGTCCTGCAGCACCATAATGTATTTACTCTGTAATTTGTGTCTCAGTGAGAGGCCATATATCCTGTTTAAGAGTGACACCTCCCCTCCCTGCGGCCCACTGTATCCCTGCCGCTCTGACGGAGACCTCAGCTCGCTGTGCTGATGGATGAGCACGTCAAAGCCACTCCTGCCGCAACACACACACACACACACACACACACACACACACACACACACACACACACACACACACTTCTGTATGCAGCGACGCATTCGGACACACAAATTTCAGTGTTCACAAATACACGTGTAGTAACTGAAATCAAATTACAACAGATACATGTTTTAGTGTGGGTTGTTTATATTTTGATTTATAATAGAGAATACATTTATAATACAGAATAGTTTTTTGTTGTTGTTGTTGTTTTGCGGGGCATGAAGTAAAACATAAAGAGATAAAAATATGTTATAATGAAAAAAAAAATTAAAAAATGAAATTCTTTAAAAGAAAACCCCATATATTAACTTGTTTAATAATTTTAATAAATTAAGTTTGTTTAATAAATTTAATATTTATTAACTATAATATTATTCATAGACATTATTTATTAACTAAAAATGTATTGTTTTATAATTATTTTATATTTTTTTATTTTATTAATTATTATATCATTTTTTTCCCAAAACTTTTTTTTTTTTAAATACTGAAATATAAATGTTTTATTAATTAAATATTATTAAAAAAACAAATAAGCAAGCCTAGCCCAGGTGAGAAAAAGTAACACAAAAGTAATTGTGAAAAAGTAACGCAATATTGTAATGCATTACTTAAAAGTAACTTTCCTCAACAATATATATATATATATATATATATATATATATATTACTTTTTATGTGTTACCCCCAACACTGTATGTGTGTGTGTGTGTGTGTGTGTGTGTGTGTTTGTATCATCATAGAAAAATGTGTGCACTCACATATTGGTATATTCAAGGTGTAAGTAAAATATGTTACTATTTTTTCTTGAAAGCCAATAAATTGTTGTAAATTTGTAAACTTATTACAAACCATTTGAAACCAACAATAATATGGAGAGTACATTTATAAGATCTTGGCACTTGTTTTGGCACTAGATTTTTAAAAGTTTTTTCCTTTTTCTTTTTTTTTTTTACCATGGATGCTTATTTGTCTTTGACCCATATGCATGTGTACTGTGCACAAATATATACATTCACATAAACTACTCATTGCAACTACTTAAGCATCTTTGCATGTAAATTGTGTTCATTGTGGTCATGGCAGAGTGTGTCAAACACACGTTGCATGTATTGACGAGCCCAGCAGGCCTCTGTCACTATGGTAACAGATGTGCATGACTGAAAGGATTCTTCTCACAGCTTATAAGACACATTTAGATAACGTGAGTTTATAGCTTCTTTTCCCACTTCTATAGTTCAGCGTTTCTGGATATTTTGGATGTTCCCCTATTCAGGTAATTGAGACTCTTCAAACCAGCTAATGAGAAGATCAGGTGTTCGATAAGAGAGAGCAGTGTTGGGGGTCCTCCAGGAGAAGCTTTGAGAAACACTGCACCAGTTTACAGAACCTTCCTATGATCATTTCATGGATTGTTGGATAAATTTGGTAAGTTTCTTGGATAGTTCTCCTGATTATATAAATATTTTGGATGAAACAGAAGGATGAATATTTTTGCCAGTATTTGTTTGCTTCATAAGCTCATAGGAATATACAATGGCCTGTATTTGGACACTTAAGCCTTATGTAAAATGCACAAACTTCATTACATAAGATAACAAAATATCAAACCAAGTGGCATCTGCAAACAAATAATGCAAGACATTTTCCAGAACTAACATTTTTGAGTTTAATTTTATTTTTGCAATTACTTTTTGACCAGCTGGTCCCAAGATCACATTAACTGACATGTTTGACAACCAGAAACATATTCTAAATAGGTCTGTAGTAAAAGAAATAAATTGCAACTTCATTTCTGGTAATTGCAACTTTATATCTTACAATTGTGAATCAGTGTGTAATTTAACATTTCACAGTAATGTCTTACAATATTTTTATTTTGCAATCGCTGCTTTATTTCTCATACATTCCTTAAAAAATGTTCCAAAAAAGGTTTTTTGCAGTGATTCCATAGAAGAACCATTTTTGGTTCCCAAAGAACCTTTCAGTAATCAGTTCTTAATAAAGCCATTTTTTTTCTTATGTCGGGTTCAGACTACACAATATTTTTGTCTGTTATGATAGTCTTTGTGTCAGATTATGCAATTTTGACTCCTATATTTTTGTCGCGTCGTGGACAAAAAACATATCAGACTACACATTGCTTCCTGACCAATCATCGGTTGCCATTTTTAACGACGTGTGTGATGTCAGAGAAGGTGGAACTAGTGTCTGACTACACAAGAGTGTAAACAAACAATGGTTGTACTATCCTAATGATAATTCCAGTACTCACCGGATTGCTCACCTCTGCTATCGCCAGAATTTATCGTTTTTCACTCTGTCATGGTAGTCCCTTGAGGAAACATCATAAAGGTAGGAATATTGTTGCCATAGCATAGCTATAACCTTTCCCTCATTGCATACTGCAGGCATTCCAGCACCAATACAATCATCTCTCTTTCGTTTCGCCATGTTTGAAAGCTGTGCACAGAAGACCTTGATGTGATGGAACCCGTCGTGGAGGACCAAAAAAAATTAAACATGTTAGTCTTTCTGTTGTGACGTCATAAAGCATCGCAGGTGTGGCATCAGTTGTCATCCACTATGACACACTATAGGATATGAAAAGATCGACGCCCATTGTCATTTACAAATCACCACAACACCCTATGTCAAATTGTGCCAAAATCAGGCTGATATCGTATAGTCTGAAACTGATATTAGTGTGAAGAACATTTTAAAAATCTAAAGGCCTTCATTAACCCCCCGGAGCCGTGTGGAGTACACGTTTATGATTGATGGATGTAGATGGAAGCACTTTCTTCATCTCATACTCGTGACCCCTGTTCACTGCCAGTATAAAGCTTGGATGTGTCAGGATATTTATTAATATTTCTTCGATTATGTTCATCAGGAACAAGAAAGTCATATACACCTAGGATGGCTTGAGGGTGAGTAAAGCTTGGGCTAATTTTCATTTGAAAGTGAACTAATCCTTTAAAGGTTCTTCATGGAACCACCAATGGCAATAAAGAGCCTTTATTTTTTAGAGTGTAATCTCATAATTGAATCCCTTGTTGCTTTATTTCACACATCTTGACTTTTTTTCTCTATAATTGTAACTTTATTTCTCATAACTGTGACTTTATATCTCGCAGTGTCTATCTCTCACAATTGTCTTTTTTTTACTCCATGGTGAAACAGGTTTCCAGTCTTGTCATTTGAAACCTAACAAACTAATTTCGTCAAATGCTTTGCTTGTAAAGTGTTCTTGTCTTATCTTTCTTTAAAACTAATGCCTCTTGGTTTGATATTTCGTTATATAATGCAATGACATTCATGCATTTTTAAGTGCGGCTTAAGCATCTAGATACTTTTAAGGGCCACTGTACTTCTGAATAATGCATGTGCCTTCAGCAAGTTTACTTTGCTGAGGATCCTCAACCATCACACAGTTCTCTCGATTGGGTAAAACTACAGAGCAGCTCTAATGAATCTGCAAAAACAAAGAGCTTCCGTCATTCCCCAATTAAAGAAGTACAAGACTCTGCAAGTGCAAATGTCACTCTCAAGATAACATCTTATCATCCCGCTAATATTCAGCATGCCTGTTCCTGTACATGATTCATGCTTGTGGGTCATGAGTTTCTGGTAATTGAAGTGCCAAAAAGACGAAGGTGACACTTTCCAGCCTCTCCGGGGCCCTCAAAGTACCGCATTTGTGGGGCCTTTCAACTGCCAGACTATCCTTTGTGAAGTCCAGACACATACATAAATAAGCTCCATGAAAAGCCATTTCTTGATCTTTCCCTTCCTGTACCTGATAACAGCAAGTGTGAAGTAAATCTTCAGAAAGGAATGGCTCATCTTTTTGGTGCATAACATCTCCTTATGCAAGCACAACCTGCTGCTGGGAGCAGAAAGCAAAAAGTTATTCTGTTAATATGCGGTACAATAAGCACACAAGGTGTCTCTTTTTGGGAAGGAAATCGATGAGTCCTGCTAACGCAAGTCTCCAGTGGAAAATGGGACAGCTGAGCTGACTCAAGATTGATCACAAGATGGACACCGAGAGGTCCATCACCTAGCTGAGCTGAGTTTGTGTATGTTTATATGCATGCTTGTTTTTGTACCACTGAAGGAAAGCATAAATATGGTTTGCAAATTCCCTCCTGTCCATGATCAAGTCTGGGTCAGCACTGATGACATATTTAAAGATCCTTTATTAATGACCACAGTGACAGAGCTATAATGGGTCAATGCTGATAAGACCTAAATGGACATGAAGACGTACATTATAAATGTCTAAGCGTGGCGCTAAAAGGCCCTCTTTAAAACTCCAAACCCTCCCAACCTTATTTAATTAAAATGGCCAGCCGATAAAAATGCTTACACACTATTTCAGTCACTTAGAGCTCATGAAATATTTCCCAGTGTGCACTGAGGCACAGATGGAACGAGAGTGATGGCAAACTTATGGGCAGCCAGTGCTCGCACATCAGACAGTTTGTCACAGGACACGTCTTTGCACACAAAAATGCTCTTGACTGGAAGATAGGACCACAAATTCACTATTATTTTAGTTTAGGAAAAAAGTACAGGCCTGTCCCTGCCAGAGAACTTGAAGTAGTACACTTCTTTCAGGATGCCTTTTTTTTTTCTTGCCACACTTGCCCTTGGTTTTCTCACTGGGGAATTTGTAAGGTCCTATTTTCTGTAAAGGTGCTTTGAAACAAAATGTATTGGGAAAAGTGCTATACAAATAAAACTTGACTTTACTGGACATATTTTCAATGACTGTCAATCCTGGACTATTTGCAATTTCTCAGGAACAAATATGTTTTTAGTTTGACCAGTGAAACCATAGCAATAGTTCACCCAAAAATGAAACTATATCAGTTATTCCCCCAAATCTGCTTGACTTTATTTCTTCAGTGTGACACAAAAAGTGAATTTTTAAAGAATATCGCGGCCACTCTTTTGAATATAATAAAAGTGAATGAGGATTAACAAAAACACTGTAAAAGTTGTCCGTACAGTAAGTTGTGTGAGGACCAGACCAGACTTAAATTTAAGTTGTTATTCACAAAAAAAAAAAATCAAGATATGCACACTAGCTTTCTTTTTTTTAATCAGTTTATCCAGATTATTTCTCTAAATGAATCAGTGATCAATTCACACGAATCTATTCACATGAATCTAATCACAGCAGTTAACAGCTCACTGAAATGAAAGATTATCAGTGACTAGCAATTTAAATTTTGCAAAATCCAGAACATTTTTTGTTACATACATGTTTGGAACAGCATGACGGTCAGTAAATGATGACAGTATTTTCATTTTTGGGTGAACTAATCCTTGTCTTGTAATGTCTCCAGTTGGTCTATCAACCAACCATTTTTTCATCCAACTAACCAGTCCATCGATCCATCCATCAGAAAGGCTATTGTCTCAATGTCAGTGCTTCACAGAGAGAGCAAATCAATAGTCACTGAGAATCAGTATCTGAAATATCATCCATTCAGAGCAATTAACTTTATATGTTATTTATACATTGATTAGTTGATGTTTAAGACATAATGTTGGTGTTTGTCCTTATAAATTAAAGATGTATTCAGTAGTTCATTAGCTAGCACTAGCATTGCTGTTCTTTGTGTACTTTGAGTACCAATACAACGGTGTTAGATGTTGTACTGCCATCTATCGACATGGTTCAGCGTGGTTTTCATGTAAATTACACTGATACTAGTGAGTTCTAGGCCTAATCCACACGTACACTGGTATTTTTAGAAAGTTTTTCCTCCTTTGTTAAAAAAAAAAAATCTCGTCCACACAAGCACGGTTTAAAAAAAAATCTGTCCACATGAAAACGCAAAACACACTATGAAGTGTATAATATAATATATAATATATAATACAATATAAGTGTATAAATATAATGGGAGAACTGTGCATGTATCTGTATACATGTTATAAGCCCTGTTAGCACAGTTATTAGCAACAATATTTTGGCTACGTCCACCATTACACAGACTCGCCTCATGTAAACAAAGGAGATAGCAGCACACAATCTGACTTCAAACAAAGGAGATAACAGTGCGCACTCCGACGTCACAAGCCAAAATCTCTGGTTTCACCGGCTACACGCCAACACTGCAACTGGAGTTTCTGAAAATCTTCACCCTGGCAAGAGTTTTCAAAAAGGTTTTGTTTCAGTGACCTGATACTGCATTTGTGTGTGGACAAACGGCCAAACCGCATTGAAAAATCTTCAGTTTTGAAAATACCCCTGTTCGTGTGGACAGGGCCCTAGAGAGCAGTCTACACAATTATTCTTACTTGTCCAACAAAAAAAAAAAAAAAAGAAGCAACTTGGGAATCTATAATGTGTGAACAGGGACGAGGCGAGGCGAGAATCCAAATGCACTCACAAGTTTATTTGAAACACATAAACATAGAGAATTCAATCCTGGAGCCAGCGTACGATCCACACAAATAAATCAAGAACATAATCCATACAAAGAAGCCAGGAGAGCAACAACTTGGCACACACAAGATCAACGACCGACAAAAACAACTGAATTACACAAGTTTAAATACACAGGTTAACAAGTGGCTGATGAGGGACAGGTGTAGGTTATTTGTAACCATGGAAACAAATGATTGTAGCTATGGAAACTGACACGGTAGACAATGCAACAAGAGAAAACAGGAGGTGAACACAGGAACAATGGGAACAGAAACACTTCAACATAAAAGTCCTTTACAAGACAGAGAAACAGGCTGGGATCGTGACAGATTCACTACTCAAGATTTGCTCCGTCAAATATTTCTGCATTTGTGTTTGCTGTACTAATGTTTACATTAATTATTTGTCTTTTGTCAGTTTTTCGGTCTTCTGGTTTGAGATCTTTTCTGGTTCTTCAGCTGTACAGGTACTGATTCTCCAACTGTCTCTGGTAAAGCATGATAGTAACTGTTTCACTGTTTAATTTTTTCTCTTCACGTCACAGAACAAAGCTACGCTACTAGCGCATCTACAGATGTGGCAGCCAATGAGCTTTACTGAAATACCGCAGATCATTTCATTTCAACATGGCGAGATATGGACGACACGCACTATACATAATTAATAAACTTTTTTATAGAAAACTATTATGAGTATTGTCTTCATTTCATGGGAGTGTAGGCCATTCACTCTTCACAAAATATTTAATATTATGTAAAAATTTTAATTAGCACTAAACTACTGATTGCACCTTTAGGTGTTTGGCATGTTTTTTACTTCAGTCCAGCCTTTTCACTATCGTAGAAGTGAAGTCAAAATAATATGTTTTCTCTCTGCACACAGAATGTAGAAGTCAGAATGTTACTCAACATATTGGAAGTCAAGTGCTGCAAATGATAGACATTTTCTTTTGCTTGTACATCAGTCAACTGCTGATCTGCCACATCACAAAAATAAACATCAGCCCACACACACATACACAAAACAACTCACTTAACAAAGGTGTTTCGACAGTAGTATACCTTTTTCTCGAGATGAGGGTACAGGATGCTAAGGAGGCTGTTGCAATGTGATGTGTGGGACCTATTAATATATGCAGTGCAAACAAGCATTTCAAAATGGTCTCCTAGTGACTTTATGCTAAACTTATGTTTGACAGGGTCAAATTAATGAGCTGTTTGTGTCAAATAGCGTTCATCATTTTGGGATAGCTGGCTAATGAATGCGAGCTGCACTAATACTGTGGAGATACTGACACCGCATGATGAGCGTGTACATAATAAATCTTTATGCCATTTTAGAAACAAGCAGGATAAAGCTTCATCATTAGCACTTGGCTTCTGCTTATATTTTCTGAAGCCTTGTGAACACTTTGTCTAAAAAAAAAAAAAAAAAATGCATTTATTACGCACCCCAACATTCATGACACGCCATATCCAAAATAATGCTGAGGTTTAAATTTGGGTCATCTGAGCCACTTTTGAAAGCAATTGTCTGCATTCATATTTAATGACTTTTATGAATATTCATTAATTATGGATGCTTTTCTGAATCTGTCCCCTGGATGACATAAGAGAGGGGTGTGATAGAAGGATGGGGCTTTAATGGGTTTCCTGCATCCGGTAAGAATCAGCTGTTTTTATATAATAAATACACATATAATGACGTGAATATTTCTGCATTTGCAGTTTTTGTGATATTTCAAATAAAAGCCGGACCTTTGTGGGGTGCAATTGCCAAATGAATTACGACAGATATTAAAAATACAAAGCAATTCATTTGATGGCACTCCAAGCTACCATTCTTAAAGTATTAATGTGCATTATGGGTATAATTTGCATTAAATGTTAATGGGGTGAAACAATAAAGGTTTTTTTTATTTATTAGTGTCCCGAAAGGTGAACTAACTGCCCCCCAAGGGCAAATGGCACTCTGTTAACTAAGTTCTGTGAAATTAACCTGAATCCGTCATGGTTGTGTTCATAAAAACACAGAACCTGGACCCATAAAATTGCAATTTCATGCATCGCTCCTGTTAATCTCATTCATTCTCCTTCATCTTTTCTCCTTGAACTGGAATCACGATCGAGCTCCTCTATGCCATGGTTCCTCTTACACACCTCATTTGATTTCTCTTTCTTTTTATCTTTCTGTCTCCCGCTGCCTGTCTGTTCCTGGCAGGTAGGAGTTGTGTGTTGTCTGACATCCCGGGTGCCGTGATGGCTTTGGTCAGCAGTTTTAAAGAGTAATGACTGCAGTGGTCGCCAGACTCTTGCTGTGGGGTGTCACCGGCAGTACCGTTTAATGTATCCTGTTTGCTCTATTACAGTCTGCCAATCCAATGAGCTCCTGCAGCCCTGGACCTTTACGGATGATGCAGAGACAGACCCGAGAGTCGCATTTAGCCTCGCGGAAACGCTCATGGCAATGGCTCTAAAACGAATGCGGTAAAGGAGCGGCCTGAATGAGGGACTCATGCAGAATCTTCACCTTTATTTTCTCTCCTGCAATAAACCATTGTTCCTCTGCTAAAATCAAGACACTGAGATTTTTTTTTTTTTTTTTTGTTAGTTTTGTTTATTGTTTTTTTTACCATTCTACCATGTTTAAAGGGTTAGTTCACCCAAAAATGAAAATTCTGTCATTAATTACTCACCCTCATGTCGTTCCAAACCCGTAAGACCTTCGTTCATCTTCGGAACACAAATTGAGGTATTTTTCATAAAATCTGATGGCTCAGTGAGGCCTGCATTGCCAGCAAGACAATTAACACTTTCAATGCCCAGAAAGCTAATAAAGAAATATTTTAAACAGTTCATGTGACTACAGTGGTTCAACCTTAATGTTATGAAGCAACGAGAATACTTTTTGTGCGGCAAAAAACAAAATAACAACTTTATTTAATAACATCTAGTGATGGGCGATTTCAAAACACTGCTTCATGAAGCTTCGAAGCTTTACGAATCTTTTGTTTCGATTCAGTGGTTCAGAGCGTGTATCAAACTGCCAAAGTCAAATGATTTCCGTAAACTAGGCTTCGTTACGTCATAAGTGTTTCGAAATTTCAATGGTTCACCACTGGGGGGCGTGACTTTGGCAGTTTGATACACGCTCCGAACCACTGATTCGAAACAAAAGATTAGTAAAGCTTTGAAGCTTCATGAAAGAAGTGTTTTGAAGTCGCCCATCACTAGATATTGTTAAATAAAGTTGTTATTTTGTTTTTTTGGTGCACAAAAAGTATTCTCGTCACTTTATAACATTAAGGTGAACCACTGTAGTCACATGAACTGTTTTAAATACGTCTTTAGTAGCTTTCTGGGCATTGAAAATGTTAATTGTCTTGCTGGCAATGCGCCTCATTGAACCATTGGATTTTATGAAAAATATCTTAATTTGTGTTACGAAGATGAACGAAGGTCTTACGGGTGTGGAACGACACGAGGGTGAGTAATTAATGACAGAATTTTCATTTTTGGGTGAACTAACCCTTTAACATTCTTATAACAATGAAATACTGCAGTGCATATTATAAAGGATTTACCCTTTTTTTTTCTTTCTTTTAATTCAAGTGCCCTCATAATCTTTAATCAGAATCATTAACTTCTTTTCTCTGATGATGCATGAGACAATAATCCCTCCTCTCAAGCAACATGCCACTCACATCAAATTGCAGATATTAGCAAATGACAACGATCCAATCAATTCCCAATGGACGAAATCAAGTCCCGCCCTACATTTTTTTCTTGTTCAGTAGCAATTTCACTCAGATATTTGTCACAATAGAGAAGAAAAGACGACTACAGTTTACATTTCATGCAAACTTTACGTATATTATACAAATAACATAGATGTAGGCTGGTACAGTTAGCATTGATGAATGAAAATGATGTCGGTTATAAACTCAGGCAGGAGTTTATCATTGTTGATTTGTTGCTTTGATGAAATATGTAGTGAAAACATTAAGGCCACTTTGCCAAAAATCCAAACTACGCCTTGCAAACTTGTAAAGCGTTCAAGCTGGAGAGCGAGAGGGAGCTTATTAGATCTTCAGCGGAAGTAATGGATGTCATTTGCGAATGCATACGCTTTCAGTAGGATCGTATGAAAGACAGGACAAATCTGATTACGGAGCAAAATGCCTGTTGTGTGGAAAAGATTGTTTACATTTGAAATCAATTGAACTGAGAAGAGACTCCAGCTTACTGATCCCACAGTACACAGCTAGTATAAAGCTTCAGTCTGTTTTCTGGAACATTCTGTTTGGTGGCTTTTTAATTAACTGGGGGTGAAGATTATGGCTGATTCCTCTGACGAGTGAATCATGCGGAATTCAAATGCGGCACTAAGCTGCAGAAACAATGAGCTGCATTTATAGCATCTTCCCACTCTGAAGAAGAATAGGATTGACCAGAGACAGGAGCGCATGCTAATCTATCCAGCTGGCATTTCCTGTCAATATTTACAGCGTAGCAGCCATCAGCTTGGCATCCCCATTTGTACGCATTGGGGGGAGGAACAATCTATGATTTCTATTTCTATGGCAGACATTTATCATTTAATTACCAGCAACAGGTTGGAGGTAGAGGAGATGAGTACGCTGAGACTTGCTCCCGGCGAGGCTGACGTTACAAAACTGCTGCAAAGCTCAAGAGCTCCCCCACATGCTGCCTGCGGAGCTGGAATAATACTCTCTTTGGTCATCTGCAGTTATTGCTGAAGCAATCGTGCCGTATTGAAATGATTTCTGAACAGTAAAGCATAGACGTGTGGCAAGAAATAATGCAGGCGCAAATTATCCCCTAGAGTGCCGTGAGAATGCGAGGCGGGCGGTCCGTGATGACGTCCAGGGGGACAAACTGCACAGAGAGGCGGTCGCAGAGTAAGCCTGCTGTTTTCCCAAGGGACTCGCAGTTCTTCAGGAGCAGAGGAGATCCAACGGTTGGTTATTGAATAACAGCAACACTCTGCCACAAAAACATATTTTATTGAAACTTTGTTGGTGGAAAAAAAAAACTGAAAATCTCTTTTGTTCTACTAAACTGAGTGGAAGATTCACCCCGGAGGTGACTTGTCACACGATATGTGTAGTGTCATCGTTCCAAAGTGCAGCTTCCTTCCTCTGGGGTGACAGCACTGTGGGACACGGCTTCTGTCATTTTTCATAATAAATATACATGAGTTTATTCATTTTCCTCCAATGCGGGGAAATATGAACTTGGACGCCTGTAAAAATGGAGACGATCTCGTTATTGCTGGTGACAAATGTAATTTTATTTTCCACTCAAGTCTCTATCAAGCTTCAATCCCTGTTGGCTAGAATATATCCATAATGATGCTTAATCTCATCATTCTTTATAACTACTCTCTGCCTATTCGAGGGTGCCGCTGGACTGAGAATTGCCAGTTCAATTCGCAGAGCTGACAGAGTGTAAATCAGCCAAGATCATCGCGTTCTGTCTGTGTCCTGATCCTTTTCTTTACCTGTCTAATCGTGGATCTGGTAAAGTGCTGTTCAAGTTAAGCGAGGCAATGAAACTTTAGCGTACTGCAGCAAAAATGGTTGTGAATACGACAAAAACTACAAATCTATGGAAGTGTAATATGTTTCAATGGTTTATTTAAATAGTTTAATACTTATTTAATATGTGTTTTTGCATGATATCATCTCATTAGAGAGTCTTTCTTGCACACAACAATGAACACATAGCAAGCCGTGATGTCTGAATCATGAATAAATGATTTTAATGAACTGGATCCATGGGTCTGTCTAAAAGATTCACAAAAACCAGACTCAGTAAATCATTCAGTGTTACGAAGACTCCTTTCCTGAACTAATTTTTTGGTTATGTCCGATTCTAAAAAAAATTCTGAAAGCCATTATTGTGATTTGCATATACTTTAGTGAGACTTCCATCAGCTTTTTTACTGACTGATTGTTTATATGTCAAAATGCACAATCAACTAAGGCACTTCTGAACAACCATCTTTGTCAAGCACTACTGAAAATTGTCAACTAAAACAAGTCATTAGCTCCTAAATGTTTCATTTTAGAAACCAGTGGCTCGCTAGTCATATTTTTGGCTGAACCCCTGTAAGCACTTACAAAAGCAAATGTTCTTAAATTACATTTTGCTTACAATTAAACCAGGGCAAGTGAAGCGAATAAATGCTCTTATGGTGGCTGATTCTGAAGAGACAGGTTGCTGTGCAAGGTGACGTTGGTCACCGTGTCCCTGTGATTTGCTTTCAATGGCCAACCATTCAGAGTGAAGTGTGCGGGTGCGATTCTTTTGTGATGACACATTAGCAGCACAGAGAGCAATTATAAGCTGTAGCCTTCAGCCTCGCTTCATTCATTATACATCCACGGCTGGCCGTTTACACCGCGCTCTCCATTCCCCACCACATGCAGCCTCCGCCAGAGAGAGGGGACCAAAGGGAGATGCTAGAGTCGGCTGCTATTAACAGAATTAACTCCAGCTGGGAGCACCGCCCTGGGAGAACACACCAATTCCATTATCTCAGCTGGACCTGAGCCACTCCTTTCCTCTTGATCACCCAGCACCGCCACACCACACCACATCCAAAGTGCTCAGAGCTGCTCACTGCTCCCGGGCCAGTCCCCGCTGGACCAGCACTCTGCATGTTTGAACTTTCTAGCACTCGCTGAACAGCAGCATAACTAAAGCATTTGCACTTGAAATATTCATCTGGCCCTCACACACACACAAGTCACACAACCACATTTCAATCTTTCCTCAAGAATGTTCTTTTTATGTTTTCATACTTTTTATGCAGCTATTTTTGCCCCAGTTCAAATGCTTCATCTTGTTTTTTTTTTCCCAGAGTTTTGTTGAACTTTGTTGAACTGAAGACTTTTATAAGTTATCTTTGGTTTATGCCAATAAGTGAGTGAGTGGGTGGACGGACAGACAGACAGTATACATAGGTAGACACACAGATGGTATACATAGGCGGAGCGTGTGTAAGACTGGGCAAGGCTTAGCCTTCCCCTGGCAACAAACTTGAAGCATGAAATTTTCTCATTCAAACCACTGACTCCCGCTGTTTCTGATTGCTTTTAGAAGGAAGAGCTGGCCAAACTGCTGGTTTAGGATCTGTATTTCCATAATAGTATATTGGCGAAATAGATTTGGTGTTTGCGCTCGAGAGCATCAAAGGTTTCTATTTGCAACATGTTTTGCAGCATTGAGCAATGTAGCCATTGTCCATTGAAAGCAATGGAAATCAGACATGTATAAGTTAAATCCACTAACCCCTAAAAATGCCAGTGTTTTTGTCCAGAGCTGAGTTCTGCATTCTCATGAATCCTCTCATTATAAGTTAACATAACAAACAAAGTGTAGACAATAATGTCAAATAAGAGATTAATTGTAGCGGAACTTTGTGAGATCGCAATGAATTGAGTTAAGTGGCATTTGGCATTCTGCGCACTTTGTAGGCAATATACAGTGGTGGTCAGAATTATTGGCACCCTTGGTAAATATTACCAAAGATGACTGTAAAAATAAATCTGCATTGTTTATCCTTTTGATCTTTAATTCATAAAATTAGCAAAAATTGAACCTTTCATTGAAGGAATAGAATTGAACGTGGGGGGAAACTCACATAATGAAATAAATGTTTTTTCTCCAAAACCTCCTTTTGCCAAGATAACAGCTCTGAGTCTTCACCTATAATGCCTGATGAGTTTGGAGAACACCTGACAAGAGATCAGAGACCATTCCTTCATGCAGAATCTCTCCAGATCCTTCTGATTCCCAGCTCCATGTTGGTGCTTCTTCTCTTCAGTTCACTCTACTCATTTTCTTTAGGGTTCAGGTCAGGGGACTGGGATGGCCATGGCAGAAGCTTCATTTTGTGCTCAGTGACACATTTTTGTGTTGGTTTTGATGTTTGTTTTGGATCATTGTCCTGATGGAAGATCCAACCACGGCCCATTATTGGATTTCTAGCAGAAGCGGTCAGGTTTTGATTTTTATCTGTTGGTATTTGATAGAATCCATGATACCATGTATCTGAACAAGATGTCCAGGACCTCCAGCAGAAAAATAGGCTTACAACATTAAAGATCCAGCAGTATATTTAACCGTGGGCATGGGGTACTTTTTATCCATGTGTGCACCAAACCCATCTGGTGGGTTTGCTGCCAAAAAGTTCTTTTTTTAGTTTCATCTGACCATAGAAGCCGGTCCCGTTTGAAGTTCCAGTCGTGTCTGACAACTGAATATGCTGGAGATTGTTTCTGGATGAGAGCAGAGGATTTTTCTTGAAACCCTCCCAAACAACTTGTGGGGATGTAGGTGCTGTTTGATCATTTTTTTTAGGCTTTCTGAGACTCGAGACTCAACTAATCTCTGCAATTCTCCAGCTGTGATCCTTTGGAGAGTCTTTGTCCACTCAAACTTTCCTCCTCACTGCGCATTAGGACAATTTAGACACACGTCCTCTTCCAGGCAGATTTGTAACATCTTTAGTTGATTGGAACTTCTTAATT